>NC_087482.1:13809772-14145412 GCF_036417665.1 Passer domesticus
CGTCAGCAGGGAAGCACTACTCACCCCTGCGATGGGAGCGGGGCTTTTGTGCAGCAACCAGCCCTGGAGCTAGAAAAGTCTTCCCTGCAGACACACCTGTAACTCAACAGCCACAGAAGCTCCTGTCACCTGGTTCCTGACAGTGTGTCAATGATTATTCTCTGAGGGGAAGTTGAGAACTTACCTGCAGAGGCTCCCAAGGGTTCCAAACCATCTTCCATCCCAACTGCTGGAGAACCTATCCCAGCAACCTCACCTAGAAAGGGAGCATAGATCAGACCCATTTCCATGGTGTGCTGGGATCCCCCTCTGCTTTTGGGAACTGGGCACTGCAAGGGGGTCGAGTAAGGCTGCGGGAGCCAGATGTCAATGGACAAGGCCAAAGCTGCACAGGGGCCTGGGGAGCTCTGGGCTGGCTCCTGGTCACTCTCCACCCTCTTTGCAGGCCCTGTGAAACATCCCTGAAGGGGCAGGCACTGACACACAGCAGCAGAGAGGGCAGCTCAAGCCTCAGCAGGGCTCAGGCTCAGAGGCACAGCAATTACCTCCTGGGCCTGTGCCTGGCATCGCCTCCCTTCCTGCAGCAGAGGCTGCCAATGAGCCAATGCTTCCTCTGGGAAGCTCAGTCTTCAGCAAGGCATTTTGTTTCATATCTGCAGAAGGAAAAAGGAACAGGTGGATTAGGTGCAGATGTTCCCCTTTCTGGGAGTTGGAATCTTCAGGAGACAATACTGCTCTAACTGATGGATAAGGATCTGGAAATCAAAAAAACTTTTGGGATTGGACAGGGCACTCTCTTGTCCAAGCAGCTGCCATTCCTGATCTGCCTGCAGACCGGGAAATTTCAGGGCATCTCAGGCCAATGGTGCAGTTTGGGCAGCCTGTCAGCTGATGCCAAATGCCTTCCTGCAGGGGCTGGGCAGAAGCTGCAGCCAGGCCAGGATGGGAAACAGCCCTGCAGGGCGTGAAAGCAGCAGCAGGGCAGCGAGGCTGCCATGGATCCCTTCCCACTGTGCCGGGCACGGCGTGTCCAGATGTGCAGCCAAAGCCCCCGGCTGCTGAGTCCCAGGGGAAGGCTCAGGGAAATACACTCAACACGGCGTCTCTCCAGATCACTCAGCATCATGTTCCGAAGTTTGGCTGCCTCCAGCGACTTGCTGTCTCCTGTGTCTTGGTTCTTCCATCTAGGAGGACCTTAATGGAAAGTGATTCAATTTCTCCTTCAGGCCTGACTGGCAGTGAGGGCACCTGGGTGACTGGTGCCCTCCAAGGCACTCCCTCAGCTCTGCCTCCCACTCAGGAGCACAGGTGGTTTCTCAGTGAGCTTTGCTGGGGTGGTATGTGCAAAGTGGTGAATTATTGGTGGATCAGGCTCTGATGTTGTACAGTTCAAGAAGCTGATGACATAGAGAGCCTTGCAAAGTCTTTCAACTGGAGAAATGATTTTTGTTTCTCTCTTTTGCTGATTGAGGACTCTTTTGAGGGTGTGATGGGTCCTTTCTATGACGGATTGTCCTGTGGGGTTTGCAGGTATACCTGTCTTATCTTCTATTCCCCAGTCACTGAAGAACTCTTTCAACTTGCGAGAGGTATAGGCAGGTCCATTGTCTGTTTTGATCTCCTTTGGTACTCCCAGGGTAGCAAAGGCCAGGAAAAAATGTTTTATGGTGTGCTGCGAGTTTCTCCTGTATGTGTTGATGCAAATACTGCTCCTGAAAATATATTGACCCATACATGCACATACTTTGACCTTCCAAAAGGTGCAAAGTGGGTTACATCTGTCTGCCACAGCTGGCAGCTGTTTAAACCTCTGGGACTGACTCCCGTCTCCATAGATGGTATCTGGCTCCCACTGAGGCTGCCTGGCCAAGAGAAGCCCCAGGGGCACAGGGCAGAGGCAGAGCAAGTTCTCCACAGTATTTGGGCAGCACAGCTCAGGACAGGACAGGACAGTGCTTATTTAGTACCTCATGTAAAGTTTTACAGTAAGAGTGGTGTTGCAGGTCAAGCAAATTTGCTCCAGATCAGTGTTAAAACAAATCCAACATGATGAAGGTTTGGCTTTGGCCTTGAGACTTTCCTCTTTGTGTAGGCCTTGCTCTGGATTGATTCCAAATCAGTCTTGGAACTGGTTTTGGGTGAAGGCTCATCCCAGCCCTGAGCCTTGGCAGTTCTCTGGCCTCAAAGGGACAGCTGAGGCTGCACTGCACATGACTGGGATTCGGGGTTCCATTATCAAAGAGATTTGAGATGTTTAAATTACTGTATTCTTACTACATGGTTTTCTTTATGAAATTCATTCATTAGTTTTTAAAACTTAGTTGTAAAAAAACTTCTTCTTCAGTGCTTTTTCCTGTTTTTTGATATAGTCAGTGATGGCCTAATTATCTCATGGCTGAATTAGAAGACTGTAAGTATTATAAAATGAAATAATGTTGACACTCTTATGTCTTCCACAGACTCCTGAAACTTATGTTGGTTTGATGTGACCAACAGAAGAGTTTGGCTCTGCTTTTAATTTAGACAAGCAGAAGTGCTGGAACCTGTTGAAAAGAGTATCTTCACAGCTAAAGCAACCTGCCAGGGTTCTTTTTTTCCAGCTCTGGGCAGGACAATAAAAATCTCTCAGCAGTAAATACTCCTGACCAGTAACTGATATAAACTAGGCATTTGGGCTGTTTGCTGCCTCACCCCTGAGTTCCTCAGAGCTGCAGCTTCCTGTTCTCTTGGCAGACAGGGGCTGGCTATGGATGACACTCATGTCTCTGGCCTGGTGCACACCAGGTCCACACATGAGCTGAGGGATCGTCCTTGCACACCCCATCCTGGAAGAACCCAGGTCATTGATGAGTCTGACACAATTTGGTGCATGGCAGCAAAAGAAGGCAAAATAAAGGCTAGAATTGGTACCATTCTGTAATATGTGATATAGGTAATTTGTGCTTATGTAGAATATGAGAGGAAGATATTTTATAATGTTTAAAAGAAATACACAAAAGCATTTTCAAATCCACATGGAATTGCTTCATGCTTAGAGACTGCTGCATGTCATTGCAAAACTGCAGACAGCAGGAAGGAGGGGGTCTAATTTGCAATTAAAAGAGCCTAGCTGGGGAAGGAGATGGATCATTTCTCAAAGGCCACCTGGGCGGTCAACGCTCATCAAGCACTGAGATTGAGATAGCAGAAGTTATCAGGGAACTTGCATCCCAATACCAGGTTCCCCCTACTCTCAGCATTCACAGCTTGCCAGGAACCACATTGTCCAGTGCAACTTGGAGAAAGAGGACATCATGAATGTGTTTGACTATGAAAAGAACAAGAGAGGTGCTGCCTCGAGCAACAGAAAGGGTATAAAACCTGACTGTACCAGACTGCCTTAGTGAACAGAGCGGGTCTGATGCGATAGAGGTCGGATCAGTGTTCACCCAGTGTCCATCCAGGCTCAATGCTGTCCCTTTGATTGTGGATCTCAAAACTGTATATCAGTCGCACAATAAATTATATACATATATTTATTATTATTAAATTGGTTTGATCAGTTTTTATCTACAACAATCTTAGTGACCCCTACATGATCTGATTTAGGGGTTCTGGGGACCCCCTTCCTCTGGTCAGGATGTGCCCTGGTCATTTCAGTGGCCCAACAAGGTTGGGAAGCCCTGTAGGACCAATCAGACAAACCAAAAGCTAAAAGATACAATCTGGGACGAGATTTAAAAAAAAAAAGGGGGCCCAAAAATAGCTCTCAGGTATTTGGAGGTGGGTCTCCGAGGCTGCGGCAACATTTTTTCACTCATAGAAGTCTACGTGCACGAAGAATCCACACGGAAAAAAGAATCATATCATGTGGTTGAGTGAGGTGTGATTGAGCGCGTGTGTGAGACATGATACTATCACAAAGCGAGTGCAAACTCCAAGATCCCAGCTCCCCTCTCCCTCGAGGGAAGGGGTCGGTCAAGGGGGAAGCAGAGGAGCTCATTTCACACGTAAAGCCTGTAACTCCGGGGAGGGGAGTTCAGGGGTTTGATCACGGGCGGACCAGAAAGGGAGGGTACGTTCCCAGGCATTCGGAAGCTGGTAAATTTTTTTGGTCCAGGACTTCAGTAAGTCCAGGTAAGAGAGCCTTCTACCAGTCGGCAAACCGACACTGTGAGCCTAGCAGGCTGGTAAGGTTCAATTAGGATTAAAAACAGGTACGGTACTGATTCAGGGAAAACTTTAGGACTCATATCGAAATACAACACAGGAACACGGTATGGAGAGACTAAAAGAAATAGACTCGAGGAAGGTGGGGCAGAAAAAGAGTAAGATGCAGGGAAAAACTCAGGGTAAATCAAAAAAGGAACAGGAGAACGGTTTACCTGAAATTCCGAGAAATAGTCCATTGGGGTGGATGTTAGAACACTGGGAGGACTGCCTCAAGAGAAGTATGAGATCCAAGGAACGAATGATACATTATTGCATTGAGGTATGGGGAGGAAAAGAGATTAAAAGACACCTAACGTGGCTGATGTTTGGCACTTTCGAAAGGTGGACTTGCCGAGCTTTGCACGACTACGTGTACGATGAGTACCTGCCAGAAAGTGAGGAGATGAGCTATGCCAAACTATGGGAATATGCTATCACAGTTAAAACTTACAGGAGTGCCATGATTCAGGGAGAAACGTGGGAGCCCTTAGATAACCTTCCGCCTCCATATCCTCTGCAGGCTCAGGTTCCTTTGCCTGCATCCTTGGGTCCTTCACACCCACCCACACAGGCACAGGCACCTCCGCTCCCAGTGCAGCAGCCGTAAGTCCTGCTCCCACAGGGACAGGCTTGGCTCCATAGTATCCACAAGATAGTGCTCAGCCCCCCCCCCCTACTGCTGCCAGTGGAAAGCAAGTGGCAAGCCTGTCATACTGGGGAAACCAGTTCCCCTCCAGCCAGCCGAATACGGCACAAGACAAGGAGGGTGGCCAATGATGATAGTGAGAGCGAGGAGGACAAACAGAATCTCTTTAAGAGAAATGCCCATTGCCCCAGGAATAATTTGGTACGTAAATGTACCAATTAATACTGAGGATGTAAGGGCTTTCAAGAAAGAGATGGGGAGTTTGATGGACAATCCGATAGGAGTAGCAGAAAGCTAGATGAATTCCTGGGGACAAGCGTATACACTTACGATGATATAATGCCATACTAAGGTCATTGTCTTATCATAAGGGATATGATAAGACAAGTGGCGATATGAGACTGGGATCACAGGAATCCCCAAGGGACATGGGGGAACCAGAAGTGGCCAGATCAGAGGCTATCATGGAATGCTCAGAATGAGGAGGACTGAACAAAAATGATAGAACTGAGAAATATGGTAATACAGGGTATAGGGAAAGCAGTGCCAAAAGAACAAAATATCAGTAAGGTATTCCAGGAATGCCAATGAAAAGATGAGACACCCACAGAATGGCTAGAGAGACTAAGGAAAGGACTTTGAATGCATTCGGGGACAGATCCGGACTCCCCTGTCAGGGAGGTTATGCTAAAAACACAATTCGTTGCGAAATCATGGGAGGATATATAGTGAAAACTAGAGAAAATAGAAGGCTGGCGGGAAAAAGGATTACAGAAATTACTAAGGAAGGCTCTAAAGGTTTATATGCCTTTATTAAGAAGAATCAGCTCAGGTGGGGAGAAATCGACGGGTTGCGCCCACGCCGCCGTTGCTCCCAGGCATGGCACGGAGAAGGAGGGTGATGCAGCTTTGTCCACTGGTCTGTAGACAGAGCTGGGGATTCCATCCTCACGGGAGATTAGCAGATTCCTGGCTTTTTTGTCTAACACCCCGGGGCTTCTCTTTAATCAACATCTTTTCAGGATAGGGTGAGAAGCAAAAAGGATCCAAGCAGGTCCGGGACAATGCTCCTATCCTTAGACTTCACTTAGGTCACTTGTTGGCTCGTAATGTTAGGGGGTTTTCCTGTAAAAACTGTAAAACTGTAAAAATTTGGGGCGCAATGCATTTCTCATCTGCATACTGGCTCTGATGTCACTCCTATTCTCTTCATACTTGGAGGGTCTGTCCCTGAGTCCGTCCCTGGCAAGCAGCCAGCATCAGGGGAACAATGGTTAATCACCGGACATTAACAGGTAATTGAAGAGCTTTTCTTTGGCAGTGAAACTAAAGAGGTCTGATGGTCTGACTTGTTGTTAACTCTGAAACTTAAAAAAAATACAAGTTTCTAATCATAACAAGCACTGACTGGGGTACAGGCAACAAAACAACATTAGCTGCAGGCTACCCATACAGCTTTTCATCTTAATGAGCACAAAGCCTTTATTTTTGCGAAGGGATGGATATTGGGAGAATTTTTGCACCATCAGGCCGAGACAGAAGGCTCTGGATCTACACAGCACTTTGGTAAGGAGGGGAACACAGGTGGGGGCAATCCAGGCTGTTAGCAGTGCCCCCACCCCCTGATTAGGGACAGCACAATTGCTTTTAGAGCTCATTAACCAGATGGTGAAACACTGATCTTCTTTTCCTGCTCCTTGCATACTGACAGGCAAGTTGAACAGAAAATCTGCCTCTTCCTCCATGATCTCTGAGCACCAAAGCAAAGAACCAAGGAGAAAAAAAAAAAAAAAACAACAAAAAAACCCAAAAACACCCCAAGCAACTAAAACGCAAATATTATTTGCTCAGGCTAGGTTTTTTTAAGAGGCTTATAAGACTGACTAAGCCAGTGCTGATTTAAGAGTGGCACATGTTATGTGCCTTCCACAAAGTGTGGGACAGCTGCTGCAATGCAAAGTGGGTGCAGAGTCAGACCCTTTACTTCAGACCCAGCCCTGCCTTCCTGAGGGATAGAAATTCATCTGTTAGAATCCCTTGGAGCTTATGGAGCTGCTCTTGGCCATCCTGTGATAACGGGACTACTGTGGAGCACTGGAGAACTTTCAGCTTGGTACCTGTTATATATATTATGGTAATTCATGCTGATAGAATATATATATATATATAGCTAGATAGATAGATACATAGATATATATATAATGGTAATTCATACTCATACTATATATATATATGTGTATATATATATATATATATAAGAATAAAATATAAAACTTGAAATCACAGTAGCAAGGGAAGAGGGGATTGCTTCACAGGGTGAGGAAACCGCAGCTGGCAGTCGGGTAGGAGGAGTGTCATTAACATAGGAAGTGAACCCAGCCGGCACAGGGGATTGTCGTTCTCACTGGTGTGAACAGGAGGAGGCCCAGCGATGATGGCCCATGGAGATGTTCCTCTTAGACAGAGGGGACCATCAAGGACATACATCTGCATACGGGATTCCGGTAACCAAAGAGTGGATACACATCAGTTCCTGCACAAGGTTTTGTCCAGCACAGGACGGAGAATAGAGGCATCATGAATGTGAAGAACCCTGAGGAAAGACAAAGGGACTCCGCCACGGGCTAGAAAAAGAGTATAAGAAGGGATTCTGCCAAGCGGCATTGGTGAACAGGGGGGATTGGGTGCGATAGAAGGCGGATCTGTGTTCACCCAGCTTCCATCCCGGGGTCGGTGCTGTCCTTGATTGTTGGCTGTCGTGGCTGCATATCGGTTGTGAATAAATTTATATTTTATTTTTATTAAATTGGCTGGATCGATTTTTACCTATAACAGTATCCATGTATGGGGGCCTGAAGAATCTAAGCAGCATCTTCCTTGGCCAACAACAGACTGGAAAGGGAAAACCAGCATCAGAAACCTGTGAGATGGAAAACTTTGGGCTGTTTGAGATCAAAAATGTCACCTAAAAATCTCAATGGCGAAGAACAACCTTTCTGACAAGGATTCCAGTAGAATAAATGACACAGGTATTGGAATAACAGCCAGTGCCCACAGCAATGACAATTCCTTGGTGAGGAGGGTCCCACGGAGAATCGGCTGTGTAATGACACTCACAGCCAATGTGGCTACATGTCGTTCTCCTTTATTAAGCAACTTTGACATAGTTATCCTCCTCTATACACTGTCTCCTGCCACTAATGCTTAATGCTCATTGGTTAAGTAGCTATATTCACACATACATCTTAATTACTGATTGGTTGTCACACTATAAGCATCTTTAGCTAAGGTGTGCCAAATTAGGAGCTCCCACAACGTGCTTGGCGCATTTGGTTTCATCCTGGCACAATGCTCATTCTTCCTTGTTGTATTTGAGGACAGCACATGGTCTATCTTGTTCCTGTTTGAGGACGATACATGGTTTTCAGAGTAACTCTGTAATCTGCAGACCAGGGCTGTCCAATTCCCACAGGGGAATATCATGGCATTGTTCAGCCAAGAATCCTTCTACACCTTGGAATAAAAGGCAGTGCCCACTGCAAAGACATTTCCCTGTCCTGTGGGCTCCACAAACCACACATGAACATGGCACTTTTCCTGAGTGCTTCCCAAAGCTTCTCTGCAAGAAGCACTGGGGAAGTGCATGGGGTAAGAGTTCTGCAAGTGCCAGGCTCTTGTGCAGCAGAAAAGTCATAAAATATGAAAGATTCTAGCAACCCCAATAAATCCATCATTTATGGCTTGTAAATATTCCGGTGAATCTCAGTTACTTCAGGGCAAAAACAAACACAGGGCAAACTTGCCCAAGTATGGTTTCATCACAAGATTCCCGTTTGTCTGCTCCTGTCTGTGGGAGAAGACGAGATTACAAGCTGTCCAGCTGAAGAAGGAAAGGAGGATCTACACTTCCCTGTCATATTTTCCTACTGACAAAGGAATTAAGACCAAGAATTTGGGTAATGGAGGGATAAGACTGGAGTATGGATTAGGGTTTACATCCTAAGATACTTCATTTGCTGAAATAGAAGCACTTTTATTGTACATGGATCTCCTTGCTAAACCTCTTTGTCTACAAACTCCCTTCCTCCATGGCAGAACTGAACAAGCAACATATGTCAGAGCCTCAAGTTAAAAGCTCTGTGATGAGTTAGTTTTAATGGATCCATTACCATTCTGTGGGGTTGCTGTCATGAGGAGCTCAGGTGGCTTTTTGTTGAGATCAAAATCAATGAGCCATTTGTCCCAGCTCCACCTGTCCTGAGGCAGCACTGGCTCCACTGTGCCATTTCTAAATGAAAACAGAATCTCCTAAAGAAGCCAGGCCAAAATCACGGGGGAGTAGTCACGAAAAATAACTTAGGTCGTTTGCTGGGTATTGATCAAACAGCTACCAGCATCCCAAAGTCCAGGCTCCACTAAACAAGGCTCTTTGCTCTGTAATCAACCTTTCAATTGGTAGTGTTTCATACCCATGCAGAAGAACAAAAAGCCACTTCCACTGTAGAAACATGAGCTGCAGCTATGCAGTAAGTTGTGCTCAGTAGCTGACCTGCTGCTTTAGCTGTGAGGCAGGAGATACTGCCATAAAATTTCACAAGAAAATTTTCAAGTATCTAAAATATGCCGTGTTATGTTATTTTCTACCTCCAATATTGCCTGCACATAGCTTAAGGAAGAAAGGTATTTACCAGCCACCATAGATGAAAAAAATTAAAATGAAAAAAGGGCTTTTAAGGATATCAGAGTGATGGCCACCAGTCATTTTCCAGCTTTGTAGGATTTCAGCTGAAAGTCAATCTAAACAAGCCAGCATATGTCTAGCAAGAAGGAAATCACAGATCATCTCTGCTCCTACACCCAAGCTTTTCTATATCAAAGATGGATGGTATTCTTTTCCAGCTCTCAAGAGATGTGTCATAATTTACCAATAAACAAAATATCATGCATAGAAATATTTCATGGATTGTAGCAGTTCCTTTGAGGGGAGCTCCCCAGGGAGTCCCCGGAGGGCCCCCTGGGCTGTGAGTTCGCTGGCAGCAGCAGGCACGCAAGGAGACTCCACACGGCTTCTGAGGGTGCTGATTAGATGAGGGTTTCTTGGGGGTCCCAGCCCCGGGAGTAACATGGTTTCAGAGGGAGAAGGGGGAAAGGGAAAGAGAGGGGGAGAGAGGGCGAGCCTAGGGGAGAGATGGGCCATGAGAGAATCTGCTCTTCCTCGCACAGCTTAAGAGGGAAATTCAATATAGGTGCGAAATAAGGTTTGGGCAAATGGGATTGTAGATTCATGGGACTTCAGGGGAGGAACAGAGCTTGGAATAAACCATATATTTTCAAGAGCTACATTTTTGAGACAGAGCATACCATTTGAATAAAATGCAACACCACAATAGATTATTAAGATAGATAGTTGATAGATAGATAGATGATAGATAGATAGATAGATAGATAGATAGATAGATAGATAGATAGATAGATAGATAGACAGACAAGGCAGATAGAGATAGATGAATGCACTTGCCTGTATCACTTTGTATAGAAAGGGATGGGGAAGTGACAGGTTATTCTTTTCCACACATGGGAAACTATCTTTTTCCCAGAAAATTCAGCTTCCTTCTTCAGTGACCACCAGGGTATCTGAAGACCCCACCAAGAAGGCCCTGTGATGCCAATGGCCTGTGCATCCAGCAAGTCAAGAAAGTAAGGCCTGCCTCTTAATACTACAGTGGTGTTAAAGAGGTTTATTCTTGGTTTTTGGTACAAAGAGGAACAAACTGAAGCCACTTACTGTAAAATGCCGGCACAAGCACCAGTGCAAGTCACAGCCAAAGGAAGGATGAAGCCAAGGTGTCCCACAACCACTGCCCAATCTGCCAGAGATCCTCCTTCAACCGTGGCTGCATTGAAACCCCACTGACTGCCAAGAAGAAAAGCGCCCTACTGAGATCAGGCAAACTTAACCCTCTGGCAGGACACAAATTTAGAGGGAAAAAAATGTTAAAACCCCCACACCACCAGCCACACTTCCCAGTGAGAAGGGTTGGAACTCTCTGCCCCGCAGCACTTGCCCAGCAGGCAGGTTCCCAAAGGTGCTGGGAGCTAAGCTGTGCCCTGCGAGGGAACAGAGCCAGTCTCCCTTCAGTGGCAGAAGGCGCGGCCTCAGCTGTAGCCCCGGGTGCCTGCGGTGGCCCAGGGCACGGCCATGGCTGTCAATGTGTTGGGCTGCAGCACAGGGCAGGCCGGAGCTCAGCAGCCTCAGCAGAGCCCAGGGCCGTGGCCCTTCCCTGCCGGGGCCCGAGCCTGGCCCGGCCCGGCCTGAGCAGCCCGGACTGGCCCAGGGGATGGGCTGCGCCCACCTGCTCTGCCCACAGGCTGGGCCCAAGCCTTTGCAAGAGGCTTTCTCCCAGCTTGGCAAAACCTCGGCCAAGTGTCCCTGTGCTGTGCTGAGAAGAGTAAAAAACCCCCTCAAATTTAAACCTGCTGCCCAACGCATGAGGGATCCCTGCACCCCTTAGGAGAGGCCATCAATACTCCTTTGTGCCTCATGAGGGATCCCTGCACCCCTCAGCAGGGACACCAAAATATCCCTGTGTGCCTCTTCAGGTCCAGGCCCAGATGATCCCACAGAAGGAAATGTGCCCTCAGCCCAGGGACGCTCAGCATGGGCTCCCCCATCCCCTCGGGGCCCCGCCGCTGGGCACAGCAGCCCCTGCCTGGCTCCTGCCTGCCCACACCGTGGCCATCCATGGCTGCTCCTGGGCATGGAGCTCAGCCAGTGCTGGTGCCGGGTGGGCTTTGCTGCTGTTACCACACGGACATAATTGTGAAAACTTTATTCTTTTATTTGAATATGAAATATGGGCCAAGCCCTGCCCTGGCAGACAGGGGATGCCCATCTTCATTCCTGGCCGGGGAACAGGACCAGGAGGCTCAGGGGCAGAGGGTCGCGTTGAGGAGGGTGGGTTTTGGGACGGCCTCCTGACGCTGCTGCAGCCACGGCAGGGCAGATAGGGGCAGAAGTGGAGAGCTGGGATAAACTGTCAAGCTCCCGCTGCCTGTGTTCTTAGGCTCATCTGCTGACGATGCACAGGAGCACCTGTGCAGAGAGGAGGTGGGTGAGGCCCCAGCTGCCAGTGGCGCACAGGGACCCTCGTGCACAGCAGGGCCCAGAGCTGGCAAGGCTCCCCAGCACGGCTGGAGCTGCTGGCACAGCTGGGCCCAGCTGGACAGCTGCCCCTCAAGGCCCCGGCCAGCAGGGCACGGCTCTGGGCAGGGTCCCTGGCCAGGAGCGGGCCCCAGAGCACCTCTGCCTTTCAAGGGCAACCTTGGCCCTGCTCTTTCTCTTCCCCACCTCCCTCTGCCTCTGCCCCGAGCCCCTGGGGCTGCTCTTGGCCAGGCAGCCTCAGTGGGAGCCAGCACTGGCTGCAGCCCCAGCGGGGCCCCCAGGACAAGGCCCAGCAATTGAGAGGCCAATGGAAGCACTGCGCAGCAGCAGAACCCTCAGCAGAGTTATTTGGACAATCATGGACTGGCCACAACTCCATTGCAGCCTCCCTGAGAATGTTTCCTGTCTGTATTAGATTTTCATAAGAAGCAGTTTCACAGAAAGATGAAGAAAACACTCACCATTTTCTCTTCCAATAATAATTAATGTAGACACAGCATAAGATGAAGGTGAATTCCAAAAAAAGCACGCCTGCCATTAACCTGGCCCAGCAGGCTGCTCCCTTACAGAAGCCCCTTCCGAGGCCCTTCTGGGCATCGGGAACAGGTCTTGTGGTGCCGGCTGCATCTGTGGGAGCAATGGGGAGCGTGAGCCCTTGCTGTGCTGCACTGCTGAGCTGGCAGCACGGTGGATACGGGCAGGACGTTCTCTGTTTCCCCCAGAGCTGGGGCCTGCAGGCACCTTGCCGGCCCTTGGCACAGGCTGTGCCAGCCAACAAAGCCCAGCAGGCCGGGAGGAGAGCCCGGGGGCAGCGCAGCTGCTTGGGCAGTGGCTGCTGCCAGGGACACGGGCCAAAGCCATCCCTGAGCAGCCACTGCCAGCCCTGGCCCTCCCTGCCCCGTGACAGCTCCCCCAGCCCCAGGGGACAGGCTCAGGCCCTGTCAGGACCCAGCGCAGCCCCTGCCCAGTCGGGAGCCAGGGCTGGCTCTGGCCCTGGGCTGGCGGCAGGGCTCCCGCTCAGGGCTGCTCCTGTGCCTTGGGCCTCTGGGCACTCAGGGCCAGCTCTGCAGCAGCTGCAGCGCCAGGGACCTTGCTGCACCAGTCCCGTTTCCCCGGGGCTCTGAACCAGCTCCAGAGGCCTGGAAGCCGAGGCGCCTCCAGCTTTGGCTGCTGCCGGGCTGGGCAAGGGCAGGCCCTGGGGGAAGAGCTGCTGCCACACAGCCCCGGCCAGGGCTGAGCCCGGCACAGCAATTACCTGCTGTGCACGTGCCTGTGTCTGGCATCGCCTTCCTTCCTGCAGCAGGGGCTGTCCATGGGGAAATGCTTCCTCCAGGATGTGCCTCCTTCTGCCCAGATGTTTGGTCCACCACTTCAGACAGGAAAAAGGACAGTTGGATTAGATGGAAGAGTTCCTGATTTGGCTGCCAGCATTTTCAGGATGTCATGTGCGTTAAACATGGGGATACGTTTCAGAAAACGTCTTGGCTTTCATGGCAGGGACAGGGCTCTCCTGTTTCCAAAGAGCTGCCATGCCTGAGCCACAGGAGCAGGGAGGGGATGGCACAGGGCGAGGGCACACACGTGCATGGTTCTGTGCTGGCACCTGCAGCGATGCCCCCCTGGCCCAGCTTTGGGCTCTGAGCTGGCAGCTCTCCCAGGGGGAAAGGCCTTGACCTACCCTCAGCATCTCCCAGAGCCTCAGTCCTGGATGTGGCTTGGGAAGCTGCACCACCTTCACCAGCAGGTTCAGCTGCAAAGAAAGGCAGGACAGAAGAGCTGCTGTGGCACTGCAGGAGATCCTCAGGCTGCCCACAAGTCTCAGCCCCGGGGCACAGCCCTGGGCCCGGCCCCTTCCCTCTCTGCTCTTCTCTGTGGCTGCACAGAGCACACGGAAGGACACACTGGCATTGCACACGGGAGGAAGATGGACAGCTAAATTCTCCTTCCTCCCACTAACAGTGATCCTGTGGGATCCCTCAGGTCTCCAGAAGGGAGCAGAGCAAATTTTCCATATTCCATCAACGTTTAGAGGAACTTAAGTGAAAGGGCAAATGTATGAGCTCTTGCCACCTGGTCACTGTGTATTCTCTCAGGAAAGGTACATTGAGCACTTGCCTCCAGGATTTCCTATGAGTCTCAAGCCATAATCCAGCAGTTTTCCCAGATAATCCATGTCTTGATCCCAACCTAGAAGTTTGCAAAGATCAGAACCATTTCCATGATGTGCTGGGATCCCCTTCTGCCTCAGGGAACTGGGCACTGCATGTAGGTCAGCTAAGGCCATGGGACACAGATGTGAATGGACAAGGCCAAAGCTGCTCAGGGGCCTGGGGAGCTCTGGGCAGGCTCATGGTCAATCCCTATCCTCTTTGCAGGGCCTGTGCAACATCCCTGGAGAGGTGCCTGGAGCAGCCCAGGGCCCGTGGGGGTTCTCTTAGTCGCACAAGGAAAATCCTCCTTGAATCCCTGGGGAGAACTGCAGCAGGCAGTGCTGCAAGTATCCCTCACAAACTCCCTCCTGCCTGTCCTCCCAGCCGCCCGTCCTCCATCTGCTGGGACAGCTCCCACAGCCCAAGGGGACCCAGCCAGGCCCACTAAGGACACACTGGAGTCTTGCTCTGCCCCTCTGTCCTTTCCCCACCATGGGCACCCCGTGCAGTCACTCCCAGGTTTCGGGACATGTCTCCCACACAGGGACCCCAGCAGGACTGCTCAGTACCCGAGTGCCCTGAGCCTGCTCGGGATAATTCCCCTGGGTTGTGCCCTCACTTCCAGGCAGAAGAGACAGCAGCTCAAGCCTCAGCATGGCTCAGGCCCAGAGGCACAGCAATTACCTCCTATGACTGTGCCTGGCATCGCCTCCAGTCCTACAGCAGAGGCTGTCATGGAGCCACTGCTTCCTTCGGGAAACGCCGCCTTCTGCCCAGCCTCTCCATCCACTTCTGGAGAAAGCAAGAGGGATGGCTGGATCAGGTGGGGCTGTTCCCCATTGGGGAGGTGGCATCTTCAGCAGCCAGTACTTGTGGAAGTCATGGTTAAGGATCAGGAATCCACACAATTTTCTGGGTAGGCCAGGGTCCACTTTCATGATAACACCCGCCCTTAGTGATCATCCTGGAGACTATGAAATTTCAGGGGATCTCAGGCCCGTGGTGCAGTTTGGGGTGCCTGTCAGCTGACGCCAAATGCCTTCTTGCAGAGACTGGGCACAAGCTGCAGCCAGGCCAAGCTGGGAAGCAGCCCTGCAGGGCATGAAAGCAGCAGCAGGGCAGAGAGGCTGCCATGGATCCCTTCCCGCTGTGCCGGGCACGGTGTGTCCAGATGTGCAGTCAAAGGCCCTGGCTGCTGAGTCCCAGGGGAAGCATGAGGGAAATGCACCCACCTTGTTCGGTTTGCAGTATTTCTTTCACCATTTGTCCCGTGATTTTGAGTGGCTCATGGGGTTTCTTGTGACCGGTAGCTTTGTTCTTTCGCCTCGGAGGACCTTAGAGCACCAGAGTTCCATTTCCCAGGAACAGATCCCACAAAAGCAGGGCTCAGCCTGTGGGGTCAGCAGGGACACACTACTCACGCCTGCCATGGGAGCTGGGCTTGCGTGCAACATCCACCAAAGGACCTGGGAAAGTCCTCCCTGCAGACACACCTGTAACACAACAGCCACAGAAGCTTCTGCCATCTCTGCTGATCTGCACGGGCACCACTGAGCCGCAGGAGCTGTGAGGGGATGGCGCAGGGCGAGGGCACACACGTGCATGGATCTGTGCTGGCACCTGCAGCACTGTCAGGATATTGTTAAGAAAGGCACAGGGACAACTTGCCTCCAGCATTCTTCAAGAGCCTTAAGCCATCATCCAGCAGGGCATCCAAATAATGCAATTTGCCATCCCGATCTAGAAGGGAGCACAGATCAGAACCATTTCCCTGGTGTCTTGGGGCCCCCTCTGCCTCAGACAACAGGGCATTGCAAGTGGGTTGCATAAGGTTGTGGGAGCCAGATGTGAATGGATGTGGCCAAAGCTGCACAGGGGCCTCGGGAGCTCTGGGCAGGCTCCTGGCCAATCCCCATCCTCTTTGCAGGCCCTGTGTAACATCCCTGGCGAGGTGGCTGGAGCAGCCCGGGGTGCATTTGGGCTCTCCCACTCCCAGAGCTAAAACTCTTCCTAAAGCACTAGTGAAAAAATGCAGCAGGCACTGCCACAATCATCCCTCCCTCCCTCTGCCCTCTCTCCCTCCCTTCCTAATTTCTTCTCTCCCTCTATTCCTCTTCCCCCTGAAATTCCTCCCTGAATGGAAAGGACATAACCAGGCCCCTCAGGACACACTGGAGCTTTCCTGTCCTGCTCTGTCAATTCCCCACCATGGGAATGCAGTCGCTCCCAGGTTTCAGGATCTGCCTCCCACGCAGGGACCCCAGCAGGACTGCTCAGTACCGAGTGCCCTGAGCCTGCTTGGGATAATTCCCCTGGGCTGTGCCAGTCTTGTCTGGGCTTTGCCCGCACTGCCAGGCAGCAGAGGGGGCAGCTCAAACTCTAGCAGGTCTCAAGTCCAGAGGCACTGCAATTACCTCCTGGTCCTGTGCCTGGCATCCCCTCTCTTCCTGCGGCAGAGGCTGGCATGGAGCCACTGCTTCCTTCGGGAAACGCCGCCCTCTGTACAGCCTCACCATCCACTTGTGGAGAAAGGAAAAGCAACAGCTCATCAGGTAAGACCGATTCCCACTGGAGAGGCGGCATCTTCAAGAGGCAATTCTTGTCAAAGACATAAACATCCTAGGAAGGACAGGGCCCACTTTCATCACAACACCCGCCATTAGTGATCAGCCTGGTGACTGCAAAATCGCAGGGGATCTCAGGGTGGGCATGGCCTGTGGTGCAGTTTGGGCTGCCTGTCAGCTGATGCCAAATGCCTTCCTGCAGAGGCTGGGCAGAAGCTGCAGCCAGGCCAGGCTGGGAAGCAGCCCTGCAGGGCGTGAAAGCAGCAGCAGGGCAGATAGGCTGCCATGGATCCCTTCCCACTGTGCCAGGCACGGCGTGTCCAGATGTGCAGCCAAAACCCCGGCTGCTGAGTCCCAGGGGAAGCATGAGGGAAATGTATCCACCATGGCATCATTCCAGATCACTCGGCATCTTCTCCATGTGTTTGGATGCCTCCAGGGACTTACTGTTCCTTCTGGGTTTGTTCTCCATTCTCAGGGGACCTTAAGAGGAATATTTCTATTTCCTCGGAACAGATCCCACAAAAGCAGGGATCAGCCTGTGGGGTCAGCAGGGACACACTACTCACCCCTGCGATGGGAGGCAGGCTTCTCTGTAGGAATCAGCAAAGGAGCTGGAGAAGTCCTCCCAGGAGACACACCTGTAACACAACAGCCACAGAAGCTTCTGCCATCTCTGCTGATCTGCACGGGCACCACTGAGCCGCAGCAGCGGTGAGGGGATGGCGCAGGGCGAGGGCACACACGTGCATGGTTCTGTGCTGGCACCTGCAGCGATGCCTCCCTGGCCCAGCTTTGGGCTCTGAGCTGGCAGCTCTCCCAGGGGGAAAGGCCTTGACCTACCCTCAGCATCTCCCAGAGCCTCAGTCCTGGATGTGGCTTGGGAAGCTGCACCACCTTCACCAGCAGGTTCAGCTGCAAAGAAAGGCAGGACAGAAGAGCTCCTGTGGCACTGCAGGAGATCCTCAGGCTGCTCACAAGGCACAGCCCCGCGGCACAGCCCTGGGCCCGGCCCCTTCCCTCTCTGCTCTTCTCTGTGGCTGCACAGAGCACACGGAAGGACACACTGGCATTGCACACGGGAGGAAGACTGGCAACTAAATGCTCCTTCCTCCCACTGACAGCGATCCTGTGGGATCCCTCAGGGCTCCAGAAGGGAGCAGAGCAAATTTTTCAGCCTTTCAACCCTGACAGAACCTTGAGGAAAGGGGCATGAATGAGCTCTTGCCACATTGACACTGATTATTCTATCAGATAAAACAGATATTCAGAACTTGCCTCCAGCATTTTCCAAGATCTTTAAAGTGTCATTCACCTGTACTTGCAAATAATTTATGTTGCCATCCAAATCTAGAGGGAGCAGAGATCATAACTATTTCCATGCTGAGTTTTATCCCCTTCTGCCTCAGGGAGCTGGGTACAGGAAATGGGAAAGGAAAGGCCATGGGAGCCAGTTGTGAATGGACATGGCCAAAGCTGCACAGGGGCCTGGGGAGCTCTGGGCAGGCTCCTGGCCACTCTCCACCCTCTTTCCCTGCCCTGTGTAACATTCTGGGAGAGGAAAGGGAAATGGGGCTGCCCAGGGCCCCTTGGGACACTCTCCCTCCCACAGAGGAAACCCTCCCTAAAGCCCTGGGCAAAACCATCCCCAGCGCTTCCCAGGGAGCAGGGAGCACTGTGCCGGGAAAGGGCAGCCAGGCTGCCGGCTCACCTGCTCCCCGCGCTTGCAGCGGAGCAGCCTGGGCAGCCCTGGCAGGCAGGGCCACGGCCAGGAGCAGCAGGAGGAAGAGGCGCAGAGCAAAGGCCATGGTGCCTTGTCCTCCGCCAGTCCCGCAGCTCTTGCTGCCACCGCTGTCCCGACACCGCTGTCCCAACGTCAGCACCGCTGCTGCCACCGCCGCTGCTGCCGCAACAGTTGTGCTCAGGGACTGACTGCTGGCTCCTTGTGCTGCTGTGCAACCACGGGGCTCTGGCACCTCTGGCACCTCTGTGACCTCAGGGCCTGCTGAGAGCTCAGCCTGCTGTGACCCCAGAGCCCTTCTGTGACCTCATGGCCTTAGCTGTACCCCCAGAGTGTGCGCCCATCTCTATGAATGCACTGCCCTGATTGTAAATGTTTTGCTTCATCAAAGGGCCATTCACAAAACTTTTTTTTCGCCTACTGACATTGCAGGTCAGGCTGTGTCCCTGGAGATGCTCAGTATTCATACAGAATTCACAGAATGACCAGGTTGGAAGAGACCGTCAAGATCATCCAGTCTAACACATGTCCCAACACCACAACTAAACCATGGCACCAAGTGCCACATTCAGTCTTTTTTAAACCCATCCAGGGATGGTGTCTCCACCACCTCCCCTGGCAGGCCATTCCAGAATTTTATCACTCTTTCTGTGGAAAATATTTTCATGATATCCAACCTACATTTCCCTTGATGCAGCTTGAGACTGTGTCCTCTGGTTCTGTCAGTGCTGCCTGGAGAAAGAAACCAACCCCACCTGACTACAACTACCCTTCAGGGAGCTGTGGAGTGATAAGGTCACTTCGGAGTCTCCTTTTCTCCAGGGTAAACACCCCCAGCTCCCTTAGTCATTCCTCACCAGGGCTTGTGCTCCCAGCCGCTCACCATCCCCCTTGCCCCCTCTGGATGTGCTCGAGCGACTCAATGTCCTTCCCAAACTGATGGCCCAGAACTGGACACAGCACTTGAGGTGCGGCCTCACCAGTGCCAAGTACAGGGACAGAATGACCTCCCTGCTCCTGCTGGCCACAGTGTTCCTGACACAGGCCAGGAGCCATTGGCCTCCTTGGCCACCAGGCCACACTGCTGGCTCATGTTCAGCTGGCTGTGACCAGTGCCCCCAGCTCCCTTTCTGCCTGGCCACTGTCCAGCCACACTATCCCCAGCCTAGAACACTGCAGGTGCTTCTTGTGGCCAAAGTGCAGGACGGGGCACTTGCACCTACTGAGCTTCATCCCACTGGACTCTGCCCATCCCTCCAACCATTCCAGGTCTGCCTGCAGAGCCCTCCTACCTTCCAACAGATCAACACACTCTCCCAGCTTAGTGTTGTCTGCAGATTTGCTAATGAAACACTCAATCCCCTCATCCATGTTGTCAATAAAACCATTGACCAGAGCTGGCCCCAGCACAGAGCCCGCAGGGACACCACTGGTGACTGGCTGCCAGCTGGGTGCAGCACCGTTCACCAGCCCTCTCTGGGCCAGCCATCCAGCCAGTTCTGAGCCCAGCAAAGAGTGTTCCTCTCCAAGCCCTGGGCTGCAGCTTTTCCAGGAGCGTGCTGTGGAAGACAGTGTAAAGGCCTTTCTGCAGTCCAAATAGACACATCCACAGCCTTTCCTGCATCCATCAGGCAGGTCACTTGCTCATAAAAGGAGATCAGGTTGGTCGGACACGACCTACCCCTCCTGAACCCCTGCTGGCTGGGTCTGATACCCTGGCCATCCTGTAAGTGCTGTGTGATGACACTCAGTATAAACTGTTCCATCACCTCAGTGGGTACTGAGGTCAGACTGACTGGCCTATGATTACCAGGATCCTCCTTCCCACCCTTGTTGTACATGGGCGTCACATTGGGCAGCTTCCAGTCACCTGGAACCTCACCAGTGAGCCAGGATTGCTGATAAATGATGGAGAGCGGCTTCAGCAGCTCATCTGCCAGCTCCCTCATCACCCTGGGGTGGATCCCATCTGGCCCCATAGATTTAGGAACATCCAAGCAGCTCAGCAGTTCTCTGGCTGCCTCCTCTTGGCTAACAGGGCCCATTCTGCTCCCTGACACCATCTACCAGCCCAGCAGGACACTTGTCCTGAGGACAAGTCGTCTTCCTACTAAAGACTGAGGCAAAGAAGGTGTTCAACGCCTCTGCCTTGTCCTCATCTGCAGTTCCTAAGTTCCCTCCCACATCTAATAAAGAACAAAGGTTGGTCTTACCCTTCCTTTTCCCGTTGATATATTTGTAAATACATTTTTTTATTATCCCTTTACAGAAGTCACCATTTTAAGTTCAAACTAAGCTTTGGCCTCCCTAATTTTTTTTCCTACGTGCTCTAGCAGCTCCTCTAAATAATTCCTGAGAGACTTGACCATTTTGCCAAAGATGATACGTCCTCTTTTTATTCCTAAATTCCTCCAAAACCTCCTTGCCCATCCAGGCTGGGTGTTTGCCTCATTGACTCATCTTTCGGCAGCCAGGGACAGACTGTTCCTGTGCCCTCAAGATCTCTGTTTTGAAGCATGCCCACCTTTCCTGGACTCCTTGGTTTTTAAGGGCTGCTTGCCAAGGAACTCTCTGAAGAAGTCTCCTAAACAGGCCAAAGTCTGCCCTCTGAAAGTCATGTGTAAAAGTCTTATTGATCTTCCTCCTGTTTTCACAAAATACCAAGAATTCTTGATACATTGGTGTTCCCCTGTCTGAGACATAACATAAGACAGACCACTCGTGTTTCCTCAGAAAAACAGCCTTGTTTATTGTCCGGAGTGTTCTTTTATAGCCCACTCAAATCTCCTGGGCCGAGACAGCTCATTGGTCTATCTGTGTGGCCCCAGACTCTGAACCAAGGCAATGTCTGCATCCTAGGAGAGTTCCCTTTGGATGTGAGCTTCTGTCAGTCAAACACAGAGGCTAGTTCATGGAGCTGAGCTGGACTGCTTCTTAGAACTTGATTAATGCTGACTACAGATCAGCTTGCAATGCAACAAATTCTATCATTTCATGATCACTGTGCCCCAAGCGGCCTCCAGCCACCACATGTCCCCCCAGCCCACCTCTATCTGCAAACAGCAGATCTAACATAGTCCCTCCCCTGCTGGGCTCACCCACCTGCTGCAACCAACAGTTGTCCTCCACACACTCTACAAATTTCCTGGGCTGTTTTTTTTCTGTTGTATTAAGTTCCCAGCAGATGTCTGGCAAGTTGAAGTCGCCTACAAGAACAAGGGCTGATGATCCTGAAACATCCTCTAGCTGTTCATAGAATGAGTTGTCCACCACTTCTTCCTGGTTGGGTGGATGATAACAGACTCCCAGTAGGATGTCAGCCTTGTTGGCCTTCCCCCTAATTCTCACCCATAGGCATTCCACCTCATCATCATTAGTTTCAATATCCATGGTGTCCAAAGCCTCCCAAATATAAAGAGCCACACCTTCACCTCTTCTCCCTTTCCTGTCTCTCCTGAAGAGCTTGTAGCCATCCAGTGTAGTGCTCCAGCCATGTGAGGCATCCCACCACGTTTCTGTGATGGCAATGACATCACAGCTCTGCTGCTGGACCATGGCCTCCAGCTCTTGCTGTTTGTTACCCATGCTGTGTGCACTGCTATCCATGCACCTCAGCTGGGCTGCTGATTTCATCCCTAACTCAGGCTTACCACCCTTGGGCCTGCTTCCAGACAGCCCAGCTGCATCCCGTTCCCTCTTCAAACCTACTTTAAAGCCCTCTCAACAAGTTCTGCAAGCTCATCAGCTAAAAACCTTCTGCCCTTAACAGAGAGATGGAGCCCATCTGGTTCCAGCAGGCCAGGTGCCATCAAAGCTGCACCATGATCAAAGAATCCAAAATTCTGCCAATGACACCAGCCCTTGAGCCACTTGTTGCTGATATGAGCTCTCCTATTGCTTTCACCATTTTTCTCAGCCACCAAAGGGACTGAGGAAAAGACTACCTGTGTCCCTGTCCTATCAACCACTTGTCCCTGTGCCCTGAAGTCCCTTTCAATGGTCCTGACACTCCTCTTCTCAATCTCATCACTGCCAGCCTGGAGTTTCAACAGTGGATAATAATCAGAGGACTGAATCAGCCCAGGAAGTCCCTCAGGAATATCCTGCACCTGGGCCCCAGGGAGGCAGCAGAGCTCTCTGTGGGGTGGGTCCCCTTGACATGGGGCCCTCTGTTCCCCTCAGAAGGGAATCACCCACCACGATTACCATTCTTTCCTTTTTGATGTTAGACATGGCAATCCATGTTACAGATTAATCATAATTGGGAGGCTCTCTGGGCAGATAATTTTCTTCTTAATCATTTGGCTGACTCTCTAGATCCAGGGGCTCATACCTATTCTGAAGTGGCCCCTGGCTAGGGGACGGGGGTCGGGAGGAATTTTTATCATAACCTCCCCGTGCAGGGACCATTTCCACTCCCCTTCATCTACCAGGTGTCCTTCTCTTGCCTGACAGTGTGCGGCATAGGAGTCCTGTGACTCTTGCTGGGCCTCCCGTAAGGATGGAAGGACTGAACTCCACCAATCTATTTCCCTTTCACTTTCCCTGATACTCCTTAAACTTCCTCCCTAAGCTCGGCCACCAGTGAAAGGAGATCATTCACCTGTTCACACCGCAGGCAGCTTTTCCCCTCACTGCCCCCTGAAACCACTGCTAAGCTCAAACACTCTGCACAGGAATGGGTCAGGACAGACACATCCTTTTTGGAGGGTTCCATCTAGTTACTTGTACTAACTACAGCTTTCGATTGCGTAAAAACCACTACTGCCAGAAATACCAAAACCAAGCAACCAACAGAAACACTGCAAACAACACACAGTAAAACTTCCTAACAAGAAAACCTGCAACCCTGCCTGCTTGCCCTGCCTGTGCACACTGCCTCGTGAATTGTCCCTCAGAAACATGCCATGGCCCTGTTTGCCCACTCCTGTTTGCCGCAAACCCTAGAGGCCTCTTTTAATCCGCCTGCTGACCAAGGAGGGAGGAAGCTGCAGCCCATCCCTGCGTAACTCACAGGCTCTTGATGGCTTCCCTCTTTTCCTGGGCGTGCCACTGGAGGAGGTCCAGGCCCAGATGGTCCCAGGCAAGGAAATGTCCCTCAGCCCAGGGACGCTCAGCATGGGCTGCCCCATCCTCCCCGGGGACCTGCCACTGGACACAGCATCCCCTGCCTGGCTCCTGCCTGCCCACACCGTGGCCATCCCCAGCTGCCCCTGGGCACGGAGCTCAGCCAGTGCTGATCCTGGCTGGGCTTTGCTGCTGCTACCACCCGCACACTGGGGTGACAGCTCCATCTCTTTACTGCAAGAGAAGAGCTGGGCCAAGCCCTGCCCACCTTCAGTAGGGGCCAGAGAGCAGCGCCAGTGCTTTCAAGGGGAGAGTACCTTGTGTGGCTGGAGGCAGCATCTGCATGGCAACAAGCTGTTAAAGCAGCTGGCACAGGGACATCGGGCATGGGCATGGAGATGTGTGATGCAATTAGAGGTCCAGTTCTCCCTTAGGTGTTTGGTGGGACATATGAAGGGGGAAAGATACAACTGTGAAAGAGGCCATGGCAAGAGACACAGTGAACAGAGGCTCTGCTATACCTATCATGCACTGCTTGTGCCCATCCTGCAAGCAGAATATCATTGGGATTCATCAAAGTGTAATCAGGGCACGTGTTCCTGTCTTGCTTTGAACCTCTACAAGATCCATGGGGAGAGTGAGCCCATGCTGTGCTGCACTGCTGAGCTGGCAGCACGGTGGATACGGGCAGGATGTCCTCTGTTTCCCCCAGAGCTGGGGCCTGCAGGCACCTTGCCGGCCCTTGGCACAGGCTGTGCCAGCCAGCAAAGCCCAGCAGGCCGGGAGGAGAGCCCGGGGCCAGCAGGAAGCTGAGAGAAGCCCCTGCTCTGGAACTGAGGCAGTTCTTGCACAAGCAAACAAAGATGGTGACTTGAAAAGATTCCCACTGTGCTCAAAGTTTGCCTCTGAAGACTAAGAGTTGAGCTGGTCAAGAATCCCTGGAAATATCTGGGAAATGGTTTTACGTCACTTGGTTGTGACTAGGTACAAAGTTCCCGTGGGAAAAGATCTTTGCCTCTGCAGCTGGCTGGGTGTCTTAGGGTGTCTTAGTTCTTCACAGAGTAAAGATTACCACAGAAATGCCATTTTATTTTTTATTGTATAAGTGTAAAAAACTTTCCAGAACTGTAAAACTGCTTTAAAAATACAAATGTATTCTGGAAAAAGGGATGAATATTTTGGAGATATGTCTCTACAAAAAATATTTCTAAATATTTCTAAAAATTAAAAGTGAATTAAAAATAGGTTTGCCTTTTCAGGATTCTAATACTATTTTGTAAAGTCCTTAACTACTACACTACTCGGGAATAAATATTTAGGGGTATCTCTCTACAGTAAATAAATTTTAAAATATTTTTTAAAAAGTCAAATTTCTAAAAACGAAAAACAAATACAAAATAGTGTCACTTGTTCTCAGGAGCCCCACGCTGCTGCCTGCCCCCTGGGCTCCCCCAGCCCATCGAGACACTGCCGCTGGTCACAGCAGCCCCTGCCTGGCTCCTGCCTGCCCACACCGTGGCCATCCCCAGCTGCCCCTGGGCACGGAGCTCAGCCAGTGCTGGTGCCAGGTGGGCTTTGCTGCTGCTACCACCCAGACACTGGGGTGACAGCTCCATCTCTGTAGTGCAAGAGAAGAGCTGGGCCATCGCCTACCCTGGCAGGGCAGCAGGGCTTAACTCCAGTGTTGTTTAGAGGGCAAGGCCAGGGAGCTCAGGGGCAGAGGAAGGGATGTGTTGGTCTCAGGAGGGGCTGGAGGGTGATGGGCTGCTCCTGGGGTCTCCAGAAGAACTTGAGAATTGGCGGGGATGGGATGCAGGGAGATCAAAAAAGGGATGAAGTCATGCTGGGGAGACCTATGGGGAGAGCAGGTGGCAGTGGGATCTACAGGGTAGTAGGAGGTTTCCTTGTAGATGGCTGATCTTCGGTTCCCTACACAGAACAGGTGAAAGGGCTGTCCAGGCCCTTATGACGGCCAGAGGAGCAGCTCAAACTGTCTGGGAGTAAGGTGCAGCCACCGTCTTTAAACTCCTGTCCAGAGGTGCTCCTGTGCAGAGAGGAGGTGGCTGAGGCCCCAGCTGCCAGTGGCACACAGTGACCCTCGTGCACAGCAGGGCCCAGAGCTGGCAAGGCTCCCCAGCACGGCTGGAGCTGCTGGCACAGCTGGGCCCAGCTGGACAGCTGCCCCTCAAGGCCCCGGCCAGCAGGGCACGGCTCTGGGCAGGGTCCCTGGCCAGGAGCGGGCCCCAGAGCGCCTCTGCCTTTCAAGGGCAACCTCGGCCCTGCTCTTTCTCCTCCCCACCTCCCTCTGCCTCTGCCCCGTGCCCCTGGGGCTGCTCTTGGCCAGGCAGCCTCAGTGGGAGCCAGCACTGGCTGCAGCCCCAGCGGGGCCCCCAGGACAAGGCCCAGCAATTGAGAGGCCAATGGAAGCACTGGGCAGCAGCAGAACCCTCAGCAGAGTTATTTGGACAATCATGGACTGGCCACAACTCCACCGCAGCCTCTCTGGGAATGTTCCCTGACTATGAGCAGCCTTTAAAGGAAGCTGTTTGAGCTAGAGATCAGCACAACACTCACCAGTTTCTCTTCCAGCAATACCAGATTGCGGCATAGCACATCATCAGGCACAGTGCCGCACCAGCCACAATGGCCATCAACTTCTTCAAACATGGTGTTACCCAGCAGAAAACTCTTGTGCTCTTCCCGATGTTGTCAGCATGTTTTGTGGTGCTGGCTGCATCTGTGGGAGCAATGGGGAGCGTGAGCCTGTGCTGAGCTGCACTGCTGAGCTGGCAGCATGGTGGATACGGGCAGGATGTTCTCTGTTTCCCCCAGAGCTGGGGCCTGCAAGCACCTTGCCGCCCCTCGGCACAGGACTGCTCATTGCCCGAGCCCCTGAGCCTGCACACTGTAATTCTTCTGTGCTGTGCCCTTCTCCTGCAGGCAATACTAGTCAAAGACATGGATAAGGACAAGGAAAATGGCCAGCGTTTTGGAGCTGCTCCAGAGCCCTCCCTCCTGCACAGAGCTGCTTCTCTGCATCTACCCAGAGAGTGGGAAATCCCAGGGGATCTCAGGCCCATGGTGCAGTTTGGGCTGCCTGTCAGCTGATGCCAAATGCCTTCCTGCAGAGGCTGGGCAGAAGCTGCAACCAGGCCAGGCTGGGAAACAGTCCTGCAGGGCGTGAAAGCAGCAGCTGTGGGGCAGTGAGGCTGCCATGGATCCCTTCCCACTGTGCCGGGCACGGCGTGTCCAGATGTGCAGCCAAAGGCCCTGGCTGCTGAGTCGCAGGGGAAGCATGAGGGAAATGCACCCACCATGGCGTCTCTCCAGATCACTCGGCATCTCCTCCATGTGTTTGGATGCCTCCAGGGACTTAGTGTCTCCTCTAGGTTTGTTCTCCATTCTCAGGGGACCTTACGAGAAATATTTCCATTTCCCAGGAATGGGTCCCACAAAACCAGGGCTCAGCCTGTGGGGTCATCAGGCAGACACTACTCACCCCTGCGAAGGGAGCTGGTCCTGCGTGCAACATCCACCAATGGACCTGGGAAAGTCCTCCCTGCAGACACACCTGAAACTCAACAGCCACAGAAGCTTCTGCCATCTCTGCTGACCTGCGCGGGCACCACTGAGCCGCAGGAGCGGTGAGGGGATGGCGCAGGCCGACGGCACACACGTGCATGGTTCTGTGCTGGCACCTGCAGCGCTGCCTCCCTGGCCAAGCTTTGGGCTCTGAGCTGGCAGCTCTCCCAGGGAGGAAAGTCTTGACCTACCCTCAGCATCTCCCAGAGGCTCAATCCTGAATGTGGGTTGGGAAGCCAGATCACTTTCACCAACCGGGTTAGCTGCAAAGAAAGGCAGGACAGAAGAGCTCCTCTGACACTGTTGAAGATTCTCCTTCAGGCCCAAGTGGCAGTGAGGGCACCTGGGTGATTGGTGCCCTCCAAGGCACTCCCTCAGCCCTGCCTCCCACTCAGGAGCAGGGGGACCTCATGCCTGCAGTGGCCCCACACTGGGATGGAAGGAGCCCCTTGCAGGGCAATCGGGGCAGAAAGGACTCCCTGGAGCTGCCAGCAGCTCTAAAGCCAGCCCTGGGCAGGGCCAGGTCTTGGCAGTGGCAGCAGGAGCAGCTCAGGCTCCCTGGGGCCAGCAAAGGAGCTGCCAAAGGCTCAGCCCCGGGGCACAGCCCTGGGCCCAGCCCCTTCCCTCTCTGCCCTTCTCCCTGGCTGCACAGAGCACACGGAAGGACACACTGGCATTGCACACGGGAGGAAGATGGACAGCTAAATGCTCCTTCCTCCCACTGACAGCAGTCCTCCACAGGTGGGATCCTTCAGGGCTCCAGATGGGAGCAGGGCAACGCTTCCAGAATTCAACAACCTTCCAACTCTTAAGGAAAGTGGGACATGCGTGACCTTTTGCCACACTGACACTGATTATTCTCTAAGTAAAAAGGGACTTTGCGAACTTGCCTCCACCATCTGCCGAGGTCTTCACACTCTCATCCAGAAAGACAAGCATGGAATCCATGTCACGATCCCAATCTAGAAGGGAGCATAAAACGGAACTGCTTCCATGCTCTGCTGGGTTCCCCTTCGGCCTTTGGGAACTGGGCACTGCAAGGGGCTCAGGTAAGGTCGTGGGAGTCAGATGTGAGTGGCCATGGCCAAAGCTGCACAGGGACCTGGGGAGCTCTGGGCTGGCTCCTGGTTAATCTCCACACCCTTTACAATCTTTGCCCCCTCTAGGCCTTGTGCAACATCCCTAGAGGGCCAGCTGGAGCAGCCCAGGGCCCTGGGGCTCTCTCCCTCCCCACTGAGGGAGACTTCCCTAAATCCCTGGGGATAACTGCAGTATGTATTGCCAGAACCACCCCCACCTCCTTCCCTACTGCAGTCCCTCTCTCCCTCCCTCTCTTGGCACAGCTCCCCCAGCCCCAGGGGAAAACAGCCAGGCCCTTACAGGACACACTGGAGCCATGCTCTACCCCTCTGTCCTTTCCCCACCATGGGCACTCCATGCAGTCACTCCCAGGTTTCGGTGTGTGTCCCCCACAGAGGGACCCCAGCAGGACTGCTCAGTACCCGAGTGCCCTGAGCCTGCTTGGGATAATTCCCCTGGGCTGTGCCAGTCTTGTCTGGGCTGTGCCCGCACTGCCAGGCACCAGACAGGGCAGCTCAAACCGTAGCAGGTCTCTGGTGCAGAGGTACAACAATTACCTCCTGGGCCTGTGCCTGGCATCGCCTCTCTTCCTGCAGCTGAGGCTGGCATGGAGCCACTGCCTTCCTGCAGAGGCTGGGCAGAAGCTGCAGCCAGGCCAGGCTGGCAAACAGCCCTGGAGGGCGTGAAAGCAGCAGTGGGGCAGCGAGGCTGCCATGGATCCCTTCCCGCTGTGCCGGGCACGGCGTGTCCAGATGTGCAGCCAAAGCCCCCGGCTGCTGAGTCCCAGGGGAAGGCTGAGAGAAATGCACCCACCATGTCCTGCCTGCAGCAATTTCTTCAGCATTTGCCTCATGCTTTTGGATGGCTCATGGGGTTTCTGGTGTCCTCTAGCTTTGTTCTTTCCCCTCGGAGGACCTTAGAGCAATAGAGTTCTATTTCCCAGGAATGGATCCCACAAAAGCAGGGCTCAGCCTGTGGGGTCAGCAGGGACACACTACTCACCCCTGCGATGGGAACCAGGCTTCTGTGTAGGAATCAGCAAAGGAGCTGGAGAAGTCCTCCCTGCAGACACACCTGGAACACAAGAGCCACAGAAGCTTCTGTCACCTGATTCCTGCCAGGTTCACAACAATTATTCCTTGGTAGCACACTGAGTACATACCTGAGAGGGGGTCAGATAGGACCAACACTTTATGCAACCAAGCTAATGAAGAAGCCTTCCCAGACACCTCATCTGGAAGGGAGCAGAGATCAGACCCATTTCCATGGTGCGCTGGAGTCCCCTTCTGCCTCAGGGAACTGGGCACTGCAAGGGGGTCAGGTAAGTTTGTGGGAGTCGGACGTGAATGGATAAGGCCAAAGCTGCACAGCAGCCTGGGGAGCTCTGGGCTGGCTCCTGGTCACACTCCAGATTCTTTTCAGGCCCTGTGAAACATCCCTGGAAAGGTGGGCGAACACCCCAGGGCCTTGCACGACTCTCTCATTTCCACTGCAGAAACCCTCCCTAAAGGCCTGAGAAAAACTACAGGCAGCCATGCCACAGGTGCCACTCATTTCACCACTCCCTGCCCCGTGACAGCTCCCCCAGCCCCAGGGGACAGGCTCAGGCCCTGTCAGGAGCCAGCGCAGCTGTGGGATCGCGCTGGCCCGCTCCCCCCTGTCTTTATGTTTGGTCCGGTCCCAGGACATCAGTTACCTGTCAATCTCCCTCACTCCTCCTTCGCTCCTCCCCAGTTTGGTTAGGTTCCTCCCCGAGTCCCTGTCCGTCATCCAGCACACTCTTCCCACCTTCTAGAAGTTTCTCTGAGTTCTGCGGGGTGATTGGACGAGGGGCCGGGGCCACTCCCCTGAGTTACTCTGGTTGGTTGTTAGGTTTGTCTGTTAATATCTTGTTACACCCCCCCTACCCCCTGATTGGTTGCTTTGTATCCCTTATAACCTGCTGTCGGGCACATTTCTCTGTCTTTCGGCGGTCCTCCCTTGGGAATTAAACCGAACTTTGGCACCCCGAAGGAACGTCTCCTGTCATTCCTGCGGACTGCAGTCTTCGTCGTTCTCCGGGATCCTCCGTCACTCCGGGCCTCCACGCCCTAGGCGCACCCCAATCCTCGAGAGGATACAGGGGGCGTCATTGTGCTGCCAGTGACGCTGGCCTCGGCCAGCCGGGTTTTCTGTCGAGGCTGACGCACTGCTGCAGTTTGGCGCCCAACGTGGGGCCCTGAGAAGATCACCAGGGCACGCGGACGAGGATTCCGGATCCCTGGACTCAGTCCGTTTGGATTCGGATCTAACCTCTGTGGCCGTCAAGCTACCCTGTGGTGAGCAGACCCCGTTTTAGGGGTGGCGCTCCCCAGGGATCGGGACCGGTAGCTCCAGCACCCAGGAGTCGGCTCCCTCCGCAGGATCCTCCCGCCTTGGACCCTTCCCGGATCAGTCGTCAAGTGTGAGTTTTTCGCTCCTTTCTCTCCCTCACCCCCGCCTTTTTAAACTCACCTCGTTTTCCGCGGTTTCATCCGCTCTGGCCGTTTTATCGGCCCATTCAATTCAAGTCCTGCAGGCCATTTTTTTTTTCTCTACCGGCATAGACCGGCGGCGGGATTTGGCGACTGTCCCTTTTCTGCACCCTCTCCTTTTTCGTTTTTCCAAGGCGGCCGGGCTTGGGTCGTCACTTAACAACAGCATGGGTGCAAAAGTCTCGACGACCCAAAAGAGGCTTGTTAGAAAAGTTCAGGGGGTTTTAGTTGTGGGGGGTTTTGATAATATTCACAAAAAGGATATTAAAATGTTGGTTGCTTGGCTCCTCTCCCAATTCCCTACCACAGACCCCGAGCAGATTCTTAACCATACGTTCTGGTCCCATGTCGTTTTAAAAGCTAACAGTATGTGCCGCTCTGGGGACTCTAAGATGTTAAAAATCGCGTATCTAAGCTCAACTATTCGGGACCTTTTACGATCTAAGAGGCAATTGGGAGAGCAGCCAACCTCACCTGGGTTCGTCCCCAGTTCGGTTGCGTGTTCTTCCCCTACCCCTTTTCCCTCTACCTCTACCCCAAGATCTGGGATCCTGAAGAGAGCAGCCCGCGATGGCAGCGCGCAGGAATTATACCATCCTCCTGGCTCTCTTCAGGGTGTCCCTTCCCCCCGCCCGAGGAGTCCTGGCCAGACTCTTCGGGATTCTCCCTGTCCCCCCTTTTCCCCAGTTAAGTGTTTAAAAAGTTCGAAATCTGTTCGTTTTTATCCTCCTCCTTCCCCTACCCCTTCGGGAGATTCACCATCACAAGATGGCGCGGATGAATCCCAAAATGGCGGAGACCTCATGGGTTTTCCCGCCGAAACGCCTCCTTCCTCCCGAAATCCCTTTCGTTCCCCGCGAAACCCTTTCCGTTTCCCTGACCCCTCCTCTTCCTCAGTTCCCTCCGCTCCGCCCTTGCCTCCGCCCCTCCCTCTGCGCGGTGCTCCGCCCCCAGCTCCACCTTTCGAAGCCTCCGCCTCTGAGGCGGGGACAACGCCATCGGTCCCCGCCCCCGTCACCGGCTCCTCCCCTTCCGCCCCGGGCCCTGGTTCCCACGCTCCCTCTTCCGGTTCCCACGCTCCATCGGGTGCTGGGGGGGGGGCTGGGGCCTGGAACCAGGGGCCGCTGCTTAACCTTTCCACGGCTCCGGTTTCTTACATCCCGGGGAGGGAAGGGAGGACCCAGGCCCAGTGGATCCCCTTTTCAAATCAAACTATCAAAGAGTTGTGTAAGGCCCAGAAGGATTACTCCAGGGACAGTGAGTTTTTCCGGGGAATCCTGAGGGCCACACTAACAGATGCCATCGTCATTCCTGCCGATCTCCGGCGGATCTTTTCGTGCTTGCTTAGCCCCTCAGAGTTCCGTCTCTGGGAGGCAAATTGGAAACGAGAGATAGGCAAGATTTTGCCTCAATTATGGCAAGATGCAAGCTCCGCCAGGGACACGGAGGGAGGAATGATTTCTACAGACCATCTTTGTGGCATCGGGGACTGGGCAGACGGGAACTACCAGGCTTGGTATATCCCTGCAGAGGCACTTAAGGCAACAACATCTGCAGCATTGAAAGCGTTCACTGCCCTTAGACCTCCTACTGCTCCCCTCATTTCATATACTAAAATTATACAAGAAGATAACGAACCGTTTCTTCTTTTTACTGAGCGGTTAAGGAAAGCAGTAGAGATGCAGGTGCGGGATGAGGCGACCCGGGAGGAAATCCTGACAGAGATGGCAGCCACCAATGCAAATCCTGCGTGCAAGGCTGCCATCCTCAGCCTCCCCTTTGACCCTCCACCGGACCTGACCCAAATGCTGCAAGTTTGCGAAAGGAAGGTGTCTGTCCTCCCCGAAAGTACTCCCAGAGGACAGCGCCCAACTCAGCGGAGAGTCGCCGCAGCAGAATCTACCACGGCAGAGGACAGTAATCCAGCACCGCATCGGACGCCCCGTCCCATCCGAAGACCACCTCCCTGCGCCGATGCTCCGTGCCACTTATGCCAAAAGACTGGGCATTGGATGCCTGACTGCCCGTTGAGGAAAGAGTTTTATAACTTTAAGTTCCATCAGAAACCTCAACGGGCCGATCAACACTCAAAAAACTAACTCAAGAGCGCGAGGCCTCCCCGCGCAAAGATAAAAGTAGGGCGGAGAACTTTCCATCTCGCGGGGGGGGAGGAGGAGGGGAACAGCCGGAGGCGGTTCCCCAGGTTAATCCGCCTACGTTGTCAAATCCACAGGACTCGACTACTTCATATCCAATACTGACTACCACTTCTAATATCTCTCCGTACAGGCTCCAGCTCATCGAGCCCTTACACCTGACAGACACCAGTTTCCGGGAAGTCTCCGTCTCGCCAGACGCACAAGGTACTTGGTGGCGGGTCAAATGTAAGTATGTCGTTGTCGGAGACACGAAATACACCCCACCACACATCAACATCTTGCCAGGGGTGGTGTCCACACATATACACCTATTCTCTGTCGTCCTGCATTGCACACAACCACCCATCTTTCTGCCCAAGGGCCAGGTGATTGCGCAAGCGATCCCTGTCCCAGAAATCTGTCATTCCACCACTGACACAGAGGTAACACCTACCGTGGCTTGGTCTCAATTTGTCACCGGGGACAAGCCACGGCTCACCTGCCACATACAGAAGGATGGGGAGGCCACCACATTACATGGACTCTTGGACACCGGGGCAGATGTGACGATCATTCCCGCAAGGGAATGGCCGGCACATTGGGAGCTACAAAACGTGGCTGGAAAAATCCAGGGTGTCGGGGGGGTCCAATTGGCGAAGCAATCTCGGAGTTTCGTTCAAATTATGGGGCCAGACGGGCAATTGGCCTCTGTTCGCCCGTTTGTTTTAAATTATTCGGAACCCCTGTGGGGAAGAGACCTCCTTGCCCAATGGGGAGCCAAAATTGACCTACCATCGGCTCCTCCGGTTTTTCGGGCAGCGGTCACTGAGGGGCGCCCTACCCAGAAACTTAATTGGAAATCAGATGTCCCTGTCTGGGTAGAGCAGTGGCCGCTTTCTAAACAAAAACTTAAGGCGCTTCAGGAGCTCGTGGAGGAGCAGTTACAGAAGGGTCATCTGGTGGAGTCCACGTCACCGTGGAACTCCCCAGTCTTTGTCATCAAAAAGCCCAATAAGAACAAGTGGCGGCTCCTCCACGACCTCCGCAAAATTAATGACATCATTGAAGATATGGGGTCTCTTCAACCAGGGATGCCGTCCCCGGCGATGCTCCCTCAAAACCATCAATTGGCTGTCATCGATATAAAAGATTGCTTTTTCCAAATTCCCCTCCATCCGGATGATGCCCCACGTTTCGCCTTCTCGGTTCCCACCATCAACCGAGAAGCCCCAAGGAGGAGGTATCATTGGACAGTATTACCACAAGGCATGAAGAACTCGCCGGTAATCTGCCAATGGTACGTGTCCTCCTTGCTGTCCCCGGTGCGTGCTGCAATGCCGGAAGTCACAATCCAACATTACATGGACGACATCTTAGTTTGCGCTCCGACAGACGACATGCTTACACATGCGCTTGACCTGACAATCAATTCATTGATTGCTGCAGGGTTCGAGCTGCAACAGGACAAGATTCAGCGGATGCCGCCCTGGAAATACCTGGGCCTAGAAATTGGCCGCCGTACTATTGTACCTCAAAAAATATCAATTCGGCCAAACATTCGGACACTCGCTGATGTCCAGCAACTGTGTGGGGCTTTAAATTGGGTGAGACCTTGGCTGGGTGTTTCCACCGAGGACCTGGCCCCCCTTTTCAATTTATTGAAAGGGGGAGAGGAGCTTAGTTCTCCGAGGTCTCTCACCCCAGAGGCACAGGCAGCATTAGAAAAGATCCAGACGTCCATTTCCAGTCGGCAGGCTCATCGATACCGTCCCGAGCTGCCATTCAAATTTATCATCCTGGGAAGATTGCCACACCTCCACGGGGTGATTTTTCAATGGGACTCTAACATCAAACGGGACCAAGGGGCGAAGGATCCACTCTTGATCATAGAGTGGGTTTTCCTAAGCCACCACAGGTCCAAAAGAATGACCAAGCCACAGGAGCTGGTGGCAGAACTCATCCGCAAAGCACGCCTGCGGATCCGGGAGTTAGCAGGTGTGGATTTTGACTGCATTCACGTTCCGATCCAACTGAGCTCAGGTAATTTTACTAAGGCAATGTTAGAACACCTTCTGCAGGAAAATGAAGCATTACAGTTTGCACTCGACAGCTTCTCCGGCCAAATTTCTATCCACAAACCATCACACAAATTCTTTAATTCGGACATTCAATTCCATCTTTCGATAAAATCCATTCAGAGTCGAACTCCCCTCGAAGCCCTGACAGTTTTCACAGACGCGTCCGGAGCATCCCACAAGTCAGTAATGACTTGGAAGGATCCTCAGACTCAGCAGTGGGAGGCTGATGTTAAAGTAGTTCTGGGGTCTCCCCAGATCGCTGAGTTGGACGCTGTCGTCCGGGCTTTTGAGAAGTTCGCTGAGCCTTTTAATTTGGTAACTGATTCGGCTTATGTAGCCGGAGTTGTTTCTCGAGCTGAGAGTGCAATCTTGCAGGAGGTCTCCAACAATGCCTTGTTTCTTTTGCTCTCGAAATTAATTCGACTAGTCTCCCACCGAGAGCAACCATACTACGTGATGCACGTCAGGTCCCACACCGAGCTACCGGGGTTCATCATGGAGGGAAACAGGAGAGCTGATGCTCTTGCTGCTCCTGCCCAGGTGGCCCCCCTCCCGTGCGTGTTCGAGCAAGCCAAGCTCAGCCACCAGCTCTTCCATCAGAATGCTCCTGGCCTTGTTAGACAGTTTAAGATCTCTCGGGAACAGGCCAGAGCAATTGTGGCAACATGTCCCCAGTGCCAAGCCTTCCAACTTCCATCCATTCCATCAGGCACCAACCCCCGAGGTCTATCAAGTTGTGAGGTGTGGCAGATGGATGTCACTCATGTCCCGGAATTCGGACGTCTTTCTTACGTACATGTGTCTATCGACACCTTTTCTAATGCAGTCTATGCCTCTGCCCACGCAGGGGAGAAGGCCAATGACGTTAAAAAACATTTATTGCTGGCCTTCTCTGTGTTGGGCATCCCAAAGTGCATAAAAACAGACAATGGCCCGGCGTACAAGTCCAGGGAGTTGCGAAGCTTCCTGCAGCAATGGGGAATAGAGCATAAGACCAGCATCCCCTATTCCCCGACAGGCCAAGCCATGGTGGAGAGAGCCCATCAGAGCCTGAAAAACACCCTACACCATCAGCATTCGGCAATGAAGATGGACTCCCCGCAGACCCGCCTTGCTCGAGCTTTATATACCATCAATTTCCTAAATTGCTCGTTTGATAATTTAAACCCACCTGTCGTGCGTCATTTTGGCGAAAACAAAAGTCTAAAACCGGAGACAAAGCCACCAGTCTTGATAAAGGACCCGGAAACATGGAAAACGGAGGGGCCGTTTGACCTGGTGACCTGGGGGAGGGGATATGCTTGCGTATCCACCCCCTCAGGTCCCAAATGGGTTCCTTCAAAGTGGGTCAGGCCCTTCCTGCCCAAAAAGCAGGTGTCTGTAGGTACGGTTCCCCAAGTTCAAGAGTCCTGCTGGAGGCGTAGGCGGAAACCCTTTGAGGGAGACTTAGATGTCCTGGGGTCAGAATTTTGATTTCTTTCATTTATATATTTTATTTTATTTATCTACTGTTTTAGGGCCCATGCTATGGCAGCCCCACTGGAGACTGCACGACTCACGGCCTTCGTCATCATTCTCTCACTCCTTGCGCTACCATCTACGCCGTGGGTCGTTCCCCAGCCAAGAAAAAACGTTTGGAAAACTCTCGCCGACGCCCTCGGTCAAGACAGTCTCTGCCTCACCACCGCATCAGCAGCAGACCCCTTGTCCACCTGCCTTGTGGGGATCCCGTCTCTTCCAGATGAGTTGCCCTTGTCCCTCCGTGATTCTCTAGAACCTTTTTTCAATAATAAAATCAACCGCCCCTCTGACCCTAACCCCAATGTTGTCTGGAGGAGATTTGCCAGCAAATTAAATCAGTCCAAGACCGAACCCCTAGAATTTAAATTGCTCGGGTCCTCCACATTTTATTTTTGTATTCAATTCTTCCCTTACTCCGACCTAGACACTTCCCTACAAATTGCAAATATCACCGCAAATGTCTCACTTTGCCCTTCCCTGTCACAGATTACAACCTCGATTACCCAGGACTTTAAACCTCGCTCTCTACCCAATGGTTATTTTTTCATTTGTGGGGACCGAGCTTGGCAAGGCATCCCCTCTCGCCTTCTCGGAGGCCCATGTACTATCGGCCGGCTGTCGCTGTTCACACCCAGCACAAGTCAAATTGTTAATTGGCAGAAGATAGAAGTCGCACCAAATTCGAATCGGACAAGACGAGATTTAACTAATTTGGACAGTTCGTGCGACGAAGAAATTTTCCATTGGAGTAAGCCAGAGGAGGTGGCATGGATCACCTTCCTCCCCTGGGTGGCAGTCGCTCAATCATTAGGCGAATTAGGCCACCTCGAGTGCTGGGTGGCGAAACAAGCAAATCTTACATCAGCCGCGCTAAGTGACCTTCTACAAGACGAGGAAATCACAAGGCAGGCCACTTTGCAGAACAGAGCAGCAATAGATTTTCTATTGCTGCTCCATGACCATCGCTGCCAGGACTTTGAGGGGCTCTGCTGCTTGAATTTGACTTCTAAGGCCGAGGACGTCCGTCTCGCCATTGACCAGATGCGAGAGATGATCAGCAAAATCAAGGAAGACTCCGCGGACTGGCTGGGGAACTTGTTCTCAGGATGGGGACTGTCAGGGTGGCTTGGGTCGGTGTTAAAAACTATTATTTCAGTTGTGTTTGTTGTTTTACTGGTTCTTATCGTTATTTCAATTTTATGGACAATTCTTAAGAGACTCATGATTAAGTTGACTGCCCCAGCGGTCGTAAACCATGTGATGGAGCTTCAGCCATCAGAAGGAGAAGAAGATCTACGGTACGAAGACTTTGGTTACGACTGCTGGGAAGAAGATGTTTAGTTCCGTTTATTTTTCTTTATTTTTAAACAAAAAAGGGGGAGATGTGGGATCGCGCTGGCCCGCTCCCCCCTGTCTTTATGTTTGGTCCGGTCCCAGGACATCAGTTACCTGTCAATCTCCCTCACTCCTCCTTCGCTCCTCCCCAGTTTGGTTAGGTTCCTCCCCGAGTCCCTGTCCGTCATCCAGCACACTCTTCCCACCTTCTAGAAGTTTCTCTGAGTTCTGCGGGGTGATTGGACGAGGGGCCGGGGCCACTCCCCTGAGTTACTCTGGTTGGTTGTTAGGTTTGTCTGTTAATATCTTGTTACACCCCCCCTACCCCCTGATTGGTTGCTTTGTATCCCTTATAACCTGCTGTCGGGCACATTTCTCTGTCTTTCGGCGGTCCTCCCTTGGGAATTAAACCGAACTTTGGCACCCCGAAGGAACGTCTCCTGTCATTCCTGCGGACTGCAGTCTTCGTCGTTCTCCGGGATCCTCCGTCACTCCGGGCCTCCACGCCCTAGGCGCACCCCAATCCTCGAGAGGATACAGGGGGCGTCATTGTGCTGCCAGTGACGCTGGCCTCGGCCAGCCGGGTTTTCTGTCGAGGCTGACGCACTGCATGGGGTTTCTGGTGTCCTCTAGCTTTGTTCTTTCCCCTCGGAGGACCTTAGAGCAATAGAGTTCTATTTCCCAGGAATGGATCCCACAAAAGCAGGGCTCAGCCTGTGGGGTCAGCAGGGACACACTACTCACCCCTGCGATGGGAACCAGGCTTCTGTGTAGGAATCAGCAAAGGAGCTGGAGAAGTCCTCCCTGCAGACACACCTGGAACACAAGAGCCACAGAAGCTTCTGTCACCTGATTCCTGCCAGGTTCACAACAATTATTCCTTGGTAGCACACTGAGTACATACCTGAGAGGGGGTCAGATAGGACCAACACTTTATGCAACCAAGCTAATGAAGAAGCCTTCCCAGACACCTCATCTGGAAGGGAGCAGAGATCAGACCCATTTCCATGGTGCGCTGGAGTCCCCTTCTGCCTCAGGGAACTGGGCACTGCAAGGGGGTCAGGTAAGTTTGTGGGAGTCGGACGTGAATGGATAAGGCCAAAGCTGCACAGCAGCCTGGGGAGCTCTGGGCTGGCTCCTGGTCACACTCCAGATTCTTTTCAGGCCCTGTGAAACATCCCTGGAAAGGTGGGCGAACACCCCAGGGCCTTGCACGACTCTCTCATTTCCACTGCAGAAACCCTCCCTAAAGGCCTGAGAAAAACTACAGGCAGCCATGCCACAGGTGCCACTCATTTCACCACTCCCTGCCCCGTGACAGCTCCCCCAGCCCCAGGGGACAGGCTCAGGCCCTGTCAGGAGCCAGCGCAGCCCCTGCCCAGTCGGGAGCCAGGGCTGGCTCTGGCCCTGGGCTGGCGGCAGGGCTCCCGCTCGGGGCTGCTCCTGTGCCTTGGGCCTCTGGGCACTCAGGGCCAGCTCCGCAGCAGCTGCAGCACGAGGGACGTTGCTGCACCAGTCCCGTTTCCCCGGGGCTCTGAACCAGCTCCAGAGGCCTGGAAGCCGAGGCGCCTCCAGCTTTGGCTGCTGCCGGACTGGGCAAGGGCAGGCCCTGGGGGAAGAGCTGCTGCCACACAGCCCCGGCCAGGGCTGAGCCCAGCACAGCAATTACCTACTGTGCCTGTGCCCGTGTCTGCCATCGCCTTCCTCCCTGCTGCAGGGGCTGCCAATGAGCCACTGCTTCCTTGGGGAAACACCTCCTTCAGCCCTGCCTTTTGGTCCATCACTTGAGAAACAAAAAAGGACAGTTGGATCATGGAACAATTCCCCATTTCTTTGCTGGCATCTTCAGGGCAGCATGCTTATCAAAAATGGGGAAAAGATTCACAAAATATCTGGGCTTTTGTGGCTGGGCCAGGGCCCTCCCTTCCCCAGACAGCTGCCAGCGCTGAGCAGAAATCACGAGTGGATCGCGCAGGGCAAGGGCACACACGTGCACGGTTCTGTGCTGGCACCAGCTTTGGGCTCTTGAGCTGGCAGCTCTCCCAGGGGAAAGGCCTTGACCTACCCTCAGCATCTCCCAGAGACTCAATCCTGAACGTGGGTTGGGAAGCCAGATCACTTTCACCAACCAGGTTAGCTGCAAAGAAAGGCAGGACAGAACAGCTCCTGTGACACTGTTGAAGATTCTCCTTCAAGCCCAAGTGGCAGTGAGGGCACCTGGGTGATTGGTGCCCTCCAAGGCACTCCCTCAGCACTGCCTCCCACTCAGGAGCAGGGGGACCTCGTGCCTGCAGTGGCCCCACACTGGCATGGAAGGAGCCCCTTGCAGGGCAGTGGGGGCAGAAAGGACTCCCTGGAGCTGCCAGCAGCTCTAAACCCAGCCACGGGCAGGGCCAGGGCTTGGCAGTGGCAGCAGGAGCAGCTCAGGCTCCCTGGGGCTGGCAAAGGAGCTGCCAAAGGCTCAGCCCCGGGGCACAGCCCTGGGCCCAGCCCCTTCCCTCTCTGCTTTTCTCCCTGGCTGCACAGAGCACATGGAAGGACACACTGGCATTGCACACGGGAGGAAGATGGACAGATAAATGCTCCCACTGACAGCAATCCTGTGGTATCCTTCAGAGCTCCAGAAAGGAGCAGGGCAAGATTTCCTGAACTGATCAACCTTCAGAGGAACTTAAGGGAAATGCCACTTGACTCAGCTCTTGTCACATTCACACTGATTATTCTGTCAGGAAATGTACATTGAGAACTTGCCTCCAACATCTGGCAAGGTCTTCAAACCACCATTCACCAGTGTTTCCAAGTAATTTAAGACGTGATCCTCATCTAAAAAGGAGCGGAGATCAGAACCATTTCCATGGTGTGCTGGGATCCCTTTCTGCCTTAAGGAACTGGGCACTGCAAGGGGGTTGGGTCAGTCTGTGGGAGCCTGTGGCTCCTGGTCACACTCCACACACTTCCCATGTCTTTTGCAACATCCCTGGAGGGGCTGCTGGAGCAGCCCAGGGCCCTGGGCCTCCCTCATTCCCACACAGGAACCCCTCACTAAATGCTTGGGGAAAACTGCAACAGGCAGTGCCACAACTATCCCTCCCAACCTCTGTCCCTCCCTCCTGCTTGCCCACCTGCCCATGGAACAGCTCCCACAGCCCAAGGGGACATAACCAGGCTCTCTCAGGACACTCTGGAGCCTTGCTCACATCCTCTGCCCATTCCTCACCATGGGCACCACATGCACTCACTTCCAGTTTTCAGGACATGTCTCCCATGGAGGGACCCCAGCAGGACTGCTCAGTACCCGAGTGCCCTGAGCCTGCTCGGCATAGTTCCCCTGTGCTGTGCCAGTCTTGTCTGGGCTGTGCCTGCACTGACAGGCAGCTCTAGCCTCAGCAGGGCTCAGGCCCAGAGGCACAGCAATTACCTCCTGGGACTCTGCCTGGCATCTCTTCCCTTCCTTCAGGAAATGCCACCTTCCACAGAGCCTCTCTGTCCATCCCTTGAGAAAGGAACAGGCACAGCTAGATCAGATGGAATCATTATGCACAGGGGAGGTGGCCTCTTCAGGAGGCAACACATGTCCCAGTCATGGATAAGGATCAGGAAAATCCTGATCCCTCCAGTGCCTTGGGGCTGGCTATGGCCCTCCCTCCTCCAAGCAGCCACCCCTCCAGATGGGCCTGGGAATTGGGAAATTGCAGAGGATTTCAGGCCAGTGGTGCAGTTTGGGCTGCCTGTCAGCTGATGCCAAATGCCTTCCTGCAGGGGCTGGGCAGAAGCTGCAGCCAGGCCAGGCTGGGAAACAGCCCTGCAGGGCGTGAAAGCAGCAGCAGCAGCGGGGCAGCGAGGCTGCCATGGATCCCTTCCCGCTGTGCCGGGCACGGCGTGTCCAGATGTGCAGCCAAAGGCCCCGGCTGCTGAGTCCCAGGGTAAGGCAGAGGGAAATGCTCTCACCATGCCCTTTGTGCAGTTCTGTCACGATGTGTTTCAGGATGTTGTTTGGCTCGTGGGGTTTCTTCTGTCCTTTGCCTTTGTTCTTCCTTCTCAGAGGACCTTAAGAGAAAGTAGTTCCGTTTCCCAGGAATGGATCCCACAAAAGCAGGGCTCAGCCTGTGGGGTCAGCAGGAGCACACTACTCACCCCTGCCATGGGAGCCAGTCTTCTTTGTAGGAATCAGCAAAGGAGCTGGAGAAGTCCTCCCTGCAGACACACCTGTAACACAAGAGCCACAGAAGCTTCTGTCACCTGGGTCCTGCCAGGTTGTCAACAATTATTCCTAGGTGGCACACTGAGAACATACCTGCAGGAGACTCCAAGGGCTTCAAAACTTTATGCAGCCAAGCTAATGGAGAAGCCTTCTGAGCAACCTCAGCTAGATCGGAGCACAGATGAGAACATTTTTCAGGGTGTGCTGGGATCCCCTTCTGCCACAGGGAACTGGGCACTGCAAGGGGGTCGGGTAAGGCCGTGCGAGCTGGATGTGAATGGACATGGCCAAAGCTGCACAGGGGCCTTAGGAACTCTGGACTGGCTCCTGGTGCCTCTTTTCATGCCCTTTGCAACATCCCTGGAGGAGCTGCTGGAGCAGCCCAGGGCCCTGGGGCTCTCTCTCACTCCCACACCTGAAACTCTTGCTGAAGCACTGGGAAAACTGCAGCAGGCAGTGCCACAACTAACCCTCTATCCCTCCTGCCCTTTCTCCCTCCCTTTCTACCTTCTTCTGTCTCTCCATCTCTCTTTTCCCCTGGAACAAATCCCACAGCCCAAGGTCACATAGTCAAGCCCTCTCGGACACACTGGAGCCTTGCTCTCCCTCTCTGTCCTTTCCCCACCATGGGCAGCCCGTGCAGTTGCTTCCAGGTTTCAGGAAGTGTCTCCCATGGAGGGACCCCAGCAGGACTGCCCAGTACCCGAGTGCCCTGAGCCTGCTCAGGATAATTCCCCTGGGCTGTGCCTGTCTTCTCTGGGCTGTGGCTGCACTGCCAGGCAGCAGAGAGGGCAGCTCAAGCCTCAGCAGGGCTCAGGCCCAGAGGCACAGCAATTACCTCCTGTGCCTGTGCCTGGCATGGCCTCCCTTCCTGCAGCAGAGGCTGGCACAGAACCACTGCTTCCTCCAGGAAATGCTGCCTTCTGCACAGCCTCTCCATCCACTTCTGGAGGAAGGAAGAGGGACAGCTGGATCAGGTGGGGCTGTTCCCCACTGGGGAGGTGGCGCCTTCAGGAGGGAATGCTTGTCAAAGACATGGCTAAGAATAAGGAAATCCCTATAAACTTTCTGGGTAGGCCAGGGTCCTCCCTTCTCCAAACTGCTGCCCTTTCTCTTCTACCCGGCAACTGCAAAATTGCAGGGGATCTCAGGCCTGTGGTGCAATTGGGCGGCCTGTCAGCTGATGCCAAATGCCTTCTTGCAGGGGCTGGGCACAAGCTGCAACCTAGCCAGGCTGGGAAACAGCCCTGGAGGGCGTGAAAGCAGCAGCAGCAGCAGCGGGGCAGCGAGGCTGCCATGGATCCCTTCCCACTGTGCCGGGCACGGCGTGTCCAGATGTGCAGCCAAAGCCCCCGTCTGCTGAGTCCCAGGGTAAGGCAGAGGGAAATGCACCCACCTTCTCCTGCCTGCTGCATTTCCTTCAGCATTTGCCTCATGTTTTCGGATGGCTCATGGGGTTTCTGGTGTCCTGTAGCTTTGTTCTTCGCCCGCGGAGGACCTTAGAGCAACAGAATTCCATTTCCCAGGAATGGATCCAACAGCAGCAGGGCTCAGCCTGTGGGGTCAGCAGGGACACACTACTCACCTCTGCGATGGTTGCCAGGCTTCTGTGTAGGAATCAGCAAAGGAGCTGGAGAAGTCCTCCCTGCAGACACACCTGTAACTCAACAGCCACAGAAGCTTCTGCCATCTCTGCTGATCTGCACGGGCACCACTGAGCCGCAGGAGCGGTGAGGGAATCAAACAGGGCGAGGGCACACACGTGCATGGTTCTGTGCTGGCACCTGCAGCGATGCCCCCCTGGCCCAGCTTTGGGCTCTGAGCTGGCAGCTCTCCCAGGGGAAAGGCCTTGACCTACCCTCGGCATCTCCCACAGCCTCAGTCCTGGACGTGGCTTGGGAAGCTGCACCACCTTCACCAGCAGGTTCAGCTGCAAAGAAAGGCAGGACTGAAGACCTGTAAATCCACCAGCAGAAACACCAGCCAAACCTCACTAAAAAGTCACGACTACTCCTTGAAGCAAAATAGACTGATGCATGTTAATACCTAAGCTTGTAAGCTGTAAAACCAATTGTTATGAGAAGTAAAATATTTTATTTTAAACTGTATTATTCATGAGGTTGTTTTAAGTGAACTGAATATTTAGATTGTGATATGCAAATTTATTTCAAAAAATAAAATATTTTAGTGCTTTTGTCAGAATAGAGAAAAGAAACAGAAGTAAAAGCTAATGAAACACTGTAAAGAATATATTAGAACAAGTAATATGATGCATGAAAAATCTGAAAAAATTAAGTATATAAGATACAAACCAGATTTAAGTTCCAAGAAACATTAAAAGTAAAATTAAATCAGATAGTGTATAACAAAAGCCATTAGATATTTAATAAGGATCAAATTAAACTAAAGGAAAACAGCCAAGTATTGCTGAAGGAAAGAGAAGTGTACAGACTAATTACAACTTCACAGCTAAAATGTCAAAGAAATAAAACTATAACAATTAGAAATAAGCAGATGCTATCATAAATCCTGAAAAACAATTTAAAAGGCTCTTCTAAATCTTATGAAGTAAATACTGAGAATGAGACGAATGACACCAGTGACTAGATCCCAAGGTGTAAGCTCTGCTACCAAGAAGATACACATCTTGGCCCTTTGGCTGCAACCCAAAGGGGCTTTGAGAGAGCTAGAGAGTTAAAACTGCAGAGGATTATTGTCACTGTATCAGTCATCCAAGCCCAAAAAGAATGAGCCATATGCACACTCCCAAGTTAGTGCAGTACGCTGTAAGTTTAACAAAATCAGAATGTGCACTATGAGTAGTAAAAGACACTGCAATAAAGAAAATGTGGAATAGAACAAAAAGAATAAAATGGCAAAATTTGTAAGCAATATATTAAAACCTTTTCTTCTGTAAGAGCTAGAGAAGAAATAAATCCTGAGAGTAGAATAAAGCAAATTGCTCAAGAGTTAAGAAAACAAGTACATGAGACAGTTGTAAAGACGTATTTTAGCAGGCAACATAAGAATACATGAAAAATTTATTTTACAAATATTACCAGACTTAAACGACTATGGAGTCAAAATATATCTAAATTACAATAAGCACATGCATTGATATAAAAAAATATAACTGACAATCCAAAGAAAAGAAATTAAAGATTTAGAATAATCTACCTTATGAGAAGAGCTGTTAATTTTACACCCTGACTAGTAGTATAAAAGTGTAGTTGTTAAGTTTTATAAATACTAAATATAAAATTCAAAAATAAGTAAGCTTTGTCAAAGTGTATCCTAAAAGTACAAATTTAATAAATTAATATAGAAAGGGATGGATTCTGATAGATTGTATGTACAAATTCAAGCTGAGACTACAGTAATCTCGCCTAATGAAAATCCTAGCATACCAAAAGAGGGCTCTGGGCAATCAACATGCACCAAAATCCTAGCCTGAATATTCGTCCCCAGAAATGCTGATTCCAGAAGATTATTTCTCTGACCAAACCTCAGCAATGTGCATTCAATTTGCATCATCTATAAGATAAATGTGTGCCTCCTAGAATGCATATTCCAGGAGATTTTCTTCTAACAATGTGAATTATTTACCAGTTTTGGGGAAACTCTCAGCAAGAGCTGCAGCAAGAAGGAAAAACTACATGAAAATGCAAAAAGGATAAGATCAACCATAAGAAAGCAGAAAAACGCCTGCCCCCAACAACCCTTGGAGCTTGGAAATGGACAAAAACACGTTGTGAAAGCTGTCCCTTCGTGATGCACAGGGGAGAGAAATGCCCCACCTGTCTCACCTGGCGCTGTCAGCCTGCTTCAGGGCCAATCTGATATTTGCTTCTAGACATTCTAAGACTGTATTTTAATTATGAAATAAATTCTCCTTATTAATCAAAAAAAGCTAATTATTTAAAACATGCAGGACACCTGGGACCCTCATCAGGGACCCCAAAATATCCCTTTGTGCCTCTTCAGGTCCAGGCCCAGATGATCCCACAGAAGGAAATGTGCCCTCAGCCCAGGGATGCTCAGCATGGGCTCCCCCATCCCCTCGGGGCCCCGCCGCTGGGCACAGCAGCCCCTGCCTGGCTCCTGCCTGCCCACACCGTGGCCATCCACGGCTGCTCCTGGGCATGGAGCTCAGCCAGTGCTGCTGCCGGGTGGGCTTTGCTGGTGCTACCACCAGGACAATGTGGTCACAGCTGCATCTCTCTACTGCAACAGAAGAGCTGATTTGGGAAGTGCTGTGTTGCCCCATTTCTTCAGCCCCACTAGCTGCCCACACCCACAGTGGCACTGGGCTGCCCCCAGAAAACTGTCAAATCTGGGCTGTGGCTGCAGGGCACAGCTGCTCTACAGCACAGGTGGACTGCCTTGGGGGTAGGACTGCCCTGAGAGTAGGGACAAGGAACAGGGAGAGGTCTGCTCTATGTTTTCCAAAGGTGATTATTCTACAGACCATCAGGGGCAGGCCAACACTGCATTAAAGGCATACACCAACTTCCAAACTTGGCAGGGTCCCAGGGCAGGATCCAATCTTTAGCCAATTGGGAGAAACTGAGGGTGGAACACCAGGCGGGGAATACAAGGTTTAAACCAATTGGGGATTACAGGGGAGGGGAAGAACTTAAACAAACCAATGGGATTACGAAGGATACAAAATTGATAGGGAAGTTTCTAGAGCAAGGGGCAGGCTTGGAGAGGGACTGACATGCAATGGGAGGAGGAACAGTGAACAAAAGGGCAGGTCTTTGGAGAGATGGACAAGTGGGGCAAAACCAACATCACAGGGGGGAAAGGAGCAACCCATTGCTAATAAAATATGCTATAACAATAGAAAATAAGGGGAGGGGTATAAAACTGACTGCTAGGACTGAATTACAGTCAAAAATTTTGTTATATTTCTCCAATTACTGTATCATGAAAGAAAACCAAGCAAATTAAATGTTGCAGCAATTTTAATGAAGTAGCTGAAAAGTATATGAAATTGAATCCACTCAAAATATTGACAATATAATTTGGTTATGATAAGGGATAATTTGGTTCTTATAATAGCGCATAAGGAAAAATAACCGTGCGGGGTACACGGGGGGTACGGAGGGCAGGGCTTGACCCCTGTCCCCTCACATACAAATTGCCAAGCTTGAAATTCTCCTTTTTACACTGTACATCATCACCATCTCCTCCCATTTTCAATTTGTCACACTTGTATCTCCACCTTCATTATCACTTTTACCACGCATGCTCCACCGTTTTTTAGGTGGTTGCACTGTTCTTTGGGGTCATCTCTGATGAAGGCCTCTCCTCTTCCTCAATGTCCTTTGATTCACCTTTTGGATTACACATGCGCACCAAGCTGGTATAATGTAAGCCAAAGCTAATATCATACAAGCCAATACTATGTTCTAGCATCAAAGCAATAAATCTCTTATAATTAACATTTTCCTGGATGTCCAACCAAACTTTCCTCTCTTCCAACTAAATTCAGTAATACTTATCTCTTGCTTCTTCCTGTTCTGAACATCTGCAGGGGAACGGGGGGAGCCCCTCCTCTCCCTTTCTTCCTTGGCATTACACCTTCTAACTGTTTTACTGTTTCCAAATATTAATTATTATATCAATATTCATTACTTTACAATTTTATCAGCAGGAATCACACCTATTTATTACAACATGAACTGCAATGGAGAAGCTCTGAGTCAAGGCTCGGATGAGCTCTTCAAATAATTTCCTGGCAGAAACAGATAGCCAAACTTGCCCTTATCCCATGCAAACAGAGGGTTCCAAAAATAGCAACACCTTCCAAGGCCCTTCTGGGCATCGGGAACACGTGTTGTGGTGCCGGCTGCATCTGTGGGAGCAATGGGGAGTGTGAGCCCGTGCTCTGCTGCACTGCTGAGCTGGCAGCACGGTGGATACGGGCAAGACGTTCTCTGTTTCCCCCAGAGCTGGGGCCTGCAGGCACCTTGCCGGCCCTTGGCACAGGCTGTGCCAGCCAACAAAGCCCAGCAGGCCGGGAGGAGAGCCCGGGGGCAGCGCAGCTGCTTGGGCAGTGGCTGCTGCCAGGGACACGGGCCAAAGCCATCCCTGAGCAGCCACTGCCAGCCCTGGCCCTCCCTGCCCTGTGACAGCTCCCCCAGCCCCAGGGGACAGACTGTCAAAAAGTCCACAGCCAGCAAAGAGATTGTCCCAGGAATTGTGTGCTGCTTTTCCTTCCTGCAGTTGGTCCCAGAAACATCCCTCAGACTGCTGTAAATGGCCACACGTGGTCTGATCAGCCCCTATGCTTTTCCAGTCTGCTCTCCGAAATTCTGCAACATATCCACCAATAAATTCCAGGTTACCTCTGTTTATTGCACACTACAGTTTCCTTCATTTTTTCCGAATAGCTGGAAGTTTCTATATATAGCAATGCCCTTGAGGATCTCTGATTCTTTTCAGTATTTTTTTTTTCTATTCAGACATATGAAACAGCCTTATTGGTTTTTATTTTGGCAGGTCTGTTTTTTTTCTTAGCATGATGGTTTACTTATTACCTATATGTAAATTTGTTATTAGTTATGGTTATTCATTCCCCAAGTAATTATTTTCACAATCTGTCATTCACTTCCTAGTTAATGTTCCATACATGATCAACTTCGACTCTCTTTTTATAGGAATAGAAAGATCTCAGAAAGCTGAATTTTTTATTTTGATGACACTCTTTCTGCCCACTCCCACCTATAACGGTGATTCCTTTTGAAACATATCTGAGGACATGTGGAGTTTTTGGGAAATGCTTAGCTTAACCTGGGTATTGGATTATTATTTTCAGTGCTATAAACCTACATTGCTTCAAGGTTCACACCACGGTCCTGATTTGTGGCTCAATGCATGGATGCCTGCCTGAATTAAAACAATGTTTGTGAGGCAGCTGAAGAGCTTAGACCTCAGAGATTAAAATTCCTAGGAGGAGGAGGAGAAAGAAGAAAGGATAAAATCCAGATTCAAAGGGTTTTTTCTCACTTCTAGTATGCCAGAAGTATGGTAGACTACACCTGTCTTCAGATGTCATTTACTTACAGAAAAAACTCTCTACAGTGCCAGATTCCAGGAGAAATGACACAACACTTTGCCTCCCAATGCATCAGCTATAATTCTAGTGAGAGGTAGCCTTAATTACAGTCCAATTAGAGCAAATCAACAAAGCAGTCTTGCCGTTGTGAGAGTGGCAAGAGGAATTTGCTTGTGAACAGATGACTATGTCCCACACAGTAATGAACAAAATTTGCCTTGACTTGGAAGAAAGTAGACAAGGAGCAATGCAGTATTTGGGGTTTATCCAGGGATAAATGTGGCAAGAAGCTGTAACAACTTACCTGTTTTACAGAACACAAGTACTGATACGGCCAATAATGCACCCACATGAAGGGATCTTCAGGACATTCCTTTATTTCTCTAACCAGGAATGGGCAGCAAAATGCTGGCATTTATCTGAACTGGAAGCCGTGTTGCTCTCCTTTTTCTCCTTGAGCACACTGTGTGTTATTTGCAGACTTCACTGCCCAGCCCATCAATCCTCTCATGGCCAATTGCTAAATGGCACAAGTACCAAAATACAGGTGCCAGCACAATCAGCCCAGCACTAATGCAGCACTGCTTTGATGGTGCACACGAGCACAGAATGGCTTGGCTTGGAAGGGACATTTAAAGGCCATCTAGTCCCAATGGCCTGCAATGAGCAGGGACACATTGAACTAGGTCAGGTTGCTCAGAGTAGGAGCTTGAATGTCTGCAGGGATGGATGTCCACCTCTATGGGTAACCTGTGCCAGGGTTTCATAACAAACAGTGTAAAAAATGTGTTTCTTTCATCTAGTCTGAATTGACCATCTTTTAGTTTAAAAGACCCTCGGTCTTGTCACAAAAGACTTTACTAAAAATTCTGTCCCATCTCTTTACAAGCCCCCATAAGGCCCTGAAAGGCAGCAATCAGGTGTCCCTGGAGTCTTCTCTCTTCCAGGCTGAACACTGCCAGCTCTCCCAGCCTGTCTCCAAAGCAGAAGGGCTCCAGCCCTCAGAGCATTTTGTCCCTCCTGTGGACTTGATTCAACAGGTCCATGTCCTTCCTGTCTTGGGGACCCAGAGCTGGATGCAGTACTCTGTCGTGGGAGAGACTGAGACACTACAAAGCAACACACTCCATTTCCAGAAGGCTTCAAACCCTGTTTTAATTCTAGCCTGCATGCTTTTTCTCCATTCTTACAAAGCTCTTAACTTTACACTTTATTCATTGGTCACGAGAGACAAGCAAAATGCTCATTGGAATAGGGAGTTGCAGGTTTCTCTTATTTATCTTTCTTTCTTGGTTTTCATGTCAAAAACATTGGTAGGAAATTCTTCCAGGGGTAAACATGGATCTTGTTATCAAACTTCTCGATGTCTCACAGAGGCCACTGTAAAACCTCTTCCACAGTACTCCAGGTGGGGTCTCACCAGAGCAGAGAGGTGGAATCACCTCCTTCAACCTGCTGGGCACTCTCCTTTGAATGCACATGGCTGCCTCATGTCCAGCCTCTCATCTAGCTGCAACACCAAGTCCTTCTCGGCAGAGCTGCTCTGCATCTCTTCATGCCCCAGCCTGTGAGATCAGCTGGGCTGGGACTGTGTCACAGCCCTTGGGCAGAGCAGCTGGGCAGGATGAGCTCCCTTCCTAAGAAGGCAGATCCAGCTCCAAAAACAATTCCACCCTGGCCATGAGGTCACAGAAGGCTCTGAGGTCACAGAGGTCCCAGAGCCCCGCGGTTGCACAGCAGCACTAGGACCCAGCAGTCAGTCCTTGAGCACAACTGTTGCGGCAGCAGCAGCGGTGGCAGCAGCGGTGCTGACGTTGGGACAGCGGTGTCAGGACAGCGGTGGCAGCAAGAGCTGTGGGACTGGCAGAGGGCAAGGCACCATGGCCCTTGCTCTGCGCCTCTTCCTCCTGCTCCTCCTGGCCGTAGCCCTGTCTACCAGGGCTGCCCAGGCTGCTCCGCTGCAAGCGCGGCGAGCAGGTGAGCCGGCAGCCTGGCTGCCCTTTCCCGGCACAGTGCTCCCTGCTCCCTGGGAAGCGCTGGGGATGGTTTTGCCCAGGGCTTTGAGGAGGGTTTCCCCTGTGGGAGGGAGAGAGCCCCCATGGTCCCTGGGCTCCTCCAGCCACCCATCCAGGGATGTTGCACAGGGCCTGCAAAGAGGGTGGAGAGTGACCAGAGCCATTCCAGAGCTCCCCAGGCCCCTGTGCAGCTTTGGCCTTGTCCACTGACATCTGGCAGCCAAGGCCTTACCCGACCCCCTTGCAGTGCCCAGTTCTCTAAGGCAGAGGGGAATCTCAGCACACCATGGAAATGGGTCTGATCAGATCTGTGCTCCCCTCTAGATGAGCATACTAGGAAGGCTTCTTCAGCAGCTTGGCTGAATGAAGATTTCCAGGGTCTTAACCGTCCAGCAGGTATGTTGTCAATGTTGCTAAAAGAATAATCATTGAGAACCTGGCAGGAAGCAGGTGACAGGAGCTTCTGTGGCTGTTGAATTACAGGTGTGTCTGCAGGAAAGACTTTTCAGGCTCCTTTCCTGGTTGCTGCACACAAGCCCCGCTCCCATCTCAGGGGTGAGTAGTGTGTGCCTGCTGACCCCACAGTCTGAGCCCTAGTTCTGTGGGATCCATTCACCTGAAATGCAAATGCTTTTCTTAAGGTCCTCCGAGAGGGAGGAACAAACCTAGAGGAGACAGCAAGTCCCTGGAGGCATCCAAACAGATGGACAGGATCTGGAGTGACCTGGAGAGACAACGTGGTGGGTGCATTTCCCTCATGCTTCCCCTGGGACTCAGTAGCCGGGGGCTTTGGCTGTACATCTGGACACGCCGTGCCCGGCACAGTGGGAAGGGATCCATGGCAGCCTCGCTGCCCTGCTGCTGCTGCTGCTGCTTTGACGCCCAGTAGGGCTGTTTCCCAGTCTGGCCTGGCTGCAGCTTCTGCCCAGCATCTGCAGGAAGGCATTTGGCATCAGCTGCCAGGGAGCCCAAACTGCACCATGGCCCACCCTGAGATCCCCTGCACTTTCCCAGTCTGTGAGCGCATCTGGAGGGGCAGCTCTTTGGAGGAGGCAGGGCCCTGGTCTTTCTCCTAAATCTTATCCATTACTTAGACAAGCATTGCCTCCTGAGGATGCCACATTCCCATTGGGAAACAACCCCACCTAATTCAGCTGTCCTTTTTCCTTTCTGCAGACATGGAAGGAGAGCCTGTGCTGAAGGCAGCATTTCCCGGAGGAAGCAGTGGCTCCATGGTAGCCTCTGCTGCAGGAAGGGAGGCGATGCCAGGCACAGGCCCAGGAGGTAATTGCTGTGCCTCTGGGCCTGAGCCCTGCTGAGGCTTGAGCTGCCGTCTCTGCTGCTTGGCAGTGCAGGCACACAGCATTACCTGACCCCCTTGCAGTGCTCGGTTCCCTATACAAGGGGATCCCAGCACAGCATGGAACAGTTCTCATCTGTGCTCCTTTCTAGATTGGGAACGTGACTTCCATCACTGGGAAATGCTGTTAAAGAACAGTTTAAGAATGTTGGAGCTTGGTGATGGTAGGTTTTCAGCAACTCTTTGCTAACAGAGCAATCATAGTCCAAGTGTAATCATTGTCCAGAGTAATATTCCTCTGTCATTTCCCTTGAGATCCTCTGAAGTTTGATGGATTGTGGAAATCCTAGCCTCCAAATTTCTACTCTTGTACCCAACAGTGATCCCACAGGATGGCTGTCAGTGGGAGGAAGGAGCATTTAGCTGTCCATCTTCCTCCCGTGTGCAATGCCAGTGTGTCCTTCCATGTGCTCTGTGCAGCCAGGGAGAAGGCCAGAGAGGGAAGGGGCTGGGCCCAGGGCTGTGCCCCGGGGCTGAGCCTTTGGCAGCTCCCTTGCCAGCCCCAAGGAGCCTGAGCTGCTCCTGCTGCCACTGCCAAGCTCTGGCCCTGCCTGGGGCTGGGTTTAGAGCTGCTGGCAGCTCCAGGGAGTCCTTTCTGCCCACACAGCCCCCCAAGGGGCCCCTTCCATCCCAGTGTGGGACCACTGCAGGCATGAGGTCCCCCTGCTCCTGAGTGGGAGGCAGAGCTGATGGAGTGCCTTGGAGGGCACCAGTCACCCAGGTGCCCTCCCAGGTACTTGGGCTTGAAGGAGAATCTTCAACAGTGTCAGAGTAGCTCTTCTGTCCTGCCTTTCTTTGCAGCTAACCCGGTTGGTGAAAGTGATCTGGCTTCCCAACCCACGTTCAAGATTGAGCCTCTGGGAGATGCTGAGGGTAGGTCAAGGCCTTTCCCCTGGGAGAGTTGCCAGCTCAAGAGCCCAAAGCTTGGCCAAGTAGGCAGCGCTGCAGGTGCCAGCACAGAACCATGCACGTGTGTCCTCTTGCCCTGCACAATCCCCTCATGATTTCTGCTCAGCACTGGCAGCTGTCTGGGGAAGGGAGGGCCCTGGCCCAGTCACAAAAGCCCAGATACTTTGTAAATCTTTTCCCAATTTTTGATAACCATGCTGCCCTGAAGATGCCAGCAAAGGAATGGGGAATTGTTCCATCTGATCCAACTGTCCTTTTTTGTTTCTCAAGTGATGGACCAAAAGGCAGGGCTGAAGGAGGTGTTTCCCCGAGGAAGCAGTGGCTCATTGGCAGCCCCTGCAGCAGGGAGGAAGGCGATGGCAGACACGGGCACAGGCACAGCAGGTAATTGCTGTGCCGGGCTCAGCCCTGGCCGGGGCTGTGTGGCAGCAGCTCTTCCCCCAGGGCCTGCCCTTGCCCGGCCCGGCAGCAGCCAAAGCTGGAGGCGCCTCGGCTTCCAGGCCTCTGGAGCTGGTTCAGAGCCCCGGGGAAACGGGACTGGTGCAGCACCATCCCTCGCGCTGCAGCTGCTGCGGAGCTGGCCCTGAGTGCCCAGAGGCCCAAGGCACAGGAGCAGCCCCGAGCGGGAGCCCTGCCGCCAGCCCAGGGCCAGAGCCAGCCCTGGCTCCCGACTGGGCAGGGGCTGCGCTGGGTCCTGACAGGGCCTGAGCCTGTCCCCTGGGGCTGGGGGAGCTGTCACGGGGCAGGGAGGGCCAGGGCTGGCAGTGGCTGCTCAGGGATGGCTTTGGCCCGTGTCCCTGGCAGCAGCCACTGCCCAAGCAGCTGCGCTGTCCCTGGGCTCTCCTCCTGGCCTGCTGGGCTTTGTTGGCTGGCACAGCCTGTGCCAAGGGCCGGCAAGGTGCCTGCAGGCCCCAGCTCTGGGGGAAACAGAGAACGTCCTGCCCGTATTCACCGTGCTGCCAGCTCAGCAGTGCAGCACAGCACGGGCTCACGCTCCCCATCGCTCCCACAGATGCAGCTGACCCCACAACAGGTGTTCATGATGCCCAGAAAGGCCTCGGAAGGGTCTTCTATATGGCAACAGGCTGCTGGGCAGGGTTAATGGCTGGCCTGCTTTTTTTGGACCTTATTCTCATGTTGTGCTGTGTCAAAATCTGGTGTAACTGGAAGAAGAAATGGTGAGTGGTCATCTTTCCCTGAAAGAGATTCTTTTGAAAGTCTAATGTAGACAGGAACCATTCCCACTGAGGCTGCATTGGAGCTGTGGCCAGTCCATGATTGTCCAAATAACTCTGCTGAGGGTTCTGCTGCTGCCCAGTGCTTCCATTGGCCTCTCAATTGCTGGGCCTTGTCCTGGGGGCCCCTCTGGGGCTGCAGCCAGAGCTGGCTCCCACTGAGGCTGCCTGGCCAAGAGCAGCCCCAGGGGCACGGGGCAGAGGCAGAGGGAGGTGGGGAGGAGAAAGAGCAGGGCCGAGGTTGCCCTTGAAAGGCAGAGGTGCTCTGGGGCCCGCTCCTGGCCAGGGACCCTGCCCAGAGCCGTGCCCTGCTGGCCGGGGCCTTGAGGGGCAGCTGTCCAGCTGGGCCCAGCTGTGCCAGCAGCTCCAGCCGTGCTGGGGAGCCTTGCCAGCTCTGGGCCCTGCTGTGCACGAGGGTCCCTGTGTGCCACTGGCAGCTGGGGCCTCAGCCACCTCCTCTCTCCACAGGAGCACCTCTGGAACTTCCCTAGTCCAGCCAAATACCTCAGTCATGGAGAACTTGGCCTGTCATCGTGCATCTCCGTGCCAGTGTCCGTTGTCCCTTCCACAGGTGTATTACCAGCTTGTAGCTGGCAGTATGCTACAACCACTGCCTAGAACAGATCCGTCTCTCCCTGAAGGGACTGGCCTAGCTGCCCATCCAGGACAGGAGGTGCAGCCCTCTAGCCAGGGAATGGATTATTCAAAAAGTTATATTTACTTGTAAAAATTTTAGATGTTTATTAAAAACCTTATTAGAAATATAACAGGACACTGAATAAAGACAATGTTACTGTGCCGGGAGTAGAGGATTTTTCCCACCACATTCTCATCCACACAATGGAGGTTTCACCTTTTAACTCTTTTGCCCTTCTTAAATTTCTGTCCATCGACTCCTTCTTTGATGTCCAGTGCTGGAGTTTACTTCCTTACATCTCGATTGGAGGTCAGGTGCTGCTGTCGTAGCAAGGTGACCCTCTTAAATGTCTCAAACTCAGGTAATCCCAAGATAACAACACAACAGGGGGTAAAACATATCTATATATATAAAAAACTTCTCTTAACAAATATACATGATATTTCTCCTTTATTGTGAGAGTCAACTGTCACTTTACTCATCTATCACAGGCTTGAGTCCAGCTTCAGCTCAGGTTTCTGTGTGCTACCACCAGCACTGGCGGAGCTGCTCGTCTGGGCACAGCCAGGCATGGGCAGGCAGCAGCTGGGCATGGGGCTCATCAGACCAACAGCACCCTCATGTTATCTTTGTCTTTCATTTTAAAACATTTAGATATATTTTTCCTTTGTAGCATTGAGGAGAGTTTTTCATAGAATACAGACACCAGATATTTGTTCCCCTTTGCTCCAACAGTTCTGTAATTGATAAAGTAGCTTTACAGTTAAGGAAACCTAGAATCTTCTGACACTTTGGCAATAAAATGTAAAATTGCTTTTAATTCTTAATGTTTAGTCTTACACAGCCAGGCACGACCGGCATAGCTCAGGGGAATTATCCCAAACAGGCTCAGGGCACTCAGGTTCTGAGCAGTCCTGCTGGGGTCCCTCCATGGGAGACACATCCCGAAACCTGGGAGTGACTGCATGGGGTGCCCATGGTGAGGACAGGACAGAGGGGAAGAGCAAGGCTCCAGTGTGTCCTTAGTGGGCCTGAGCCTGTCCCCTGGGGCTGGGGTAGCTGTCACGGGGCAGGGAGGGCCAGGGCTGGCAGTGGCTGCTCAGGGATGGCTTTGGCCCGTGTCCCTGGCAGCAGCCACTGCCCAAGCAGCTGCGCTGCACCCAGGCTCTCCTCCTGGCCTGCTGGGCTTTGTTGGCTGGCACAGCCTGTGCCAAGGGCTGGCAAGGTGCCTGCAGGCCCCAGCTCTGGGGGAAACAGAGGACATCCTGCCCGTATCCACCGTGCTGCCAGCTCAGCAGTGCAGCACAGCACGGGCTCACTCTCCCCACGGATCTTGTAGAGGTTCAAAGCAAGACAGGAACACATGCCCTGACTCCACTTTGATGAATCCCAATGATTTTCTGCTTGCAGGATGGGCACAATCAGTGCATGATAGGTATAGCAGAGCCTCTGTTCACTGTGTCACTTGCCATGGCCTCTTTCACAGTTGTATCTTTCTCCCTTCATGTGTCCTGCCGAACACCTAAGGGAAAACTGGACCTCTAATTGCATCGCACATCTCCATGCCCATGCCCGATGTCCCTGTGCCAGCTGCTTTAGCAGCTTGTTGCTGTGCAGATGCTGCCTGCAGCCAGACAAGGTCCTCTCCCCCTGAAGGCGCTGGCCCTGCTCTCTGGCCCCTACTGAAGGTGGGCAGGGCTTGGCCCAGCTCTTCTCTTCCACTAAAGAGATGGAGCTGTCACCCCAGTGTCCGGGTGGTAGCAGCAGCAAAGTCCAGCCAGGATCAGCACTGGCTGAGCTGCGTGCCCAGGGACAGCTGGGGATGGCCACGGGGTGGGCAGGCAGGAGCCAGGCAGGGGCTGCTGTGACCAGTGGCAGGTCCCCGGGGAGGATGGGGCAGCCCATGCTGAGCGTCCCTGGGCTGAGGGACATTTCCTTGCCTGGGACCATCTGGGCCTGGACCTCCTCCAGTGGCATGCCCAGGAAAAGAGGGAAGCCATCAAGAGCCTGTGAGTTACGCAGGGATGGGGTGCAGCTTCCTCCCTCCTTGGTTAGCGGGCGGATTAAAAGAGGCCTCTAGGGTTTGCGGCAAACAGGAGTGGGCAAACAGGGCCATGGCATGTCTCTGAGGAACAATTCACGAGGCAGTGTGCACAGGCAGGGCAAGGAGGCAGGGTTGCAGGTTTTCTTGCTAGGGAGGTTTACTGTGTGTTGTTTGCAGTGTTTCTGTTGGTTGCTTGGCTTTGGACTTTCTGGTAGTAATGGTTTTTACGCAATCGAAAACTGTAGTTAGTACAAGTGCATGTAACTAAGTGGAACCCTCCAAAAAGGATGTGTCTGTCCTGACCCAGTCCTGTGCAGAGTGTTTGAGCTTAGCAGTGGTTTCAGGGGGCAGTGAGGAGAAAAGCTGCCTGCGGTGTGAACAGGTGAATGATCTCCTTTCACTGGTGGCCGAGCTTAGGGAGGAAGTTTAAAGACTAAGGAGTATCAGGGAAAGTGAAAGGGAAATAGATTGGTGGAGTTCAGCCCTTTCATCCTTACGGAAGGCCCAGCAAGAGTCACAGGACTCCTATGCTGCACACTGTCAGGCAAGAGAAGGACACCTGGTAGATGAAGGGGAGTGGAAATGGTCCCTGCACGGGGAGGTTATGATAAAAATTCCTCCCAACCCCCGTCCCCTAGTCAGGGGCCACTTCAGAATAGGTATGAGCCCCTGGATCTAAAGAGTCAGCCAAATGATCAAGAAGAAAATTATCTGTCCGGAGAGCCTCCCAATTATAATTAATCTGTAACATGGATTGCCAGCTCTAACATCAAAAAGGAGAGAAGGGTAATCGTGGTGGGTGACTCCCTTCTGAGGGGAACAGAGGGCCCCATGTCAAGGGGACCCACCCCGCAGAGAGCTCTGCTGCCTCCCTGGGGCCCAGGTGCAGGATATTCCTCAGGGACTTCCTGGGCTCATTCAGTCCTCTGATTATTATCCACTGTTGAAACTCCAGGCTGGAAGTGATGAGATTGAGAAGAGGAGTGTCAGGACCATTGAAAGGGACTTTAGGGCACAGGGACAAGTGGTTGATAGGACAGGGACACAGGTAGTCTTTTCCTCAGTCCCTTTGGTGGCTGAGAAAAATGGTGAAAGCAATAGGAGAGCTCATATCATCAACAAGTGGCTCAAGGGCTGGTGTCATTGGCAGAATTTTGGATTCTTTGATCATGGTGCAGCTTTGATGGCACCTGGCCTGCTGGAACCAGATGGGCTCCATCTCTCTGTTAAGGGCAGAAGGTTTTTAGCTGATGAGCTTGCAGAACTTGTTGAGAGGGCTTTAAAGTAGGTTTGAAGAGGGAACGGGATGCAGCTGGGCTGTCTGGAAGCAGGCCCAAGGGTGGTAAGCCTGAGTTAGGGATGAAATCAGCAGCCCAGCTGAGGTGCATGGATAGCAGTGCACACAGCATGGGTAACAAACAGCAAGAGCTGGAGGCCATGGTCCAGCAGCAGAGCTGTGATGTCATTGCCATCACAGAAACGTGGTGGGATGCCTCACATGGCTGGAGCACTACACTGGATGGCTACAAGCTCTTCAGGAGAGACAGGAAAGGGAGAAGAGGTGAAGGTGTGGCTCTTTATATTTGGGAGGCTTTGGACACCATGGATATTGAAACTAATGATGATGAGGTGGAATGCCTATGGGTGAGAATTAGGGGGAAGGCCAACAAGGCTGACATCCTACTGGGAGTCTGCTATCATCCACCCAACCAGGAAGAAGTGGTGGACAACTCATTCTATGAACAGCTAGAGGATGTTTCAGGATCATCAGCCCTTGTTCTTGTAGGCGACTTCAACTTGCCAGACATCTGCTGGGAACTTAATACAACAGAAAAAAAACAGCCCAGGAAATTTGTAGAGTGTGTGGAGGACAACTGTTGGTTGCAGCAGGTGGGTGAGCCCAGCAGGGGAGGGACTATGTTAGATCTGCTGTTTGCAGATAGAGGTGGGCTGGTGGGACATGTGGTGGCTGGAGGCCGCTTGGGGCACAGTGATCATGAAATGATAGAATTTGTTGCATTGCAAGCTGATCTGTAGTCAGCATTAATCAAGTTCTAAGAAGCAGTCCAGCTCAGCTCCATGAACTAGCCTCTGTGTCTGACTGACAGAAGCTCACATGCAATGGGAACTCTCCTAGGATGCAGACATTGCCTTGGTTCAGAGTCTGGGGCCACACAGATAGACCAATGAGCTGTCTCGGCCCAGGAGATTGGAATGGGCTATAAAAGAACACTCCGGACAATAAACAAGGCTGCTTTTCTGAGGAAACACGAGTGGTCTGTCGTATGTTATGTCTCAGACAGGGGAACACCAATGTATCAAGAATTCTTGGTATTTTGTGAAAACAGGAGGAAGATCAATAAGACTTTTACACATGACTTTCAGAGGGCAGACTTTGGCCTGTTTAGGAGACTTCTTCAGAGAGTTCCTTGGCAAGCAGCCCTTAAAAACCAAGGAGTCCAGGAAAGGTGGGCATGCTTCAAAACAGAGATCTTGAGGGCACAGGAACAGTCTGTCCCTGGCTGCCGAAAGATGAGTCAATGAGGCAAACGCCCAGCCTGGATGGGCAAGGAGGCTTTGGAGGAATTTAGGAATAAAAAGAGGATGTATCATCTTTGGAAGGAGGATCAAGTCTCTCAGGAAGTATTTAGAGGAGCTGCTAGAGCACGTAGGAAAAAAAATTAGGGAGGCCATAGCTCAGTTTGAACTTAAAATGGTGACTTCTGTAAAGGATAATAAAAAAATGTATTTACAAATATATCAATGGGAAAAGGAAGGGTAAGACCAACCTTTGTTCTTTATTAGATGTGGGAGGGAACTTAGGAACTGCAGATGAGGACAAGGCAGAGGCGTTGAACACCTTCTTTGCCTCAGTCTTTAGTAGGAAGACGACTTGTCCTCAGGACAAGTGTCCTGCTGGGCTGGTAGATGGTGTCAGGGAGCAGAATGGGCCCTGTTAGCCAAGAGGAGGCAGCCAGAGAACTGCTGAGCTGCTTGGATGTTCCTAAATCTATGGGGCCAGATGGGATCCACCCCAGGGTGATGAGGGAGCTGGCAGATGAGCTGCTGAAGCCGCTCTCCATCATTTATCAGCAATCCTGGCTCACTGGTGAGGTTCCAGGTGACTGGAAGCTGCCCAATGTGACGCCCATGTACAACAAGGGTGGGAAGGAGGATCCTGGTAATCATAGGCCAGTCAGTCTGACCTCAGTACCCAGTAAGGTGATGGAACAGTTTATACTGAGTGTCATCACACAGCACTTACAGGATGGCCAGGGTATCAGACCCAGCCAGCAGGGGTTCAGGAGGGGTAGGTCGTGTCCGACCAACCTGATCTCCTTTTATGAGCAAGTGACCTGTCTGATGGATGCAGGAAAGGCTGTGGATGTGTCTATTTGGACTGCAGAAAGGCCTTTACACTGTCTTCCACAGCACGCTCCTGGAAAAGCTGCAGCCCAGGGCTTGGAGAGGAACACTCTTTGCTGGGCTCAGAACTGGCTGGATGGCTGGCCCAGAGAGGGCTGGTGAACGGTGCTGCACCCAGCTGGCAGCCAGCCACCAGTGGTGTCCCTGCGGGCTCTGTGCTGGGGCCAGCTCTGGTCAATGGTTTTATTGACAACATGGATGAGGGGATTGAGTGTTTCATTAGCAAATCTGCAGACAACACTAAGCTGGGAGAGTGTGTTGATCTGTTGGAAGGTAGGAGGGCTCTGCAGGCAGACCTGGAATGGTTGGAGGGATGGGCAGAGTCCAGTGGGATGAAGCTCAGTAGGTGCAAGTGCCCCGTCCTGCACTTTGGCCACAAGAAGCACCTGCAGTGTTCTAGGCTGGGGATAGTGTGGCTGGACAGTGGCCAGGCAGAAAGGGAGCTGGGGGCACTGGTCACAGCCAGCTGAACATGAGCCAGCAGTGTGGCCTGGTGGCCAAGGAGGCCAATGGCTCCTGGCCTGTGTCAGGAACAGCGTGGCCAGCAGGAGCAGGGAGGTCATTCTGTCCCTGTACTTGGCACTGGTGAGGCCGCACCTCGAGTGCTGTGTCCAGTTCTGGGCCATCAGTTTGGGAAGGACATTGAGTCGCTCGAGCACATCCAGAGGGGGCAAGGAGGATGGTGAGGGGCTGGGAGCACAAGCCCTGGTGAGGAATGACTGAGGGAGCTGGGAGTGTTTACCCTGGAGAAAAGGAGACTCGGAAGTGACCTTATCACTCCACAGCTCCCTGAAGGGTAGTTGTAGTCAGGTGGGGTTGGTTTCTTTCTCCAGGCAGCACTGACAGAACCAGAGGACACAGTCTTAAGCTGCATCAAGGGAAATGTAGGTTGGATATCACGAAAATATTTTCCACAGAAAGAGTGATAAAATTCTGGAATGGCCTGCCAGGGGAGGTGGTGGAGACACCATCCCTGGATGGGTTTAAAAAAGACTGAATGTGGCACTTGGTGCCATGGTTTAGTTGTGGTGTTGGGACATGTGTTGGACTGGATGATCTTGAAGGTCTCTTCCAACCTGGTCATTCTGTGAATTCTGTATGAATACTGAGCATCTCCAGGGACACAGCCTGACCTGCAATGTCAGTAGGCGAAAAAAAGTTTTGTGAATGGCCCTTTGATGAAGCAAAATATTGACAATCAGGGCAGTGCATTCATAGAGATGGGCGCACACTCTGGGGGTACAGCTAAGGCCATGAGGTCACAGAAGGGCTCAGGGGTCACAGCAGGCTGAGCTCTCAGCAGGCCCTGAGGTCACAGAGGTGCCAGAGGTGCCAGAGCCCCGTGGTTGCACAGCAGTACAAGGACCCAGCAGTCAGTCCCTGAGCACAACTGTTGCGGCAGCAGCGGCGGTGGCAGCAGCGGTGCTGACATTGGGACAGCGGAGTCAGGACAGCGGTGGCAGCAAGAGCTGCAGGACTGGCGGAGGACAAGGCACCATGGCCTTTGCTCTGCGCCTCTTCCTCCTGCTGCTCCTGGCCGTGGCCCTGCCTGCCAGGGCTGCCCAGGCTGCTCCGCTGCAAGCGCGGCGAGCAGGTGAGCCGGCAGCCTGGCTGCCCTTTCCCGTCACAGCGCTCCCTGCTCCCTGGGAAGCGCTGGGGATGGTTTTGCCCACGGCATTAGGGAGGGTTTCCTCTGTGGGAGGGAGAGTGTCCCCACGGGCCCTGGGTAGCCCCATTTCCCTTTCCTCTCCCAGAATGTTACACAGGGCAGGGAAAGAGGGTGGAGAGTGGCCAGGAGCCTGCCCAGAGCTCCCCAGGCCCCTGGGCAGCTTTGGCCATGTCCATTCACAACTGGCTCCCATGGCCTTTCCTTTCCCATTTCCTGTACCCAGCTCCCTGAGGCAGAAGGGGATAAAACTCAGCATGGAAATAGTTATGATCTCTACTCCCTCTAGATTTGGATGGCGACATAAATTATTTGCAAGTACTGGTGAATGACACTTTAAAGATCTTGGAAAATGCTGGAGGCAAGTTCTGAATATCTGTTTTATCTGATAGAATAATCAGTGTCAATGTGGCAAGAGCTCATTCATGCCACTTTCCTCAAGGTTCTGTCAGGGTTGAAAGGCTGAAAAATTTGCTCTGCTCCCTTCTGGAGCCCTGAGGGATCCCACAGGATCACTGTCAGTGGGAGGAAGGAGCATTTAGTTGTCAGTCTTCCTCCCGTGTGCAATGCCAGTGTGTCCTTCCATGTGCTCTGTGCAGCCACAGAGAAGAGCAGAGAGGGAAGGGGCCGGGCCCAGGGCGGTGCCCCGGGGCTGAGCCTTGTGGGCAGCCTGAGGATCTCCTGCAGTGCCACAGGAGCTCTTCTGTCCTGCCTTTCGTTGCAGCTGAACCTGCCGGTGAAGGTCCCACATCCAGGACTGAGGCTCTGGGAGATGCTGAGGGTAGGTCAAGGCCTTTCCCCTGGGAGAGCTGCCAGCTCAGAGCCCAAAGCTGGGCCAGGGGGGCATCGCTGCAGGTGCCAGCACAGAACCATGCACGTGTGTGCCCTCGGCCTGCGCCATCCCCTCACCGCTCCTGCGGCTCAGTGGTGCCCGTGCAGATCAGCAGAGATGGCAGAAGCTTCTGTGGCTGTTGTGTTACAGGTGTGTCTGCAGGGAGGACTTCTCCAGCTCCTTTGCTGATTCCTACAGAGAAGCCTGCCTCCCATCGCAGGGGTGAGTAGTGTGTCCCTGCTGACCCCACAGGCTGATCCCTGCTTTTGTGGGATCTGTTCCGAGGAAATAGAAATATTTCTCGTAAGGTCCCCTGAGAATGGAGAAAAAACCCAGAAGGAACAGTAAGTCCCTGGAGGCATCCAAACACATGGAGAAGATGCCGAGTGATCTGGAATGATGCCGTGGTGGATGCATTTCCCTCATGCTTCCCCTGGGACTCAGCAGCCGGGGTTTTGGCTGCACATCTGGACACGCCGTGCCTGGCACAGTGGGAAGGGATCCATGGCAGCCTCTCTGCCCTGCTGCTGCTTTCACGCCCTGCAGGGCTGCTTCCCAGCCTGGCCTGGCTGCAGCTTCTGCCCAGCCTCTGCAGGAAGGCATTTGGCATCAGCTGACAGGCAGCCCAAACTGCACCACAGGCCATGCCCACCCTGAGATCCCCTGTGATTTTGCAGTCTCCAGGCTGATCACTAATGGCGGGTGTTGTGATGAAAGTGGGCCCTGTTCTACCTAGGATGTTTATGTCTTTGACAAGAATTGCCTCTTGATGATGCCGCCTATCCAGTGGGGATCAGTCTTACCTGATGAGCTGTTGCTTTTCCTTTCTCCACAAGTGGATGGAGAGGCTGTACAGAGGGCGGCGTTTCCCAAAGGAAGCAGTGGCTCCATGCCAGCCTCTGCTGCAGGAAGAGAGGGGATGCCAGGCACAGGACCAGGAGGTAATTGCAGTGCCTCTGGACTTGAGACCTGCTACGGTTTGAGCTGCCCGCTCTGCTGCCTGGCAGTGCGGGCAAAGCCCAGACAAGACTGGCACAGCCCAGGGGAATTATCCCAAGCAGGCTCAGGGCACTTGGGTACTGAGCAGTCCTGCTGGGGTCCCTGCGTGGGAGGCAGATCCTGAAACCTAGGAGCGACTGCATTCCCATGGTGGGGAATTGACAGAGCAGCACAGGAAGGCTCCAGTGTGTCCTGAGGGGCCTGGTTATGTCCTCTCCATTCAGGGAGGAATTTCAGGGGGAAGAGGAATAGAGGGAGAGAAGAAATTAGGAAGGGAGGGAGAGAGGGCAGACGGAGGGAGGGATGATTGTGGCAGTGCCTGCTGCATTTTTTCACTAGTGCTTTAGCAATAGTTTTAGCTCTGGGAGTGGGAGAGCCCAAATGCACCCTGGGCTGCTCCAGCCACCTCGCCAGGGATGTTACACAGGGCCTGCAAAGAGGATGGGGATTGGCCAGGAGCCTGCCCAGAGCTCCCGAGGCCCCTGTGCAGCTTTGGCCACATCCATTCACATCTGGCTCCCACAACCTTACGCAACCCACTTGCAATGCCCTGTTATCTGAGGCAGAGGGGGCCCCAAGACACCAGGGAAATGGTTCTGATCTGTGCTCCCTTCTAGATCGGGATGGCAAATTGCATTATTTGGATGCCCTGCTGGATGATGGCTTAAGGCTCTTGAAGAATGCTGGAGGCAAGTTGTCCCTGTGCCTTTCTTAACAATATCCTGACAGTGCTGCAGGTGCCAGCACAGAACCATGCACGTGTGTGCCCTCGCCCTGCGCGATCCCCTCACCGCTCCTGCGGCTCAGTGGTGCCCGTGCAGATCAGCAGAGATGGCAGAAGCTTCTGTGGCTGTTGTGTTACAGGTGTGCCTGCAGGGAGGACTTTCCCAGGTCCTTTGGTGGATGTTGCACGCAAGCCCAGCTCCCATGGCAGGGGTGAGTAGTGTGTCCCTGCTGACCCCACAGGCTGAGCCCTGCTTTTGTGGGATCTGTTCCTGGGAAATGGAACTCTGGTGCTCTAAGGTCCTCCGAGGCGAAAGAACAAAGCTACCGGTCACAAGAAACCCCATGAGCCACTCAAAATCACGGGACAAATGGTGAAAGAATTACTGCAAACCGAACAAGGTGGGTGCATTTCCCTCATGCTTCCCCTGGGTCTCAGCAGTCAGGGCCTTTGGCTGCACATCTGTGTGGAAGGGGTTAACAGCAGGCCTGTTAGCTAAAGGAGCAAGAAGAAGCTGAGAAGAAAGAAGAGACTGATAAGGACCTCTCTCCAAGGCTGTAACCAAGGAGACCAAGAGAATTGAGGGACTGAAAAAAGATAAGAACTTCACAGCTGCATGAAGTATATTTAGAAAGTTAGTTAAGTCACTGTAACTTTTCACCAATGGTGTTATGTTGATTTATTGTATCCAATAGTTAGGGTAGAGGAAACATAAACAATTAAAAAGTGTATAAAAGGTCAGCCATGTTCAATAATAAAGTGTTGCCATCTGAAACTGCTTGTAGTCCCTGCTTTGTGTCGTGACCGACTCGACAACGACACATCTGGACACGCCGTGCCCGGCACAGCGGGAAGGGATCCATGGCAGCCTCTCTGCCCTGCTGCTGCTTTCATGCCCTGCAGGGCTGCTTCCCAGCCTGGCCTGGCTGCAGCTTGTGCCCAGTCTCTGCAGGAAGGCATTTGGCATCAGCTGACAGGGAGCCCAAACTGCACCACGGGCCTGAGATCCCCTGAAATTTCATAGTCTCCAGGATGATCACTAAGGGCGGGTGTTATCATGGAAGTGGACCCTGGCCTACCCAGAAAATTGTGTGGATTCCTGATCCTTAACCATGACTTTCACAAGTACTGGCTGCTGAAGATGCCACCTCCCCAATGGGGAACAGCCCCACCTGATCCAGCCGTCCCTCTTCCTTTCTGCAGAAGTGGATGGAGAGGCTGGGCAGAAGGCGGCGTTTCCCGAAGGAAGCAGTGGTTCCGTGCCAGCCTCTGCTGTAGGACTGGAGGCGATGCCAGGCACAGTCATAGGAGGTAATTGCTGTGCCTCTGGGCCTGAGCCCTGCTGAGACTTGAGCTGCTGTCTCTGCTGCCTGGAAGTGAGGGCACAACCCAGGGGAATTATCCCGAGCAGGCTCAGGGCACTCGGGTACTGAGCAGTCCTGCTGGGGTCCGTCCGTGGGAGACATGTCCTGAAACCTGGGAATAACTGCACGGGGTGCCCATGGTGGGGAAAGGACAGAGGGGCAGAGCAAGGTTCCAGTGTGTCCTTAGTGGGCCTGGCTGGGTCCCTTTGGGCTGTGGGAGCTGTCCCAGCAGATGGAGGAAGGGCGGCTGGGAGGACAGGCAGGAGGGAGTTTGCGAGGGATACTTGCAGCACTGCCTGCTGCAGTTCTCCCCAGGGATTCAAGGAGGATTTTCCTTGTGCGACTAAGAGAACCCCCACGGGCCCTGGGCTGCTCCAGGCACCTCTCCAGGGATGTTGCACAGGCCCTGCAAAGAGGATAGGGATTGACCATGAGCCTGCCCAGAGCTCCCCAGGCCCCTGAGCAGCTTTGGCCTTGTCCATTCACATCTGGCTCCCATGGCTTTACCTGACCTACATGCAGTGCCCAGTTCCCTGAGGCAGAAGGGGATCCCAGCACATCATGGAAATGGTTCTGATCTGTGCAAACTTCTAGGTTGGGATCAAGACATGGATTATCTGGGAAAGCTGCTGGATTATGGCTTGAGACTCATGGGAAATCCTGGAGGCAAGTGCTCAATGTACCTTTCCTGAGAGAATACACGGTGACCAGGTGTCAAGAGCTCATAAATTTGCCCTTTCACTTAAGATCATCTGAAGGTTGATGGATTATGGAAAATTTGCTCTGTTCCCTTCTGGAGCCCTGAGAGATCCCACAGGATCACTGTCAGTGGGAGGAAGGAGCATTTAGTTGTCAGTCTTCCTCCCGTGTGCAATGCCCATGTGTCCTTCCATGTGCTCCATGCAGCCACAGAAAACAGCAGAGAGGGAAGGGGCCGGGCCCAGGGCTGTGCCCCGGGGCTGAGCCTTGTGGGCAGCCCGAGGATCTCCTGCAGTGCCACAGGAGCTCTTCTGTCCTGCCTTTCTTTGCAGCTGAACCTGCTGGTGAAGGTGGTGCAGCTTCCCAAGCCACGTCCAGGACGGAGCCTCTGGGAGATGCTGAGGGTAGGTCAAGGCATTTCCCCCTGGGAGAGCTGCCAGCTCAGTGCCCAAAGCTGGGCCAGGGGGGCATCGCTGCAGGTGCCAGCACAGAACCATGCACGTGTGTGCCCTCACCCTGCACGATCCCCTCCCTGCTCCTGTGGCTCAGGCATGGCAGCTGTTTGGAAACAGGAGAGCCCTGACCCTCCCCTGAAAGCCAAGACATTTTCTGAAACCTATCCCCATGCTTAACACGCATGACATCCTGAAGATGCCAGCACCCAAATCAGGAACTCTTCCATCTAATCCAACTGTCCTTTTCCTGTCGGAAGTGATGGACCAAACATCTGTGCAGAAGGAGGCACATCCTGGAGGAAGCATTTCCCCATGGGCAGCCCCTGCTGCAGGAAGGAAGGCGATGCCAGACACGGGCACGGGCACAGCAGGTAATTGCTGTGCCGGGCTCAGCCCTGGCCGAGGCTGTGTGGCAGCAGCTCTTCCCCCAGGGCCTGCCCTTGCCCAGCCCGGCAGCAGCCAAAGCTGGAGGCGCCTCGGCTTCCAGGCCTCTGGAGCTGGTTCAGAGCCCCGGGGAAACGGGACTGGTGCAGCAACGTCCCTGGCGCTGCAGCTGCTGCGGAGCTGGCCCTGAGTGCCCAGAGGCCCAAGGCACAGGAGCAGCCCCGAGCGGGAGCCCTGCCGCCAGCCCAGGGCCAGAGCCAGCCCTGGCTCCCGACTGGGCAGGGGCTGCGCTGGGTCCTGACAGGGCCTGAGCCTGTCCCCTGGGGCTGGGGGAGCTGTGACGGGGCAGGGAGGGCCAGGGGTGGCAGTGGCTGCTCAGGGATGGCTTTGGCCCGTGTCCCTGGCAGCAGCCACTGCCCAAGCAGCTGCGCTGCCCCCGGGCTCTCCTCCCGGCCTGCTGGGCTTTGTTGGCTGGCACAGCCTGTGCCAAGGGCCGGCAAGGTGCCTGCAGGCCCCAGCTCTGGGGGAAACAGAGAACGTCCTGCCCGTATCCACCGTGCTGCCAGCTCAGCAGTACAGCACAGCAGAGCACGGGCTCACGCTCCCCATTGCTCCCACAGATGCAGCCAGCACCACAAGACCTGTTCCCAATGCCCAGGATGGCTTCGGAAGGGGCTTCTGTAAGGGAGCAGGCTGCTGGCTAGGGTTTCTGGCAGGCGTGCTTTTTTTGGTGCTTATTCTCATACTGTGCTGTGTCAGAATCTGGTGTAACTGGAAGAAGAAACGGTGAGTGGACACCTCTCCCTGAAAGAGCTTCTTTTGAAAGTCTAATGTAGACAGAAAGCATTTCCAGCGAGGTTGCAGTGGAGCTGTGGCCAGTCCATGGTTCTCCAAATAACTCTGCTGAGGGTTCTGCTGCTGCCCAGTGCTTCCAGTGGCCTCTCAATTGCTGGGCCTTGTCCTGAGGCCCCGCTGGAGCTGCAGCCAGTGCTGGCTCCCACTGAGGCTGCCTGGCCAAGAGCAGCCCCAGGGGCACAGGGCAGAGGCAGAGGGAGGTGGGGAGGAGAAAGAGCAGGGCCGAGGTTGCCCTTGAAAGGCAGAGGCGCTCTGGGGCCCGCTCCTGGCCAGGGACCCTGCCCAGAGCCGTGCCCTGCTGGCCGGGGCCTTGAGGGGCAGCTGTCCAGCTGGGCCCAGCTGTGCCAGCAGCTCCAGCCGTGCTGGGGAGCCTTGCCAGCTCTGGGCCCTGCTGTGCAGGAGGGTCCCTGTGTGCCACTGGCAGCTGGGGCCTCAGCCACCTCCTCTCTGCACAGGAGCGCCTCTGCAGCTTCACAAGACTGGCCAAAGAGTTCCATCAGGGAGACTGCCACCTGCACCTGTGCTTCTCATCAGCCTTCTCTAAGCCAGTGTCCAAAGATCCTGCCACGGCTGCATTACCAGCTTGTTGCTAGGGACATGCTGCCACCACTCAGAACAGGAGCCTCTGGCCCTGAACATGCTGTCCCTGGTGTCCGGCCCGGACTGAAGGTGGGACTCGCCTGCCAAGGAAGGGCTTGATCAACACCTTTCACCTCTGCTCTCTGGGTGGTAGTACCAGTTCTTCCTTTGCTGATTTTCTGGGCACAGCCAGGTTTGTCCAGGCAGCAACTGGCCATGGGTCTCCTGAGACTAGGAGCTACTATAGTTATTTTTAATTTTGAAAGATTTAGGAACATTTGTCATAGAATATTCCCCTAATAATTCTTCCCTGTTTCTACAATAGTTCTATATTTTTCAACGTAGTTTTAGAATTGGGAAAAACACAGGACATTTTCACACTTCTAGAATAAAATATAGAATTGCATTTAATTGGTAATCTTTATTTCTGGAAGAGCTAAGACAGCCAACAGCACCTGTGTACTGCCGAGGCTCATTTCCTAGGGCAGATTTGTGTCTTGTTAAAACAACTAACGAAAAACCTTTTCCCTTATATTTAGTGGGATTTCTGACTAGCTCTCCTCTTAGTCTTCAGAGGCAAACTTTGAGCACAGTAGGAATCTCTTCAAGTCACCATCTTTTTTTGCTTCTGCCAAGAACTGCCTCAGTTCTAGAGCAGAGGCTTCTCTCAGCTTCCTTCCACCCCGCTCCGCCCCAAGCCTGTCCTGAGCCCTCTCCTGCAGCTGCTGCACTGCCATGGAGCTGCTGTAAAACACAACAGCTCTGCCACAGCCACTCAGCTGGATTGGAGAAGCTTTCTGGCCGTGTTTACATTAGGCTGGTGGCTTCTTGAAACACAAGCTGAGCTTCTGAATACTGTGTTTCACCTGGCAAAGGAACTGATGCTACCTTTCTCATGCAGCCTAAACTCCCATGGGCTTTCAACGCTTTCTGGCCAGCAAATCGCCTGGAAAACCATTTAATGCAGCCATTTAGTACTGAAAATGGCCCAGTCTGTGTATCAAAGGAACTTGTTTAAATGCTGGAGCCCACCAGAGCATCCTTCCAGGGCATATCTTTCTCCCCACACCTCTCCCTCCATGACTGCCAAACAGCACCTTTGACAGTTCTTTCCTCCAGAACATGAATGGCACCATTTTATTTGGGGGAGGAAAATAAAGGAAATGTTCTGGGATACAATCATCATCTTCATCATCATCACAATGAGCTGCAAATCAGTTAAATGACATCAACAACTCAGACTGTGGACTTACTTCTCAGAGTGCAGCACTGCCTGTACTACCCCTTGAAAGTGCAGATGTGCTACAGTCTTTAAAATCAGATGGATGCAGACGAAATTTGGAGCCAAGCACAGCTCTGGGAGAGCTTTTGGGATTGGGCCTCCATGGGCACCGCTGTGTGCCTGGAGTAACCTGCCCCAAGCCATCTGCCACCTGAAGAGCCAAGTGGGGCATGGAAAAGCACAGGCTGCAGAGGGGCTGGGAGTGCAGGGAGCCCATCCTTGTCAGGACTAACACGCTCATCCCACCTTTGGACTGGGTTTGGATGGAGACCAGAACTAATAGCTCGCAGAAGGAAAAGAGGGTACAAAGGTCCCTGGAGTCCCCTGCCCCAGTACCTTAGCCAGCGGGGAAAGGAAGAGGGCAATATGTGGCCGGGGATTTAAAAGGAGGCTGTGTTCCCCACTAGTTGAGAGAGACAACCCCACAAGTGGATGTCCCAATGGACTCTCTCCCTATGTTCAAACAAAGCTGCAGGACTTCTCTGGCTCCTTTATGGACACTGGCTTTTCACAGCGTGATTTTTATGCACACCTGTTTCCTTGTATCAGACTATCAGCAGCCTGCAGTGACTCACTGCCACTCTGGTCTGCAGGGGAAATGGAACTAATTTCCATTGGGGCCCTCCCAGAGGGAAGAACAAACCCAGAGGAGACAAGCAACCCCTGCAGGCATCCAAACTTCTGCACCAGAGGCTGAGTGAGCTGCAGAGGGGGCCTAGTGGGTGCATTTCCCTCAGCCTTCTCCCGAGACTCAGCAGCTGGGCACTTGCACTGCACACGGGTGTTGGATAATATACCAAGTTTAATTTTTGTTTCATGTCTCCAGTCAGGCTTGGTTTGCCTTTCCCTTGGGGAAAGGAATTCTCATGGCTTTTTTAAGGGATCTTGCACCACTCTCAAAGGAAATGAGCTTAACATCTCAATGAACTGGGAATAACCCAAAAGGTCCCCAAAAAGATAATGACCATCAAGAACACATCAATTACCATCAGCAAACATCAAGGAACATCTGCCCCAGACACTGCCCCCTGGCATAGTTGGAGACACCTGGTCTGCAAGAGGCTGAGACGAAAATCAAGGAGGGTGGACTTTATTAACATCAGAGGCCAAGAAATCTGGCTTCAGGAGAAAAACAAATTCTAAGAACTATGTGACCTGAGACCAACGAATATTAAAGGAATGGAAAATTACATCTAGTTGAATATTAGGAAGTCTGAAGCTTAATAATGGAGCTCTGTGTATTGTGATGTGTTTTTTCTTTTATTAATTTGATTTGTAATTTTGTGGTTTCCTTATGCTGTTCCTTTTGTCCCTGCCCTTTTCCCAGAACTTTCAGCATTTTTCCTTTAATGTTATTAGATGCTGGTTTCTCCCGGAGCTTGATTCCCCTCGAGAATTTTCAGTTTTGTATTTCTTCAAACTTTATTAGTTCACTGAAACTGTTTTGCTCCCTTGAACTTCTTTATTGGTTTATACATTGTATTTCCCGCCTTGTTTTTACTCCCAATTTTCCTGATTTGTTAAAGGTTGTATCCTCCCGCTGGGACCTGCCCCTGTCTATAAGTTACTGTTTGCCCTCAGTTCAGGGTCCTGGGATGATGAAGAGGGGAAGTTTTACCATCAAATAAAGTTACTCTGGGACCCGTGTTGCTGTTCCTTTGTTTCATGCTGCGCCATCACTGGCAGCTGGGATTTAGTGGAGCTCGGGGGAGGGGGATTGTTGCCCCCCTGTCACCATCCAGCTGGGCCAAGCAACAGTGATGTGTAGTTATGTTATTGTAGTTTAGACGTCCTCTGTTCTCCCCATAGTTCCCTTTCCCCCCATGTATTGTTACCATCAGGCAGCCGGGGTTGTCAAGGCCAGGTAGAAGAAGGCGTGCACGTGTCCCTTACCTGGGGCAGTTGGGAATGGAGAAGCTTGTTGCCAAGGGGGTGCAGCATGGCAACACCTGATCTCCCATCAAGTTACAAGAAAGCAATCTCCACCGATAAATGGCAAAGAGCTGACTGACAGACTTTGGCAGGGCCCAGGGCTGTCTGATGCAACACTCAGGGGTAGAACAGGCTGAGCACCAATCTTGAAAAAGAGCCAGTTCCCAGCGCTGCAAATTTTTCCTTATATAGTCCTTTGTTGTATTTTTGTTAAGGTTTAATAAACCTTTTTAAATTTTCAAAGTGAGCAGTTGTTTCTCACTGATAGAACTACTGTCAATATGCTTTTGCTTTGTGTGATTGGTCAAAAAACTTTTAAAGTAAGTTGTAACATTAAGTTGTTGGTCTGCTGCCAGGGATGTGAGCTGCTGGCATCTTCCCATTGTCATAGCCATGTAATGGAACTGATGCTGGAAAAGAAACAGCTCGAGACGCGTTCCCCAGCAGTTCCATCCCGTTCGTGATTTGTACGTAGACTCCCCCGGTCAGCAATAAATGGTGCTCCTCAGTGAGGAGGATTGGTAGACTAGAAGAATATAAAAAATAAAAAATAAGACCGTGGACAGTGCTATTGCCAGAGGCCCAGGCTGTTAAAAGGAGGAATGGATCATGCCCTTTGTTGTCTGTCGCTGGTATGCTTGTAAGTAACAAGTAGCAACTTTAGGGGCTCCTGGGCAATGAGATGGGAAACCATCTATCTAAAACAGGAGGGGATGTCTTTTACCGGCTTCAGACAATTTTACAGGAAAAAGGACATTCAGACAGCTCAAAACATGAACGAAAAGACTTATTAATCTGGGTAAAAGCGAATACTCAAAATATAGACTTGAAGTCTGCTTTTGCCTTTGATTTCTGGGACTGGATAAACTGGAAAATTTACAGTCTAGTCTCTCTCAAAAGGAAGAGACTTTAATCAAACCTGTTTCCAGAGCTTTATCATAGAGCTTTAAACAGAATGATCGTAACAGAGACTTTCTCAAACACCAAAACAGAACACCTAGTTCTAAGATGTCAATTCCGAGTGGTGCTAGGTCTTTGTCCATCTCTGGGAGGATCTGGGGTTTTGTTTGTAGCTCTTTCCCTTCTCCTGTCATGTCTGGGGTTTCCCCAGGCAGTGTGGACAGCATCCCAATCCCCGCAAAATGGGAATCAGATCAGCTTCCAGCTTCGGTCGTGTCCTCTGTTTCTTCCAGGATTCCCTGTGCCTCTGATGCTGCGACCAGGCATCCTCCATTCCTCCACAAGATCATCCACCCCTGGATTTCCCGGGAAAGCATTCGGGATTTTCGTTGTGCTCCGAGAATTTGGGGTGTCAGGAGTCGTGTTCTGGGGAGATTGGGAGTCAAACGGGTGTGAGAGATGAGAGTTTGGGGAAGGTTTGCAAAACGAGGGCTGCTGTTTCTGAGCCCTGTTCCTCTTCCAAACAAGTTGTGGTCGGATCTTGTTCTGAAGTTGTTCAGCGGGGCCTGCCGAGGGGGGCTCCAGATCCACTTTGCCTGGCTGAGGGGCTGTGGGAGTCACCCCTGCCATGGTTTCTTCCTGGGAAGTCATTCCCTCAGATCGGGCTCAGGCGGGCAGATTGTTTTGCAGTTCTGAGAATTCTTTTCATAGAGATTCCTCCACCAAGCCTCTTCCAGCGTTTTTGCTGCTTTTAGCACCCCAGACTCTGGTTACAGCTAGTGGGGGGGCTTTAGATTTAGCTCTGCCTGCAGGGAAGCAGGCAGGGGGACAAACAGAAGCAGCGGGAGGCAGCCAGGAGTCAAGCAGAGCTGGGATGGCTCTGCCCAGAGAGATGGATGGGGTGGAGGCGGGAGAGCTCAGGAAAGTTTCTGTGCAAACACAAAGAGTTCAGTAGAAGCCTTGAAACCTCTCTCATTTGTTGCTGGGGGTTGGGCGGGGGGGAAAGCATGCTGAGATCGCAGCTCAGACCTGAGAGTTTTCCAGCTGAGTCCCTGTGGGTGGGGATGCGGTGTGGAACCTGTAACAGCTCATTGCAAAGTGTCACAAATACAAATTTGGGATCTACAGCTCTAGCGCAGCTTGATTTGTATGAATCTATAAACCCCAATTTAGTGAATTGAGATGTGATTTAGCAAGCTCTAGCTTTCTTCCTCTAACCAATACAACACATTCCTCGGCCGCTACCTCCAGCGGCGGGCAGGGGAAGGGAGGTGGGGGGTGTGTTAAAAATGTAGAGCTCTCCTCCTCCACCCTTCCTGGCAGGGCTCCCGGGAAGGGCGACACCTCTGCCAAGAACTTGGAGCTTCTTGGCAAGGTTCCTGAGACAGCTGATTGCTGTGACAACACTACCTGTTCTTCTGTATCAGATACAGGAGTGATGAGAGGCAGAAACCACACGCAGTCTAAATCAGAGGGAAACCTTCCACTTCAACTACCTAATTCATCTAATATTAGTCAAAGTTTAGAAAAAATTTAGACTCAAATAAACAGCTCCTTGCCTTAACCTGTAGGATATAGTCATAATGATGTAAATCCATGCTATGAAACTCATTCTCACCATGATATAAAAGAACTCCGTCAAGCTTTGAAAGAATGTAGGTTCTGTTCTCCTTATTTTAAGAATGTCTTGAAAAGTATATTTAATTCTTTTACTTTAGTCCCTGCTGATTGTCAAAATGTAGCTTCCTTGATCTGAACCAATTCACCATATATTTTATGGGAATTACAATGGAAAAAATCTTCTTAATAAATCAGTTGAAAAATATAACAATACTCCTTATGAGAATATAGATATTATATACCCAACTAGCAAGTGATCCAACTTTCCACAGACCAGAAAATCAGGCTGTAGAATTGCCTCAGCCTATAGTCACAGATATTAAAAATGCTGCTAGAAAAGCTTTCCTTGCAGTTGAGCCAGCTGGTACCCATGTAAATGCTTACCCTACTATCAAACAAACTGATTTAGAACCCTTTAGTTCTTTCCTAGATAGATTAAGCCAAGCTGTTGAAAAACAGTGTCCAGGTGAACAAACTCATTTCTGTTTTATTCAAAGCCTTGCTTTTGTCAATGCTAACGAAGAATGTAAAAAAATTATTTTAACTGTACCTGATCAGTCTCCAAGTGTAACACAGATGCTAACAGCTGGCAGTAAGCTCACCTCTCCACAACATCTGACTAATGTACAAGTCAATGCTTTTGGAAAGCAGATTGCAGAATCGCAAGAATAGTCTAGAAAAACATCGGGAGATAATTTAGGAAAAGCTTTAAGTGAAAATTTGAGACAACAAATGGAAAAGCTTGAAAAAGCCCTAGAAGCACAAACAAAAATTTTGTCCAAATCTGTTGGCACTTTACTGTTGGACTCTGATAAAAAAAATTTCTTGCTTTGCTTGTAGTAAAACAGGTCACATTAAAAAATATTGTCCTACAAAAACATTCCAACCTAAACAACTTTCTATTTGCCCTCGATGTCGGAAAGGGAAGCATCTTGCTAAGCACTGACACTCTCAGTTTGACATCGATGGCAAACCTTTGTCGTTAAACTCAAAAAAGATCGTGGACAATCTCTAAAAAGAGCGTGGATTAGCACCGCGCCTCGACACAAGCAGTGGTACCTCCTGACAGTCAATTACCCAGCCAAGTGGCATTGGTTCCTCCATCATTTATTCCGCAGTCAACCATTCCTCAAATGGTCCCAGCTCAATACCCTCAAGCAGAAGGTTTGAATTGGCCTCCTCAAAATTAATACAGCTTTTACATAAATTTTGTTATGAAAGTATTTCTACTGGAATTATCAGGTTTTTTTCAACTAAGACAAGATCTTTTAATTATAGGCAAGGCCAGCACCAAAATTTTCAGACTTTCAGTGCATCCAGCTGTTGTTTCAGTAAATTGTAACAAAGAGCTAGTAATTTTAGCTCTTGCACTTAATGTTCCTATAGTAATTCCACCAAAAACACCTATAGCTATTGCATTCCATGAATACATCTAAGCAAAACAACTTTCCAGAGAATTCAATTCTGTCTGTGCTATTTGGAACTCAGGTCCTGAGGTCTTTTGGGTGCAATCTTTAGACCACAGCCAACCAAAATTGACTTGTAGCCTGACTCACCGTGGTAAAACAATTTCTATTACAGGCATGCCAGGTACTGGTGCAGATGTCACTGTAATTTCTCACGTGTTTTGGCCCAGTAATTGGGATTTGGTAACTCCTGCAAGTTCCCTCACAGGGACTGGAGGTGCTACTGTGTGTTTGCAAAATGCATCCCTGATTAACATTACAAGTCCTGAAGGAGAAACAGCCACGGTGCATCCTTTTGTTGTTCAGAAGCCTCTCAGTGTCTGGGGGAGAGACATCCTGTCCCAACAGGGAGCAAAACTAAAAGTGAGCCTCTGATGGAAACCACACCAAAACCTGCCACTTTAAAGCTGAACTAAAAAACTGATCATCCTATAGAGATTGATCAATTGCCTTTAACTGAGAAAAAAATTAAATATCCTTAAAAGATTAGTAAAAGAACAGTTACAGCAAGGTCACATCACACCCACAAACAGTCCCTGAAATTCACCAGTATTTGTCAACCACAAGAAGACATTGGACAACCCTAGAAGTTGCTTCATGACCTAAAAAAGATCAATAAAGTAATTGAAGACATGGGACCTCTTCAGCCTAGACTTCCTTCTTTATCAATGATCCCAAAACCCTGGCCTCTTGTTGACATTGACTTAAACAACTGTTTTTTCCACATCCCACATCATCCTAGTGATGCTCCAAGATTTGTCTTTTCAGTTCCAGTCAGTCATCGATCAAAGAGAACCCATCCAGAGATGCCACCAGAAATTATTGCCTCAAAGAATAAAATAATTGCCTATAATTTGTCAATATTTTGTTGCACAAGTTTTGTCTCCAGGTCAACAGAAGCATCCAAGATCCATTATTCTGCACTAGATAGATGATTTGCTCATCACAACTACAATGCAGCCAAGGAGAAAACAAACTCGTGCTAGTGTTGTTACTGAAATCCAAAATACTGGAGTTGAAATTTCTATGACCAAAATTCAAGAAGTTCCACCCTAGAAGTATCTAGGATGGAAAATGACTGAGAAAAACATTGCAAAAGATACAGCTCCAGACCAGTATCAGCAACCTACAAAATTTACAACAACTTCTAAGAGAAATCACTTAGGTCAGGACTGATTTGAGAATTACCAGTGATGAACTGAGACCACTTTTTAATTTACTGAGAAGCTGTGACATCAATTCTCCTAAAACTCTAACACCTGAAGCTCTTGCAGGCCTTAACAAAGTCATAGAAGCTCTCCAAAGACGACAAGATCATCACTGTATTCCAGAAAAGCCTTACTTTTTTGCAATTTTGAGAGAAAAAAATGCAACTTTGTAGCCTCATCTTTTGATGAGACTCTTCTAAGAGAGATCCTTTGTTGATAATAAAATAAGTCTTTCTTCCCTACAAGTTTCCAAAGACTATTTTTTCAGTTTTAGAGATAATAGCACAAATTGTAATGAAAGCCAGAATAAAATTGTAATTTTAGCAGGTGAAGAATTTTAGTTTTCTATTTACCATTGGAAAAAAAATCTTAATTAGGCAATGTAAAATTCTGATGATTTGCAATATGCATTGTTACATTTTCCAAGTATTTGTTGTGTTCATTACCCAGCTCACAAATTATCACAAGCAAAATTGAGTTGGAGAGAGAAACCTATGTTAGGCAAAGAAGCTTTGAACACAATAACTCTTTTCACTAAGAAATCTAGCAAAAGTATCAAGTCAGTTGTAACTTAGTTGAACCAAACAACTAAAATTTAAGAATCAGATATTGCAATAGTAGAAGGATCTCCTCAAATTGTTAAGCTTGCTGCTGTAGTTTGGGCTTTTCATCTCTTTCTACAACCTTTTAATTTAATCACAGATTCTGCTTATGTTGCTAATGTGGTTAAAAGAATAGAAAGATCAGTTCCAAAAGATGTTATGTTGCTAATGTAGTTCAAAGAATAGAAAGATCAGTTCTAGAAGATGTTATGTTGGTAATGTAGTTCAAAGAATAGAAAGATCAGTTTAAAGAATGTTAATAATGACACTTTATATCGTTGGCTTTCATGTCTTTATACAACTTTGCAATCTAGAACTAATCCATATTTTGTTTCTCACATTAGGGCTCATTCCTTGCTTCCTAGATTTTTAGTGGAAGGAAACGCAGGAGCACAAAACCTGACAATGGTTATTTCAAACACTTTACCAAACATTTTTGAATAAGGAAAACTGAGTCATGCCTTTTTTCACCAAAACGCACAAGCACTTGTGCAAATGTTTCAAATTTCCAAAAGTGAAGCTAAGGCTATCGTCAGTACTTACACTCAGTCAGCTTCTGCAGCCTCCTGTTTCTACAAGAGCAGTCAACCCACAAAGCTTACAAAGCCTGCAGTTATGGCAAACGGATATCACTAAATATCCTTCCTTTGGTACATTTAAAAATATACATGTTTCAGTAGACATGTTCTCTTGCACAGTTTTTACTTCTGCTCACAAAAGTAAAACAAGTAATCATGCCTGTCAACCTTTTTTGCAAGCTTTTGCTTCATTAAGTGTACCCCAAGAAGGAAAAACTGACAATAGTCCTGCATATAGATCTCAAAAATTAGCCACATTTTAAAAAAATTAAGTGTTCATCACAACTTTAGTATTCCTCATTCTCCCACAAGTCAAGCAATTATTGAGACAACACATCAAACATTAAAACATATTCTTCATCGACAGAAGGGGGAGTAGAGGTCACACCACAGATGAGGTTGAACAAAGCTTTCTATGTTTTGAATTTTTTAAACAGCTATGTTGCAGAACCCGATCCACCAATTTTTAGGCATTTTTCAAATAATAGACAGATAAAACGGAAAGAAAATCCCCCTGTTTTAATTAGAAACCCTGAGACTGGACAAATTGGAGGTCTTTTTGGCTTAATCACTTGGGGCAAATGGTGTGCTCCTGTCTCTACAGGTGCAGGAATTAAGTGGGTCCCAGCCAAAAACGTCAAACCGTATCGCACCCCAGAACGTGTTGGCGAGTCCAAGGCCGTGGAAGCGAGCACGCAGACGTGAGCCCAACAGAGGCATCACGGGCCACGCCTGGCATTCCTTGTTCATCCCTGGAACCTGCAAAGTCTGATTGTATGCTATTTATCAATGTGTCAATTGTGTGTTTCGTAGAATCTTTTTGGCAAAAGTGTGGGTTTTGTTTTGTTACATTATAGATCTCCCTCTACTGGATTTTCAAAGGTGAAATTCTTTTTAAAGGTCAAAAGCAGAGTTTTTAAATTGAGATATATAGGAAGATCTTTTGCCAAAAATATGCTCACTAAAAGGATGGAACGAAATTGAGTGATACACTAGTGTTAGTTGGTTTTAATTGTTTCTTGTAGTGCAAATTTGCCTGTAGAACAACTGAAAACAAATGTTTGGGTGACCTTAGCCAAGGCAACAGGCTCAGATATCATATGCTTGTCTAATTCAGAAGCAGAAAACCTGTCCAGTTGGTGTGCCAGTAAAGGATTTGCCTTTGATTGAAAAACAATTTAATAGTAAGCCTAGTGAAATTGACAATGAGAGCAATCCTGCACTGAATTGGAACATTTGGGCCAAGGAACTTCCCAAAGCAGTGTCTGAACCCCAAGAATTAGAAATCCTTGGTTCTTTCACAATGGACTTTTGCCTTACGTTGACAGCTTCTGACCCGAAGGCGACCTTCCAAAGTACAATGTTAGTCCCCATTATTTTGCATACAGAAATTCAAGTTTTTAGTGTAGTGATTCAGACAGTTGGGATGTGCTTTCCGAGGCTGACCAATGTTCTTGACAATTGCCAAAAGGATATGGGCTCATTTGTGGAGATAGGGCTTGGCAAGGCTTTCCATCACGCCTTGAAGGTGGCCCATGTAGCATTGGCATGCTCACTGTGATAGCACCTACTGCTAAAGCAGTCATTAAGAAGAAACATAGGGGAACAAGATCCGCTCATCACTATGATGAGAATTGTAAGAGTGATTTCATGCCTTAGAATGATGCTAAAAAGGGTTCCAGCAAGTTTGTTTTTACCCCAACTGACTTCAGCAAGGGCATTGAAACAATGAGATGGAGTTGAATGTTGGCTGAGTAAAGAAACTAATGCCACATCCACTGTAATCAGTGATATGCTGACAGATGTTAATAGTGTTAGACATGCTACCTTTCAAAAGAGAGCAGCAGTGGATTTTCTTTTACTGGCACATGGACACGGTTGTGAGGAATTTGAAGGATTCTGTTGCATGATCCTGTCAGAGCATTCTGAATCCATCCAAACAGGTTTTGGGTTTTGTATTGTCCAGGAAACTTTTAAAGTAAGTTGCAACATTAAGTTCTTGGTCTGCTGCTTGGGTTGTGAGATGCTTGCATCTTCCCATTGTCATAACCATATAATGAGACTGATGCTGGAAAATGAAACTGCTCAAAGCACATTCCTGAGTAGTACTGTCCTGTTCGTGATTTCTACATAGATCCAGATCCAGCAATAAGGGGCAGCTGTCCAGCTGGGCCCAGCTGTGCCAGCAGCTCCAGCCGTGCTGGGGAGCCTTGCCAGCTCTGGGCCCTGCTGTGCAGGAGGGTCCCTGTGTGCCACTGGCAGCTGGGGCCTCAGCCACCTCCTCTCTGCACAGGAGCGCCTCTGCAGCTTCACAAGACCGGCCAAAGGCCTCAGTCATGGAGAACTGGGCCTGTCCTCTTGCATCTCCGTGCCAGTGCCCATTGTCCCTGCCATGGCTGCATGACCAGCTCATTGCTGGGCACATGCTGCTGCCACCACCACCCAGAACAGGAGCCTCTGTCCCCAGAGGTGCTGCTCCTAGTGTCCAGCCAGGACAGATGCTGCAGCCCTCCTGCCAGGGAAGGGCCTGAGCCCAGCAACATCTTTGGGCTTCAGCTCCTGTGTCTGTGTGCTACCACCAGCACTGGCTGAGCTGATTGTCTGGCACAGCCAGGAGGGGCAGCCAGCAACCACATATAGGACTCCTGAGAAAAAGCGACCCCATTTTGTCTTTGTTTTACATTTTGACATATTAGAAATTTTTAGAAATATTCAGCATTATTTTTCATAGGAAAAAAATCCCCAAATATTTCTTACATTTTTCTATTGTCCTTTAGGATTCTTCAAAATACTTTTCGAATTAGAAAAATTTAGAACACTTTTACACTTGTAGAATAAAAAATAAAATTGCGTTTAATTGGTAATCTTTGCTCTAAGAAGAATAAAATCATGACAAGACACCCAGTGTACTGGAGAGGCTCTTTTCTCACTGGAGATTTGTACCTAGTGACAACAACCAACTTAAAACCTTTTCCCTGATATTTTCTGGGATTTCTCACAAGCTCACCTCTCTGTCTTCAGAGGCAAACTTTGAGCACGGTGGGCATCTCCTGCAGTGCAGGAGGGTCCCTGTGTGCCAGCTGCAACTGGGGCCTCAGCCACCTCCTGTCTCAACAGGTGTCCATCTGCAGCTTTACAGGAATGGCCAAACACCTCAGTCTGGGACAACTGGAGCAGACATTTCCCATCTCCATGCTTATGCCCGATGTCCCTGTGCCAGCTGCTTTAACAGCTTGTTGCTGTGCAGATGCTGCCTCCAGCCAGACAAGGTCCTCTGCCCCTGAAGGCACTGGCCCTGCTCTCTGACCCCTACTGAAGGTGGGCAGGGCTTGGCCCAGCTCTTCTCTTGTAATACAGAGATGGAGCTGTCACCCCAGTGTCCGGGTGGTAGCAGCAGCAAAGCCCAGCCAGGATCAGCACTGGCTGAGCTGCGTGCCCAGGGACAGCTGGGGATGGCCACGGGGTGGGCAGGCAGGAGCCAGGCAGGGGCTGCTGTGACCAGTGGCAGGGCCCCGGGGGGATGGGGGAGCCCATGCTGAGCATCCCTGGGCTGAGGGCACATTTCCTTCCATGGGACCATCTCGGACTGGACCTCCTCCAGTGGCATGCCCAGGAAAATAGGAAAGACACCAAGAGCATCTCCAGGGACACAGCCTGACCAGCAATGTCAGCAGGTGAAAAATAAGGTTTTTCTGAGCAATGGAACTGTGATAAAGCAAAACAATCAGGGCAGTCCATTCATACAGATGGGGGCACACTCTGGGGGTACAGCTAAGGCCATGAGGTCACAGAAGGGCTCTGGGGTCACAGCAGGCTGAGGTCACAGCAGGCCCTGAGGTCACAGAGGTGCCAGAGGTGCCAGAGCCCCGTGGTTGCACAGCAGCACAAGGAGCCAGCAGTCAGTTCCTGAGCACAACTGTTGCGGCAGCAGCGGCGGTGGCAGCAGCGGTGCTGACATTGGGACAGCGGTGTCGGGACAGCGGTGGCAGCAAGAGCTACGGGAGTGGGGGAGGACAAGGCACCATGGCCCTTGCTCTGCGCCTCCTACTCCTGCTGCTCCTGGCCGTGGCCCTGCCTGCCAGGGCTGCCCAGGCTGCTCCGCTGCAAGCGCGGCGAGCAGGTGAGCCGGCAGCCTGGCTGCCCTTTCCCGGGACAGCGCTCCCTGCTCCCTGGGAAGCGCTGGGGATGGTTTTGCCCAGGGCTTTAGGGAGGGTTTCCTCTGTGGGAGGGAGAGAGACCCCACGGGCCCTGGGCTACTCCAGCCACCCCTCCAGAGATGTTGCAAAGGGCCTGCAAAGAGGTTGGAGAGTGAGCAGGAGCCAGCCCAGAGCTCCCCAGGCCCCTGTGCAGCTTTGGCCATCTCCATTCACATCTAGCTCCCACAGCCTTACCCAACACCCCTGCATTGCCCAGTCTCCTGTGGCAGAAGGGGATCCCAGCACACCATGGAAATGGTTCTGATCTCTGCTCCCTTCTAGACTGGAATCGTGACATGGGTTTTCAGGAAGTCCTGATGAAGCATGGTTTGAAGTTCCCGGAGGATGCTGGAAGCAAGTTTTCATTCTGTCTTTCCTGAGTGAATAATCAGGGTTAATGCAACAAAAGCTCACTTACAAACCATTTCCCTTAACATAATCTTAAGGTTGAAAGAATCTGGAAACCTTGCCCTGTTCCCTTCTGGAGCCCTGAGGGCTCCCACAGGATCACTGTCATTGGGAGGAAGGAGCATTTAGCTTTCAATCTTCCTCCCGTGTGCAATGCCAGTGTGTCCTTTCGTGTGCTCTGTGCAGTCACAGAGAAGAGCAGAGAGGGAAGAGGCCGGGCCCAGAGCTCTGCCCTGGGACTGAGCCTTGTGGGCAGCCTGAGGATCTCCTGCAGTGCCACAGGAGCTCTTCTGTCCTGCCTTTCTTTGCAGCTGAACCTGCCGGTGAAGGCCCCACATCCAGGACTGAGGCTCTGGGAGATGCTGAGGGTAGGTCAAGGCCTTTCCCCTGGGAGAGCTGCCAGCTCAGAGCCCAAAGCTGGGCCAGGGAGGCAGCGCTGCAGGTGCCAGCACAGAACCATGCACGTGTGTGCCCGCGCCCTGCACGATCCCCTCACCGCTGCTGCGGCTCAGTGGTGCCCGTGCAGATCAGCAGAGATGGCAGAAGCTTCTGTGGCTGTTGAGTTACAGGTGTGTCTGCAGGGAGGAGATTCATACGTCCTTTGGTGGTTATTGCCAACAAGACCAGCCCCCATGGCAGGGGTGAGTAGTGTGTCCCTGCTGACCCCACAAGTTGAGCCCTGCTTTTGTGGGATGCATTCCTGGGAAATGGAAATATTTTTCTCTAAGTTCCTCCGAAGAGGAAGATGCAGGACACAACAGAGAAGATATCCCTGGAACCATCCAAACAGACGAGACAAGTGCTGAAGAAAATGCTGCAGGGAGGACAAGGTGGGTGCATTTGCCTCATGCTTCCCCTGGGACTCAGCAGCCGGGGGCTTTGGCTGCACATCTGAACGCATGGCTCCCGGCACAGCGGGATGGGATCCATGGCCCATTCCCAATGAGGAATGTTTCCATCTGATCCAGCTGTCTTTTTTTCATTCTCCAGAAATGAAAGGAGAGCCTGTGCAGATGGAAGCATTTCCCGGAGGAAGCAGTGGTTCCGTGCCAGCCTCTGCTGAAGGAAGCGAGGCCATGCCAGGCACAGGCACAGGAGGTAATTGCTGTGCATCTGGGCCTGAGCCCTGCTGAGGCTTGAGCTGCCCTCTCTGCTGCTTGGCAGTGCGGGCACAGCCTGGACTAGAGCGGCACAGCCCAGGGGAATTATCCCGAGCAGGCTCAGGGCACTCGGGCACTGAGCAGTCCTGCTGGGGTCCCTCTGGGGGAGACATGTCCTGAAACCTGGCAGTAACTGAACGGGGTGCCCACGGTGGGGAAAGGACAGAGGGGGAGAGCAAGGCTCCAGTGTGTCCTGAGAGGGCCTGGCTGTTTGCCCTTGGGATCTGGGGGGTTTCCCCACAGAAGGAGGGCAGGAGGGACAGAGGGAGGGCAGGATGGATAGCTGTGGCACTGCCTGCTGCAGTTTTCCCCCATGCTTTAGGGAGGATTTCGTCTGTGTGTGAGGGGGAGAGTTCCAGGTCCCTGCACTGCTGCAGCCACCCCTCCCAGGGATGTTGCTGAGGGCAGGGAAAGAGTGTGGAGAGTGACCAGGAGCCAGCCCAGAGCTCCCCAGGCCCCTGTGCACCTTTGGCCATGTCTATTCACATCTGGCTCCCACGGCCTTACCCGACCCCCTTGCAGTGTCCAGTTCTCTGTGGCAGAAGGGGATCCCAGCACACCCTGGAAAATGTTCTCATCTGTGCTCCATTCTAGATGAGGTGTCTGGGAGGGCTTCTCCATCAGCTTGGAAGAATAAAGTTTTGAAGCCCTTGGAGCCTCCTGCAGGTATGTTGTCAGCGTGGCACCAAGGAAGAATTGTAGACAAGTGGGCAGGAACCAGGTGACAGAAGCTGCTGGGGCTGTTGTGTTACAGATGTGTCTACAGGGAAGACTTCTCCAGCTTCTCCAGCTGCTACCTTGGATGCTGCACTCAAGCCCAGCTCCCATCTCAGGGGTGAGTAGTGTGTCCCAGCTGACCCCACAGGCTGAACCCTGCTTTTCTGGGATCCATTCCTGGGAAATGGAAATATTTTTCTCTAAGGTACTCCAACAGGGAAAATCCAAGATACAACAGATAAGATATCCCTGGAGCCATCCAAACAGATGAGGCAAGAGCTGAAGGAACCCCTGCAGACAAGACAAGGTGGGTGCATTTCCCTCATGCTTCCCCTGGGACTCAGCAGCCGGGGGCTTTGGCTGCACATCTGGACACGCCGTGCCCGGCACAGTTGGAAGGGATCCATGGCAGCCTCGCTGCCCCGCTGCTGCTTTCACGCCTTGCAGGGCTGTTTCCCAGTCTGGCCTGGCTGCAGCTTCTGCCCAGCCTCTGTAGGAAGGCGTTTGGCATCAGCTGACAGGCAGCCCAAACTGGAACACACCCTGAGATCCCCCACAATATCCAGCCCTGCAGATTAGGAAAAGGGTGTCTGTTAGGAGGTGGAAGTGCTCTCATCATGCCACTGGAATCTGGCCATTTTCCTGCTCCGTAAATTTCACAAATATTACCACCGCCCAAGTGGGAAACAGCCCCATGTGATGCAGCTGTCTCCCTTCCTTTCTCAAGAGCTGGACATAGTGCTTCAGTGGAAGTTGGCATTTCTTGAAGGAAGCACTCCATCTTCGGTGCCAGCCCCTGTTGCAGGAAGGAAGGCGATTCCAGACACGGGCACAGGCACAGCAGGTAATTGCTGTGCCAGGCTCAGCCCTGGCCAGGGCTGTGTGGCAGCAGCTCTTCCCCCAGGGCCTGCCCTTGCCCAGCCCGGCAGCAGCCAAAGCTGGAGGCGCCTCGGCTTCCAGGCCTCTGGAGCTGGTTCAGAGTCCCGGGGAAACGGGACTGGTGCAGCAACGTCCCTGGCGCTGCAGCTGCTGCGGAGCTGGCCCTGAGTGCCCAGAGGCCCAAGGCACAGGAGCAGCCCCGAGCGGGTGCCCTGCCGCCAGCCCAGGGCCAGAGCCAGCCCTGGCACACAATGGAAACAGTTCTCATCTTGGCTTGCTTCCAGACTGGGATGCTGGGAAGGATTCTCCATTAGCCTGGCGCTCTGAAGTTGTGAAGCCCTCTGAGCATTCTGCAGGTATGTTCTCACTGTCCCACCAAGGCGTAATGTTTGACTGACTGGTAAGAACCAGGTGACAGAAGCTTCTGTGGCTGTTGTGTTACAGGCGTGTCTGCAGGGACGACCTCACCAACTCCTACCTTGGATGCTGCACAAAAGGCCAGCTCCCATGGCAGGGGTGAATAGTGTGTCCCTGCTGACCCCTCAGGCTGAGCCCTGCTTTTGTGGGATGCATTCCTGGGAAATGGAAATATTTTTCTCTAAGTTCCTCCGAAGAGGAAGATGCAGGACACAACAGAGAAGATATCCCTGGAACCATCCAAACAGACGAGACAAGTGCTGAAGAAAATGCTGCAGGGAGGACAAGGTGGGTGCATTTGCCTCATGCTTCCCCTGGGACTCAGCAGCCGGGGGCTTTGGCTGCACATCTGAACGCATGGCTCCCGGCACAGCGGGATGGGATCCATGGCCCATTCCCAATGAGGAATGTTTCCATCTGATCCAGCTGTCTTTTTTTCATTCTCCAGAAATGAAAGGAGAGCCTGTGCAGATGGAAGCATTTCCCGGAGGAAGCAGTGGTTCCGTGCCAGCCTCTGCTGAAGGAAGCGAGGCCATGCCAGGCACAGGCACAGGAGGTAATTGCTGTGCATCTGGGCCTGAGCCCTGCTGAGGCTTGAGCTGCCCTCTCTGCTGCTTGGCAGTGCGGGCACAGCCTGGACTAGAGCGGCACAGCCCAGGGGAATTATCCCGAGCAGGCTCAGGGCACTCGGGCACTGAGCAGTCCTGCTGGGGTCCCTCTGGGGGAGACATGTCCTGAAACCTGGCAGTAACTGAACGGGGTGCCCACGGTGGGGAAAGGACAGAGGGGGAGAGCAAGGCTCCAGTGTGTCCTGAGAGGGCCTGGCTGTTTGCCCTTGGGATCTGGGGGGTTTCCCCACAGAAGGAGGGCAGGAGGGACAGAGGGAGGGCAGGATGGATAGCTGTGGCACTGCCTGCTGCAGTTTTCCCCCATGCTTTAGGGAGGATTTCGTCTGTGTGTGAGGGGGAGAGTTCCAGGTCCCTGCACTGCTGCAGCCACCCCTCCCAGGGATGTTGCTGAGGGCAGGGAAAGAGTGTGGAGAGTGACCAGGAGCCAGCCCAGAGCTCCCCAGGCCCCTGTGCACCTTTGGCCATGTCTATTCACATCTGGCTCCCACGGCCTTACCCGACCCCCTTGCAGTGTCCAGTTCTCTGTGGCAGAAGGGGATCCCAGCACACCCTGGAAAATGTTCTCATCTGTGCTCCATTCTAGATGAGGTGTCTGGGAGGGCTTCTCCATCAGCTTGGAAGAATAAAGTTTTGAAGCCCTTGGAGCCTCCTGCAGGTATGTTGTCAGCGTGGCACCAAGGAAGAATTGTAGACAAGTGGGCAGGAACCAGGTGACAGAAGCTGCTGGGGCTGTTGTGTTACAGATGTGTCTACAGGGAAGACTTCTCCAGCTTCTCCAGCTGCTACCTTGGATGCTGCACTCAAGCCCAGCTCCCATCTCAGGGGTGAGTAGTGTGTCCCAGCTGACCCCACAGGCTGAACCCTGCTTTTCTGGGATCCATTCCTGGGAAATGGAAATATTTTTCTCTAAGGTACTCCAACAGGGAAAATCCAAGATACAACAGATAAGATATCCCTGGAGCCATCCAAACAGATGAGGCAAGAGCTGAAGGAACCCCTGCAGACAAGACAAGGTGGGTGCATTTCCCTCATGCTTCCCCTGGGACTCAGCAGCCGGGGGCTTTGGCTGCACATCTGGACACGCCGTGCCCGGCACAGTTGGAAGGGATCCATGGCAGCCTCGCTGCCCCGCTGCTGCTTTCACGCCTTGCAGGGCTGTTTCCCAGTCTGGCCTGGCTGCAGCTTCTGCCCAGCCTCTGTAGGAAGGCGTTTGGCATCAGCTGACAGGCAGCCCAAACTGGAACACACCCTGAGATCCCCCACAATATCCAGCCCTGCAGATTAGGAAAAGGGTGTCTGTTAGGAGGTGGAAGTGCTCTCATCATGCCACTGGAATCTGGCCATTTTCCTGCTCCGTAAATTTCACAAATATTACCACCGCCCAAGTGGGAAACAGCCCCATGTGATGCAGCTGTCTCCCTTCCTTTCTCAAGAGCTGGACATAGTGCTTCAGTGGAAGTTGGCATTTCTTGAAGGAAGCACTCCATCTTCGGTGCCAGCCCCTGTTGCAGGAAGGAAGGCGATTCCAGACACGGGCACAGGCACAGCAGGTAATTGCTGTGCCAGGCTCAGCCCTGGCCAGGGCTGTGTGGCAGCAGCTCTTCCCCCAGGGCCTGCCCTTGCCCAGCCCGGCAGCAGCCAAAGCTGGAGGCGCCTCGGCTTCCAGGCCTCTGGAGCTGGTTCAGAGTCCCGGGGAAACGGGACTGGTGCAGCAACGTCCCTGGCGCTGCAGCTGCTGCGGAGCTGGCCCTGAGTGCCCAGAGGCCCAAGGCACAGGAGCAGCCCCGAGCGGGTGCCCTGCCGCCAGCCCAGGGCCAGAGCCAGCCCTGGCACACAATGGAAACAGTTCTCATCTTGGCTTGCTTCCAGACTGGGAGGCTGGGAAGGATTCTCCATTAGCCTGGCGCTCTGAAGTTGTGAAGCCGTCTGAGCATTCTGCAGGTATGTTCTCACAGTCCCACCAAGGCGTAATGTTTGACTGACTGGTCAGGACCAGGTGACAGAAGCTTCTGTGGCTGTTTTGTTACAGATGTGTCTGCAGGGACGACCTCACCAACTCCTACCTTGGATGCTGCACTCAAGCCCAGCTCCCATCACAGGGGTGAGTAGTGTGTCCCTGATGACCCCACAGGCTGAGCCCTGCTTTTGTGGGATCCATTGCTGGGAAATAAAACTACTTTCTCTTAAGGTCCTACGACAGGAGAGACCAAAGGCATGGCAGGCAAGAAATTCCAGGACCCATTAGAAGTCATGTGGAAAATGCTGAAGGAATGTCTGCAGAGAAGGCAAGGTGGGTGCATTTGCCTCATGCTGCTCCTGGGATCCAGCAGCCGGGGGCTTTGGCTGCACATCTGGACACGCCGTGCCCGGCACAGCAGGAAGGGATCCATGGCAGCCTCGCTGCCCCGCTGCTGCTTTCACGCCCTGCAGGGCTGTTTCCCAGCCTGGCCTGGCTGCAGCTTCTGCCCAGCCTCTGCAGGAAGGCATTTGGCATCAGCTGTCAGATAGCCCCAATTGCACCACAGGCCATGCCCACCCTCAGATCCCCTGCAATTTCCTGGTGTCCAGGCAGATCAGATGTTTGGGCAGTTTGGGGAAGGAAGCAGCCTTGGGTTGTCCCAAAATCCTGGGTGTTTTCTGATCCTTATCCATTCCTTTCACAAGTGATGCCTCCTGAAATTGTCCCCATCCCCATTGCCAGTCAGGAATGTTTCCATCTGATCCAGCTGTCTCTTCTCCATTCTCCAGAAATGAAAGGAGAGCCTGTGCAGAAGGAAGAACTTCCAGGAGGAAGCAGTGGTTCTGTGCCAGCCTCTGCTGCAGGAAGGGAGGCCATGCCAGGCACAGGCACAGGAGGTAATTGCTGTGCCTCTGGGCCTGAGCCCTGCTGAGGCTTGAGCTGCCCTCTCTGCTGCTTGGCAGTGCGGGCACAGCCTGGACTAGAGCGGCACAGCCCAGGGGAATTATCCCGAGCAGGCTCAGGGCACTCGGGCACTGAGCAGTCCTGCTGGGGTCCCTCCATGGGAGACATGTCCTGAAACCTGGCAGTGACTGCACAGGGTGCCCACAGTGGGGAAAGGACAGAGAGGGAGAGCAAGGCTCCAGTGTGTCCTGAGAGGGCCTGGCTGTTTGCCCTTGGGATCTGGGAGCTGTCGCCGCAGAAGGAGGGCAGGAGGGAGGGAGGGAGGGATGGAGGGATAGCTGTGGCACTGCCTGCTCAAGTTTTCCCTGGGGCTTTAGGGAGGATTTCTTTTGTATGTGAAGAGAGAACCCCAGGGCCCTGCGGTGCTTCAGCCGCCCCTCCCAGGGATGTTGCTGAGGGCAGGGAAAGAGTGTGGAGAGTGGCCAGCAGCCAGCCCCGAGCTCCCCAGGCCCCTGGGCAGCTTTGGCCATGTCTATTCACATCTGGCTCCCATGGCCTTACCCGACTCCCTGGCAGTGCCCAGTTCCCTGTGGCAGAAAGAGATCCCAGCACACCCTGGAAAGTGTTCTCATCTGTGCTCCATTCTAGATGAGGGTGTTGGGAAGGCTTCTCCATCAGCTTGGATGAATAAAGTTTTGAAGCCCTTGCAGCCTCCTACAGGTATGTTCTAAGTGTGCCACCAAGGAAGAATTGTAGACAAGTGGGCAGGAACCAGGTGACAGAAGCTGCTGGGGCTGTTTTGTTACAGATGTGTCTACAGGGAAGACTTCTCCAGCTTCTCCAGCTGCTACCTTGGATGCTGCACTCAAGCCCAGCTCCCATCACAGGAGTGAGTAGTGTGTCCCTGCTGACCCACAGGCTGAGCCCTGCTTTTGTGGGATCCATTCCTGGGAAATGGAACTACTTTCTCTTAAGGTCCTCCACCAGAAGCGACCAAAGGCATGGCAGACAAGAAATTCCAGAACCCATTTGAAATCATGTGGCAAATGCTGAAGGAAATGCTGCAGAGAAGACAAGGTGGGTGCAATTCCTTCATGCTTCCCCTGGGAGTCAGCAGCCAGGGGCTTTGGCAGCACATCTGGACACGCCATGCCCGGCACAGCAGGAAGGGATCCATGGCAGCCTCGCTGCCCCGCTGCTGCTTTGACGCGCTGCAGGGCTGTTTCCCAGTCTGGCCTGGCTGCAGCTTCTGCCCAGCCTCTGTAGGAAGGCATTGGGCATCAGCTGACAGGCAGCCCAAACTGCACCATGGGCCTGAGATCTCCTGCGATTTCCCAGTCTCTGAGCAGATCAGGAGACACAGCTATTTGGAGGAGGAAGTGCTCTGGCCCAGACCCAAGACCGTGGACCTTTCCTGATCCTTATAAATTTTTTTGATAACTATTGCCTCCTGAGGATGTCACCTCCCAAATGGAAACAACTCCACCTGATCCAGCTGTGCCTTTCCTTTCTCCAGAATTGGATTTTGAGCCTGTGCAGAAGGAAGCATTTGCCGGAGGAAGCAGTGGTTCTGTGCCAGCCTCTGCTGCAGGAAGAGAGGCCATGCCAGGCACAGGCACAGGAGGTAATTGCTGTGCCTCTGGGCCTGAGCCCTGCTGAGGCTTGAGCTGCCCTCTCTGCTGCTTGGCAGTGCGGGCACAGCCTGGACTAGAGCGGCACAGCCCAGGGGAATTATCCCGAGCAGGCTCAGGGCACTCGGGTACTGAGCAGTCCTGCTGGGGACCCTCCATGGGAGACACGTCCTGAAACCTGGCAGTGACTGCACAGGGTGCCCACGGTGGGGAATGGACAGAGGGGGAGAGCAAGGCTCCAGTGTGTCCTAAGAGGGCCTGGCTGTTTGCTCTTGGATCTGGGAGCTGTCGCCGCAGAAGGAGGGCAGGAGGGACAGAGGGAGGGATGGAGGGATAGCGGTGGCACTGCCTGCTGCAGTTTGCCCCCGTGCTTTAGGGAGGATTTCCTCTGTGTGTGAGGGAGAGAGCCCCGGGGCCCTGGGCTACTCCAGCCACCCCTCCCAGGGATGTTGCTGAGGGCAGGGAAAGAGTGTGGAGAGTGACCAGGAGCCAGCCCAGAGCTCCCCAGGCCCCTGTGCAACTATGGGCATGTCAATTCGCATCTGGCTCCCACGGCCTTAGCCGACCCCCTGGCAGTGCCCAGTTCTCTGTGGCAGAAGGGGATCCCAGAATGCCACTGAGATCATTCTGATCTCTGCTCCCTTCTAGACTGGAATCATGACTTGGATTTTTTTGAAGCCCTGCTGGAAAATGGCTTGAAATTCCTGGAGGATGCTGGAGGTTATTCCTCCGTGTGCCTTTCTTGACAGAATAATCAGTGTCAATGTGACAAGAGCTCACTCATAAGCCATTTCCCTTAACATTATTTAAGGGTGAAGGATTCTGAAAATCTTGCCCTGCTCCCTTCTGGAGCCCTGAGGAATCCCACAGGATCGCTGTCATTGGGAGGAAGGAGCATTGATCTTTCAGTCTTCCTCCCGTGTGCAATGCCAGTGTGTCCTTCCGTGTGCTCTGTGCAGCCACAGAGAAGAGCAGAGAGGGAAGGGGCCGGGCCCAGGGCTGTGCCCCGGGGCTGAGCCTTGTGGGCAGCCTGAGGATCTCCTGCAGTGCCACAGGAGCTCTTCTGTCCTGCCTTTCTTTGCAGCTGAACCTGCCGGTGAAGGCCCCACATCCAGGACTGAGGCTCTGGGAGATGCTGAGGGTAGGTCAAGGCCTTTCCCCTGGGAGAGCTGCCAGCTCAGAGCCCAAAGTTGGTCCAGGGAGGCAGCGCTGCAGGTGCCAGCACAGAACCATGCACGTGTGTGCCCTCGGCCTGCACGATCCCCTCACCGCTCCTGCGGCTCAGTGGTGCCCGTGCAGATCAGCAGAGATGGCAGAAGCTTCTGTGGCTGTTGAGTTACAGGTGTGTCTGCAGGGAGGACTTCTCCAGCTCCAGGGCTGGATGCTTGGCCCCAACCCAGCTCCCATGGCAGGGGTGAGTAGTGTGTCCCTGCTGACCCCACAGGCTGAGCCCTGCTTTTGTGGGATGCATTCCTGGGAAATGGAACTACTTTCTCTTAAGGTCCTCCAAAAGGAAAGACCCAAGATACTGCAGCCAAAATGTCTCATGACTCAGATGAATTCCTGACACAAACACAGAAGGAAGCACCCGGAGGACAAGGTGGGTGCCTTTCCCTCATGCTTCCCCTGGCACTCAGCAGCCAGGGGCTTTGGCTGCACATCTGGACACGCCGTGCCCGGCACAGCGGGAAGGGATCCATGGCAGCCTCGCTGCCCCGCTGCTGCTTTCACGCCCTGCAGGGCTGTTTCCCAACCTGGCCTGGCTGCAGCTTCTGCCCAGCCTCTGCAGGATGGAATTTGGCATTAGCTGATAGGGTGCCCCAACTGTACTGTGGGCCTGAGATCCCCTGCCATTTCCCAGTCTCTGAGAAGATCAGGAGATGCAGCTGTTTTCTCAAGGGAGTGCACTGGCCCAGCCCCAATTACCTGGGATTTTTCCTGATCTTTACCTGTGACTTTGAGAAGCATTGCCTCATGAAGATGACACATCCCCAGTGGGGAATGTTTCCATTTGATCCAGTTGTCCCTTTTTTCCTTTTTCAAGTGATGGACCAAAAGGCTGTGCAGAAGGAGGAACACCCAGGGAGAAGCAGTGGCTCATTGGCAGCCCCTGCAGCAGAAAGGAAGGCGATGCCAGACACGGGCACAGGCACAGTAGGTAATTGCTGTGCCAGGCTCAGCCCTGGCCGGGGCTGTGTGGCAGCAGCTCTTCCCCCAGGGCCTGCCCTTGCCCGGCCGGGCAGCAGCCAAAGCTGGAGGCGCCTGGGCTTCCAGGCCTCTGGAGCTGGTTCAGAGCCCCGGGGAAACGGGACTGGTGCAGCAACGTCCCTGGCGCTGCAGCTGCTGCGGAGCTGGCCCTGAGTGCCCAGAGGCCCAAGGCACAGGAGCAGCCCCGAGCGGGAGCCCTGCCGCCAGCCCAGGCCAGAGCCAGCCCTGGCTCCCGACTGGGCAGGGGCTGCGCTGGGTCCTGACAGGGCCTGAGCCTGTCCCCTGGGGCTGGGGGAGCTGTCACGGGGCAGGGAGGGCCAGGGCTGGCAGTGGCTGCTCAGGGATGGCTTTGGCCCGTGTCCCTGGCAGCAGCCACTGCCCAAGCAGCTGCGCTGCCCCCGGGCTCTCCTCCCGGCCTGCTGGGCTTTGTTGGCTGGCACAGCCTGTGCCAAGGGCCGGCAAGGTGCCTGCAGGCCCCAGCTCTGGGGGAAACAGAGAACGTCCTGCCCGTATTCACCATGCTGCCAGCTCAGCAGTGCAGCACAGCACGGGCTCACGCTCCCCATTGCTCCCACAGATGCAGCCGGCACCACAAGACCTGTTCCCAATGCCCAGGATGGCCTCGGAAGGGGTTTCTGTCAGGGAACCGGCTGCTGGCTGGGGTTACTGCCAGGCGTCCTTTGTTTGGAGCTTGTCTTCATGTTGTGCTGCTTTGGAATCGGGTATTCCTGGAACAGAAAACAGTGAGTGTTTTGTTGCTCTCCCCCACAAACAGCTTCTTTTGAAAGTCTAACGTTGTCAAGGAACACTCCCATTGAGACTGCAGTGGGTTTGTGGCCAGTCCATGATTGTCCAAATAACTCTGCTGAGGGTTCTGCTGCTGCCCAGTGCTTCCATTAGCCTCTCAATTGCTGGGCCTTGTCCTGGGGGCCCGCTGGGGCTGCAGCCAGAGCTGGCTCCCACTGAGGCTGCCTGGCCAAGAGCAGCCCCAGGGGCACAGGGCAGAGGCAGAGGGAGGTGGGGAGGAGAAAGAGCAGGGCCGAGATTGCCCTTGAAAGGCAGAGGCTCTCTGGGGCCCGCTCCTGGCCAGGGACCCTGCCCAGAGCCGTGCCCTGCTGGCCGGGGCCTTGAGGGGCAGCTGTCCAGCTGGGCCCAGCTGTGCCAGCAGCTCCAGCCATGCTGGGGAGCCTTGCCAGCTCTGGGCCCTGCTGTGCACGAGGGTCCCTGTGTGCCACTGGCAGCTGGGGCCTCAGCCACCTCCTCTCTCCACAGGAGCACCTCGGGACAGGAGTTGGAAGACGGTGGCTGCACCTCACACCAGACAGCGTGAGCAGCTCCTCCAGCAGCAGGAACGGCCTGGACAGCCCTCTCAAGTGTTCTGTGAAGAGGACCCCCGAACAACCGTCTACGAGGAAGCCTCTTATTGCCCCGTAGATCCCACTGCCACCTGCTCTCCCCATGGGCCTCCCCAAGCTGCCTTCATCCCTTTTTTCTCTCCATGTGTCCCATCCCAGCCAACCCGAGTTCCTCTAGAGACCCCAGGACCAGCCCAGCACCTTCCAGCCCCTCCTGAGACCAACACATCCCTTCCTCTGCCCCTGAGCCCCCTGGCCTTGCCCTCTAAGCAGCACTGAAGGTGACACCCCGCCCTCCCCCCCCCCCCCCCCCCCGCTTGCAGAGTAGGCAATGGCCCATTCCTCTGTTGAAATAAAGAGAAGGATCTGTGTTGTGGTTTGAAAGCAAAACCAGTGAGAGACTCCAAGTTAGAAATACAATTTATTAGGAAAAGGGAAAAAAGAAAACCAAAATACGTGCAATAATACAAAAGAAAAACCACTGACAGGCTCAGAATACAGCCTGACACCCTGCTAGTTAGGGTGGTGGTAGCAGTCCAGCTGAAATGGCCTTGTGGAAGTGGTGATCCTGTAGAAACAATCTGGTAGCTCTCATCCTCTGGAAAAGCAGTGGGTAAGGGCGGCGGTTCCTCTGGGAATCCAGTGGAAAGACTGCTTGTTGTGTCCCAAAACCCAGATTATATCCAGCTGGGGATGCTTAGCTCCTCCCCCATGGGCAGAGCATCTCACAGTGGGCTGATATCATTCTGCCTCATGCTGTGGGTCCTTGATTAGCCATGAAACAGAAATGGCTCTGGGAGGGAGTTATCTCTGAGTCATGTGGCAAGACATTGATGGGCCCGTTAACAGGAGATAAGGAAGAAACAATGCCCCTCCTGGTTTCAGTAGCTCTTGAGGATGGCATTAGAATACATCTTTACACTGCAACCCAGGACAAGCGGTCACCCCAGTGTCCAGGTGGCAGCAGCAGCAAAGCCCACCCAGCACCAGCACTGACTGAGCTCCATGCCCAGGAGGAGCTGTGGATGCCCACGGTGTGGGCAGGCAGAAGCCAGGCCGGGGCTGCTGTTGAAATGGAGGTTTTGGGCCGCTCACAGGCTCAACACAGTTGGCTGTGATTGGTCATCAAGTGAAAACAATCCACATGGACCAATGGAAGATGCACCTGTTGCATTCCACAGCAGCAGACAGTTATTGTTTACATTTCTTTCCTGAGGCCCTCAGCTCCTCATGAGGGGAAAAATCCCAGGAAAGGATTTTTAATAAAATATCATAGCTACAGATAACTGTTTTACTCATAACACCAGGAGAAGACCAGGGAATGCAGGTAGCCTAGACTAAGGAGCTCCTCTGTCTCCAAGCTGATCCAAGCCAACAGACCTACTCAGATAAGCACCAGGGGACCACAGTGCATGCACAAAGGAGAAAAGTTCAAAAGTTCAGTCATGAGGAAGACCACAGCCTTCGACCTCAGAGACCACCAAAGACCCCAGTGTGACCACCACAGGAAACAACGCGTGCCCAGAAGGGCGTGGATCTCATCGCCATGTGAGGGGAGGACAGGCGGGGCCAGGGGTTGAATGTGCATGAAGAGATTGTGTAAGGTATTGCATATGGAACATGTTTGTGAACAAAGATGTGGCTCAGTCCAGGGCTCGGGGCACAAGTTTTCACGAGAGCCATCTCGCTTGTGCCAGGCCCTGACACGCATACCCACTTCACAACTACATCAGGTTGTGGAGTGCCGCTGTAGGACATGAAATAAAACAACGCAGACACGCATCTCTCCAAGGTAAAAAAGAAGGCAGTTGAATTTCTGACTCCAACATTTACAGATTTCCAAAAGTGACAGTGGATTGGAGGGTGAAAGTGCCACCTCTCCAATGACACTGGACAAACCAACAGTCCATCAAATTTCTCCCCTGCAGAAAAGAATGCAAAACAATAAGTTATTTACATAAAGTGTTTGGGAAAGTTTGCTACAAGAATGTAAACATCAGAAGGCTTAGAAGAACATTAAAAACCAGGGCGACAGTGGAGTCTATTTATTCTGCAGATGGCTTCACTGTGACCAGCGGTGGGGCCCCGAGGGGATGGGGCAGCCCATGCTGAGCGTCCCTGGGCTGAGGGACATTTCCTTCCGTGGGATCATCTGGGCCCAGACCTCCTCCAGTGCCATGCCCAGGAAAAGAGGGAAGCCATCAAGAGTATCTCCAGGGACACAGCCTGACCAGCAATGTCAGCAGGCAAAACAAAGCTCCTCCCTAATTAACACACACTTGATAGGACCTAATTGATGGGCCATCACCAATGCAGGGTGCTGCACAGGGTCTGCTGCTCTCAGCCAGGGCCAGAAGGAAGGGAAGGGAAGGGAAGGGAAGGGAAGGGAAGGGAAGGGAAGGGAAGGGAAGGGAAGGGAAGGGAAGGGAAGGGAAGGGAAGGGAAGGGAAGGGAAGGGAAGGGAAGGGAAGGGAAGGGAAGGGAAGGGAAGGGAAGGGAAGGGAAGGGAAGGGAAGGGAAGGGAAGGGAAGGGAAGGGAAGGGAAGGGAAGGGAAGGGAAGGGGAGGGGAGGGGAGGGAAGGGAAGGGGAGGGGAGGGAAGGGGAGGGGAGGGGAGGGAAGGGCTGTGTGGCCTTGGGGTTCGACAGGGCTGGTGAGCAGCCCCAGAGACACAACAACCCAGGTGCAACCAGGCTTGATTTCCAGGTCGAAACACTCGGCGTAGCTGGCCTGGACTTCCCTGTAAGGCACGTGGGGGCTTTGGAGTCCCCCTAAGGTGCATGAGGGGCTGGGGTCCCTCGTGGCACACCCAGGGATATTTTAGGTTTCCTCTGAGGCATGGAGGGCACTGGGGTCCACTTCAAGTCATGCAAGGGATTTGGAATCCTGTGTGAGGCATGCAGAGGGTTTGGGATCTCTCCCAAGGTGTGCAGGGTGCTGGGATCTCTCCTGAGGCACATGTCACGGTTCTGGGGTCTCATTTCACATGTAGAAAGGGCTGTGGACTCTCGTAAGCGTGCAGGTGCTTTGTGTCCCTCCTCCTGCACGCAGTGGGGCTGGAGTGTCTGCTGAGGCACGCAGGGGACGGGGACCTCCAGCAGTCCCTCCCGGGCCCGTGCGGCTCGGGGCTGCCGTGGCCCAGGGCCAGCCGCCGTGCTGGGATGGCGGTGGCGAGGCGCCGAGGCGGAGCTGCCCCGCCGGGTCACACTGCATCGGCACGGCACGGGCGGTGCTGAGTGCCGGGCAGGCGGCACCGCCAGCCCAGGGGCCACAGCCCCGGCCCTGCCTCTTTTGGGGCCGGGCACAGACAGCCCCACGGGACGGGCACCGCTCAGCACCCGAGGGGATGGAACAGATGCCAGAGGAGCCCCAGGAGCCCTGGACAGGGCCCTGGCGTTGCCCGCCAGGCTCCCCCTGGCCTGTGGCCATCCCGGGCAGCAGGGGCTCGCTCTGGGCCGTGCTCTCCCCGGCCAGCGGGGCTCCGGGCCAGCACCCGGCTCCTGCCACTGCCCTGAGAATGCTGAGGGGATTTCGGGGCAGAACTGAACTTGACAGGGACAGAATTCATAGGAGACTTGTTTTGGCCTTTTACAAGGTTAACTGAGAAACAACTTAAAATCCCTGGCTAAATCGTCTGCTTTAACGCGTGGGGATTCCTTCCTAACTCCCGTGGTGCCGGGCCGGGCCGCGTCCCAGCGAGCACCAACACCCAGCAGCTCGATGGATGCAGCACGGCTGGCACCAGGGAAACGAGTCAGTATCCCTACAGCTGCCCGCTCTGCCTGCACGGCTGTCACGCAACAGCAATGTTCCAGAAGGAACAGGCTTTTTTACATCCTCACGACCGTGTGATCTTTGGTCCTGGTGGTGGATCAGAGAGAAAAGCCAAATGTGACAGACTAAACTTGACTGTAGGAGACGGATGCCTCTGCAGAGGGTCTGGGGACCTGTGGTGCCAGCCAGTGGCCTGGCACTCGGACACAGCAGGAAGACCCCAGACTATCACACATCACCTGGGAGGGTAGAAAAGCTCAGGCGTTCTTTGTTCAAGGTCCTCCAGAGGCACCAGCTGAAGCTGCCACAGTTCTACCTTGATAAAATTGTTTAAAAAGATTCAGAGGTCTGACACTCTGCTGTGGAGGACATTCCACATGTTATATTTGCCAAGTTTTCCAATCAAAAAAAACAAAAAAACAAACCCAAACAAAATTAAATAAAACAGCAATTTTAATTATGTAACTTAATATATATACAATTGAATAAACTCGAAACACTGACTATATAATTTGGTTTAAATTACGAATAATTTGGTCCTGATAATAGCGTATAAGCAAAACTAACCATGCGGGGTATGCCTGGGGTATGGAGTGCAGGGCTTTTGGACCCCCGTCACCTCACGGACTAGCTTGTGAAGACAAAATTCCCCTTTTTATGCTGTATGTCATTACCATCTCCTCCCATTTTCAATTCATCACACTTGTATCACCGCCCTCATCATCACCTTTACCACGCATGCTCCACACTTCTTTAAGTAAGTTGTACCACTCTTTGGGGATCTTCTTTGAGGAAGGCCTCTCCTCTTCATCCATGTCCTGTAGTTCATCTTTTGGATTACACATGCGCACCAAGCTGGTACTGTATAAGCCAATATTGTGTTCTAACATTAAAGATGTGAATCTCATATAATCAACATTTGCCTGGTGTCCAACCAAATTCTCCTCTCTTCCAACTTAATTCAGTCATTGTTATCTCTTCCTTCTTCCTGTTCTGAACAGCTGCAGGAGAACGGTGGGGAGAGGGATAACCCCTCCTCTCCCTTTCTTGCTTGGCATTACACCTTTAACTGTTTTATTATTTCCAAATATTAATTACTGTATCAGTATTGATTACTCTTTCAATGTTGTCAGCATGAATCATACCTATTTACCACACACAGTTCTCATCTTTTGGGCATTTAGGAGCTTTTCACTTTGCTTTGCACCCAAGAAAAATATACCCCCAAATGTGCACAAATAACTCCTTTAGCATGTCCTCCTTTTCAGCTGGCTTTTCCATTGTTCTCTGCTATCTTGTCCTCATCTTTCCACAATTCCTGTGTCTATTCAAGTCCAGCCTGGGACCGTGCACGCATATGCTTTAGTTCTGTAGTGATTTATGCCCAGCCATCCTGCCAACCACACCCATTTCAATGTTGCAACAACCTGACTCTGGGCTGCAGTATGTGAATCACACTCTGCTGTGTGAGCTGGCAGAGCACCAGAGCAGGCACTGAAGAAGGTACTCACTTCGGTACATTAGTGAAGTGAGTGCTGGAACCTGGGCTAGCTCTTAGAACTCCGGCACTACGGCAGGAGTCGGGAACTGCCTCGCTATGGGGATTTACCAGAGGCAGAGCCTTTAGTGCCACTTGCTCTCCAGTGCCAGACACAAGCCACGACAGGAACGAAGCACAGGAGAAAGGAGGAGGCTCCCTGTCTTCAGGTTCTGCAAGGAACACCTTAGTCCAGGTGAAGAGAACAGGATGAGAAGCCCCTAGCTGTACTGCCCAAGGGGTTTTGTACACATACAAGTCATGGGGTGGATGCAAACAATGAACCAATAGGGAATCCTCAGGAGAGGAGTGAGGGGATTACAATACGTGTCTGGGGCCAATTGGGGTAGGAGGGTGGAGAGGATGGGTCACAAGGGCCAATGGGGCTCCCAGGAGTAGGGGAATTCCAAAGGGGAGTTGCAGTAAGGGATTGGCCCAAAGGTTTGGGAACCAAGGGGCTGGGTTGCCTTGACAGGCAGGGAAAGAGCTGGAACAAGGGGTGGGGAAGGGCACGAGGGACAGTTTGGAGGGAGGGTAAAACCCACAGGTAAACCAACTCAGGAAAAAAATGGGGGCACAACAGAGCCCTTAAACAACACTTAAAATGAAATCAATCAAATAAATTTGAACTGCAACAATCAAGAGCATCTTGAGGGATGCAGCCTGACCAGCAATGTCAGCAGGCAAAAGAAAGGTTTTGCTGAGCAATGGCCCTTTGATGAAGCAAAATATTGACAATCAGGGCAGTCCATTCATGCGGACGGGCACACACTCTGGGGGTACAGCTAAGGCCATGAGGTCACAGCAGGGCTCTGGGGTCACAGCAGGTTGAGCTCTCAGCAGGCCCTGAGGTCACAGAGGTGCCAGAGGTGCCAGAGCCCCGTGGTTGCACAGCAGCACAAGGAGCCAGCAGTCAGTCCCTGAGCACAACTGTTGCGGCAGCAGCGGCGGTGGCAGCAGCGGTGCTGACATTGGGACAGCGGTGTCGGGACAGCGGTGGCAGCAAGAGTTGCGGGACTGGCGGAGGACAAGGCACCATGGCCCTTGCTCTGCGCCTCCTACTCCTGCTGCTCCTGGCCGTGGCCCTGCCTGCCAGGGCTGCCCAGGCTGCTCCGCTGCAAGCGCGGCGAGCAGGTGAGCCGGCAGCCTGGCTGCCCTTTCCCGGGACAGCGCTCCCTGCTCCCTGGGAAGCGCTGGGGATGGTTTTGCCCCGGGCTTTAGGGAGGGTTTCCTCTGTGGGAGGGAGAGAGACCCCACGGGCCCTGGGCTACTCCAGCCACCCCTCCAGAGATGTTGCACAGGGCCTGCAAAGAGGCTGGACAGTCACCAGGAGGCAGCCCAGAGCTCCCCAGGCCCCTGGGCAGCTTTGGCCATGTCCATTCACATCTGGCTCCCACAGCCTTACCCAACACCCCTGCATTGCCCAGTTCCCTGTGGCAGAACGGGATCCCAGCACACCATGGAAATGGTTCTGATCTCTGCTCCCTTCTAGACTGGAATCGTGACATGGGTTTTCAGGAAGTCCTGATGAAGGATGGTTTGAAGTTCCTGGAGGATGCTGGAGGCAAGTTTTCATTCTGTCTTTCCTGAGTGAATAATCAGGATTAATGCAACAAAAGCTCACTTACAAACCATTTCCCTTAACATAATCTTAAGGTTGAAAGAATCTGGAAACCTTGCCCTGCTCCCTTCTGGAGCCCTGAGGGCTCCCACAGGATCACTGTCATTGGGAAGAAGGAGCATTTAGCTTTCAATCTTCCTCCCGTGTGCTGTGCCAGTGTGTCCTTCCGTGTGCTCTGTGCAGCCACAGAGAAGAGCAGAGAGGGAAGGGGCCGGGCCGGGCCCAGGGCTGTGCCCCGGGGCTGAGCCTTGTGGGCAGTCTGAGGATCTCCTGCAGTGCCACAGGAGCTCTTCTGTCCTGCCTTTCTCTGCAGCTGAACCTGCCGGTGAAGGCCCCACATCCAGGACTGAGGCTCTGGGAGATGCTGAGGGTAGGTCAAGGCCTTTCCCCTGGGAGAGCTGCCAGCTCAGAGCCCAAAGCTGGGCCAGGGAGGCAGCGCTGCAGGTGCCAGCACAGAACCATGCACGTGTGTGCCCTCGGCCTGCACGATCCCCTCACCGCTCCTGCTGCTCAGTGGTGCCCGTGCAGATCAGCAGAGATGGCAGAAGCTTCTGTGGCTGTTGAGTTACAGGTGTGTCTACAGGGAGGAGATTCATCCGTACGTTGGTGGTTATTGCCAACAAGACCAGTCTGCATGGCAGGGATGAGTAGTCTGTCCCTGCTGACCCCACAAGTTGAGCACTGCTTTTGTGGGATGCATTCCTGGGAAATGGAAATATTTTTCTCTAAGTTCCTCCAAAGAGGAAGATGCAAGACACAACAGAGAAGATATCCCTGGAACCATCCAAACAGATGAGGCAAGTGCTGAAGAAAATGCTGCAGGGAGGACAAGGTGGGTGCATTTGCCTCATGCTTCCCCTGGGACGCAGCAGCCGGGGGCTTTGGCTGCACATCTGAACGCATGGTTCCCGGCTCAGCGGGTGGGATCCATGGCTCATTCCCAATGAGGAATTTTTCCATCTGATCCAGCTGTCCCTTTTCCTTCTCCAGAAATGAAAGGAGAGCCTGTGCAGATGGAAGCATTTCCCGGAGGAAGCAGTGGTTCTGTGCCAACATCTGTTGAAGGATGGGAGGCGATGCCAGGCACAGGCACAGGAGGTAATTGCTGTGCCTCTGGGCCTGAGCCCTGCTGAGGCTTGAGCTGCCCTCTCTGCTGCTTGGCAGTACAGGCACAGCCTGGACTGGACCGGCACAGCCCAGGGGAATTATCCCGAGCAGGCTCAGGGCACTCGGGTACTGAGCAGTCCTGCTGGGGTCCCTCGATGGGAGACATGTCCTGAAACCTGGGAGTGACTGCACGGGGTGCCCACGGTGGGGAAAGGACAGAGGGGGAGAGCAAGGCTCCAGTGTGTCCTGAGAGGGCCTGGCTGTTTTCCCTTGGGATCTGGGAGCTATCCCAGCAGAAGGAGGACAGGAGGGACAGAGGGAGGGATGGATACCTGTGTCACTGCCTGCTGCAGTTTTCGCCGGGCTTTTAGAGAGGATTTCCTCTGTGTCTGATGGAGAGAACCCCGAGACCCTGCGCTGCTCCAGCCACCCCTCCCAGGGATGTTGCTGAGGGCAGGGAAAGAGTGTGGAGAGTGACCAGGAGCCAGCCCAGAGCTCCCCAGGCCCCTGTGCACCTTTGGCCATGTCTATTCCCATCTGGCTCCCACGGCCTTAGCCGCCCCCTTGCAGTGCCCAGTTCCCTGTGGCAGAAGGGGATCCCAGCACACCCTGGAAAGTGTTCTCATCTGTGCTCCGTTCTAGATGAGGTTGCTTCTCCATCAGCTTGGATGAATAAAGATTTGAAGCCCTTGGAGCCTCCTGCAGGTATGTTGTCAGTGTGCCACCAAGGAAGAATTGTAGACAAGCGGGCAGGAACCAGGTGACAGAAGCTTCTGTGGCTGTTGTGTTACAGATGTGTCTACAGGGAAGACTTCTCCAGCTCCTACCTTGGATTTTGCACTCAAGCCCAGCTCCCATCACAGTGGTGAGTAGTGTGTCCCTGCTGACCCCACAGGCTGAGCCTTGCTTTTGTAGGATCCATTCCTGGGAAATGGAAATATTTTTCTCTAAGTTACTCCAACAGGGAAAGTCCAAGATACAACAGATAAGATGTCCCTGCAACCATCCAAACAGATGAGGCAAGACCTGAAGGAACCCCTGCAGACAAGAGAAGGTGGGTGCATTTCCCTCATGCTTCCCCTGGGACTCAGCAGCCGGGGTCTTTGGCTGCACATCTGGACACGCCGTGCCCGGCACAGCGGGAAGGGATCCATGGCAGCCTCGCTGCCCCGCTGCTGCTTTCACGCCCTGCAGGGCTGTTTCCCAGCCTGGCCTGGCTGCAGCTTCTGCCCAGCCTCTGTAGGAAGGCGTTTGGCATCAGCTGACAGGCAGCCCAAACTGTAACACACCCTGAGATCCTCCACTATATCCAGCCCTGCAGATTAGGAAAAGGGTGTCTGTTTGGAGCTGGAAGTGCTCACATCATGCCACTGGAATCTGGCCATTTTCCTGCTCCATAAATTTCACAAATATTACCTCTGATGCCACCACCCAAGTGGGGAACAGCTCCATCTGATGCAGCTGTCTCCCTTCCTTTCTCAAGAGATGGACATAGTGCTTCAGTGGAAGGTGGCAATTCCTGAAGAAAGCACTCCATCTTCAATGCGAGCCACAGCTGCAGGAAGGAAGGCAAAGCCAGACACAGGCACAGGCACAGCAGGAAATTGCTGTGCCAGGCTCAGCCCTGGCCAGGGCTGTGTGGCAGCAGCTCTTCCCCCAGGGCCTGCCCTTGCCCAGCCCGGCAGCAGCCAAAGCTGGAGGCGCCTCGGCTTCCAGGCCTCTGGAGCTGGTTCAGAGTCCCGGGGAAACGGGACTGGTGCAGCAACGTCCCTGGCGCTGCAGCTGCTGCTGAGCTGGCCCTGAGTGCCCAGAGGCCCAAGGCACAGGAGCAGCCCCGAGCAGGAGCCCTGCCTCCAGCCCAGGGCCAGAGCCAGCCCTGGCACACAATGGAAACAGTTCTCATCTTGGTTTGCTTCCAGACTGGGATGCTGGGACGGTTCCTCCATTAGCCTGGCGCTCTGAAGTTGTGAAGCCCTCTGGGCATTCTGCAGGTGTGTTCTCACTGTCCCACCAAGGCGTAATGTTTGACTGACTGGTAAGAACCAGGTGACAGAAGCTTCTCTGCCTGTTGTTTTACAGCCGTGTCTGAAGGGACAACTCCACCAACTCCTACCTTGGATGCTGCACAAAAAGCCAGCTCCCATGGCAGGGGTGAGTAGTGTGTCCCTGCTGACCCCAAAGGCTGAGCCCTGATTTTGTGGGATCCATTCCTGGGAAATGGAACTACTTTCTCTTAAGGTCCTCTGACAGGAGAGACCAAAGACATGGCAGGCAAGAAATTCCAGGACCCATTAGAAGTCATGTGGCAAATGCTGAAGGAACGTCTGCAGAGAAGGCAAGGTGGGTGCATTTCCCTCATGCTTCCCCTGGGTCTCAGCAGCCAGAGGCTTTGGCTGCACATCTGGACACGCCGTGCCCGGCACAGCAGGAAGGGATCCATGGCAGCCTCGCTGCCCCGCTGCTGCTTTCACGCCCTGCAGGGCTGTTTCCCAGCCTGGCCTGGCTGCAGCTTCTGCCCAGCCTCTGCAGGAAGGCATTTGGCATCAGCTGACAGGCAGCCCCAATTGCACCACAGTCCATGCCCACCCTCAGATCCCCTGCAATTTCCTGGTGTCCAGGCAGATCAGATGTTGGCGCTGTTTGGGGAAGGAAGCAGCCTTGGGTTGTCCCAAAATCCTGGGTGTTTTCTGATCCTTATGCATTCCTTTCACAAGTGATGCCTCCTGAAATTGTCCCCTTCCCCATTCCCAGTCAGGAATGTTTTCATCTGATCCAGCTGTCTCTTTTCCATTCTCCAGAAATCAAAGGAGAGCCTGCGGAGAAAGAAGCATTTCCCGGAGGAAGCAGGGGCTCCATGCCAGCCTCTGCTGCAGGAAGGGAGGCCATGCCAGGCACAGGCACAGGAGGTAATTGCTGTGCCTCTGGGCCTGAGCCCTGCTGAGGCTTGAGCTGCCCTCTCTGCTGCTTGGCAGTGCGGGCACAGCTTGGACTAGAGCAGCACAGCCCAGGGGAATTATCCCGAGCAGGCTCAGGGCACTGAGCAGTCCTGCTGGGGTCCCTCCATGGGAGACATGTCCTGAAACCTGACAGCGACTGCACGGGGTGCCCACGGTGGGGAAAGGACAGAGGGGGAGAGCAAGGCTCCAGTATGTCCTGAGAGGGCCTGGCTGTCTGCCCTTGGGATCTGGGGGGTGTCCCCACAGAAGGAGGGCAGGAGGGACAGAGGGAGGTAGGGAGGGATAGCTGTGGCACTGCCTGCTGCAGTTTGCCCCCATGTTTTAGGGAGGATTTCCTCTGTCTGTGAGGGAGAGATCCTCGGAGCCCTGTGCTGCTCCAGCCACCCCTCCCAGAGATGTTGGTGAGGGCAGGGAAAGAGTGTGGAGGGTAATCAGGAGCCAGCCCAGAGCTCCCCAGGCCCCAACAGCTTTGGCCATGTCCATTCATGTCTAGCTCCCACGGTCTTACCCGACTCCCTGGCAGTGCACAGTTCTCTGTGGCAGAAGGGGATCCCAGCATACACTGAAAAATGTTCTCATCCGTGCTCCGTTCTAGATGAGGTTGCTGGAAAGGCGTCTCCATTACCTTGGATGAATAAAGTTTCGAAGCCCTTGGAGCCTCCTGCAGGTATGTTCTCAGTGTGCTTGCAAGGATGGATTGCTGACAAGCGGGCAGGCACCAGGTGACAGAAGCTTCTGTGGCTGTTGTGTTACAGATGTGTCTCCAGGGAGGACTTCTCCAGCTCCTACCTTGGATTTTGCACATAAGTCCAGCTCCCATGGCAGGGGTGAGTAGTGTGTCCCTGCTGACCCCACAGGCTGAGCCCTGCTTTTGTGGGATCCATTCCTGGGAAATGGAAATATTTTTCTCTAAGGTTCTCCAACAGGGAAGATCCTAGACACAACAGATAAGATCTCCCTGGAACCATCTAAACTGATGAGGAAAGAGCTGAAGGAACCCCTGCCGACAAGAGAAGGTGGGTGCATTTCCCTCATGCTTCCCCTGGGAGGCAGCAGCCGGGGGCTTTGGCTGCACATCTGGACACGCCATGCCCGGCACAGCGGGAAGGGATCCATGGCAGCCTCGCTGCCCCGCTGCTGCTTTCACGCCCTGCAGGGCTGTTTCCCAGCCTGGCCTGGCTGCAGCTTCTGCCCAGCCTCTGCAGGAAGGCATTTGGCATCAGCTGACAGGCAGCCCAAACTGTAACACACCCTGAGATCCCCCACAATATCCAGCCCTGCAGATTAGGGAAAGGGTGTCTGTTTGGAGCTGGAAGTGCTCTCATCATGCCACTGTAGCCTGGCCATTTTCCTGCACCATAAATTTCACAAATATTCCCTCTGATGCCACTGCCCAAGTGGGAAACAGCTCCATCTGATGCAGCTGTCTCCCTTCCTTTGTCAAGAGATGGACATAGTGCTTCAGTGGAAGGTGGTATTTCTTGAAGGAAGCACTCCATCTTCGGTGCCAGCCCCTGCTGCAGGAAGGAAGGCAAAGCCAGACACGGGCACAGGCACAGCAGGTAATTGCTGTGCCGGGCTCAGCCCTGGCCGGGGCTGTGTGGCAGCAGCTCTTCCCCCAGGGCCTGCCCTTGCCCGGCCCGGCAGCAGCCAAAGCTGGAGGCGCCTCGGCTTCCAGGCCTCTGGAGCTGGTTCAGAGCCCCGGGGAAACGGGACTGGTGCAGCAACGTCCCTGGCGCTGCAGCTGCTGCTGAGCTGGCCCTGAGTGCCCAGAGGCCCAAGGCACAGGAGCAGCCCCGAGCAGGAGCCCTGCCTCCAGCCCAGGGCCAGAGCCAGCCCTGGCACACAATGGAAACAGTTCTCATCTTGGTTTGCTTCCAGACTGGGATGCTGGGACGGTTCCTCCATTAGCCTGGCGCTCTGAAGTTGTGAAGCCCTCTGGGCATTCTGCAGGTATGTTCTCACTGTCCCACCAAGGCGTAATGTTTGACTGACTGGTAAGAACCAGGTGACAGAAGCTTCTCTGGCTGTTGTTTTTCAGCCGTGTCTGAAGGGACAACTCCACCAACTCCTACCTTGGATGCTGCACAAAAAGCCAGCTCCCATGGCAGGGGTGAGTAGTGTGTCCCTGCTGACCCCAAAGGCTGAGCCCTGATTTTGTGGGATCCATTCCTGGGAAATGGAACTACTTTCTCTTAAGGTCCTCCGACAGGAGAGACCAAAGACATGGCAGGCAAGAAATTCCAGGACCCATTAGAAGTCATGTGGCAAATGCTGAAGGAATGTCTGCAGAGAAGGCAAGGTGGGTGCATTTCCCTCATGCTTCCCCTGGGACTCAACAGCTGGGGGCTTTGGCTGCACATCTAGACACGCTGTGCCCGGCACAGCAGGAAGGGATCCATGGCAGCCTCCCTGCCCTGCTGCTGCTTTCATGCCCTGCAGGGCTGTTTCCCAGCCTGGCCTGGCTGCAGCTTCTGCCCATCCTCTGCAGGAAGGCATTTGGCATCAGCTGACAGGCAGCCCCAATTGCACCACAGGCCATGCCCACCCTCAGATCCCCTGCAATTTCCTGGTGTCCAGGCAGATCAGATACTGGGGCTGTTTGGGGAAGGAAGCAGCCTTGGGTGTCCCAAAATCCTGGGTGTTTTCTGATCCTTATGCATTCCTTTCACAAGTGATGCTTCCTGAAGTTGTCACCTTCCCCATTCCCAGTGAGGAATGTTTCCACCTGATCCAGCTGTCTCTTTTCCATTTTCCAGAAATGAAAGGAGAGCCTGTGCAGAAGGAAGCATTTCGTGGAGGAAGCAGTGGTTCCGTGCCAGCCTCTGCTGAAGGAAGAGAGGCCATGCCAGGCACAGGCACAGGAGGTAATTGCTGTGCCTCTGGGCCTGAGCCCTGCTGAGACTTGAGCTGCCCTCTCTGCTGCTTGGCAGTGCAGGCACAGCCTGGACTAGAGAGGCACAGCCCAGGGGAATTATCCCGAGCAGGCTCAGGGCACTCGGATACTGAGCAGTCCTGCTGGGGTCCCTCCATGGGAGACATGTCCTGAAACCTGGCAGCGACTGCACAGGGTGCCCACGGTGGGGAAAGGACAGAAGGGGAGAGCAAGGCTCCAGTGTGTCCTGAGAGGGCCTGGCTGTTTGCCCTTGGGATCTGGGGGGTGTCCCCACAGAAGGAGGGCAGGAGGGACAGAGGGAGGGATGGATAGCTGTGGCACTGCCTGCTGCAGTTTGCCCCAGGGCTTTTGTATGTGAAGGAGAGAGCCCCGGGGCCCTGGGCTACTCCAGCCACCCCTCCCTGGGATGTTGCTGAGTGCAGGGAAAGAGTGTGGAGAGTGACCAGGAGCCAGCCCAGAGCTCCCCAGGCCCCTGTGCTGCTTTGGCCATGTCTATTCCCATCTGGCTCCCACGGCCTTAGCCGACCTCCTGGCAGTGCCCAGTTCCCTGTGGCAGAAGGGGATCCCAGAATGCCACTGATATCGTTCTGATCTCTGATCCCTTCAAGACTGGAATCATGACTTGGATTTTTTGGAAGCCCTGCTGGAAAATGGCTTGAAATTCCTGGAGGATGCTGGAGGCTATTCCTCCGTGTGCCTTTCTTGACAGAATAATCAGGATCAATGTGACAAGAGCTCACTCATAAGCCATTTCCCTTAACATTATGTAAGGGCTGAAGGATTTTGAAATTCTTGCCCTGCTCCCTTCTGGATCCCTTCTGGATCCCACAGGATCGCTGTCAGTGGGAGGAAGGAGCATTTAGCTTTCAATCTTCCTCCCGTGTGCAATGCCAGTGTGTCCTTCCGTGTGCTCTGTGCAGCCACAGAGAAGAGCAGAGAGGGAAGGGGCCGGGCCCAGGGCTGTGCCCCGGGGCTGAGCCTTGTGGGCAGCCTGAGGATCTCCTGCAGTGCCACAGGAGCTCTTCTGTCCTGCCTTTCTTTGCAGCTGAACCTGCTGGTGAAGGCCCCACATCCAGGACTGAGGCTCTGGGAGATGCTGAGGGTAGGTCAAGGCCTTTCCCCTGGGAGAGCTGCCAGCTCAGAGCCCAAAGCTGGGCCAGGGAGGCAGCGCTGCAGGTGCCAGCACAGAACCATGCACGTGTGTGCCTGCGCCCTGCACGATCCCCTCACCGCTCCTGCGGCTCAGTGGTGCCCGTGCAGATCAGCAGAGATGGCAGAAGCTTCTGTGGCTGTTGAGTTACAGGTGTGTCTGCAGGGAGGACTTCTCAAGCTCCAGGGCTGGATGCTTCGCCCCAATCCAGCTCCCATGGCAGGGGTGAGTAGTGTGTCCCTGCGACCCCACAGGCTGAGCCCCGCTTTTGTGGGATCCATTCCTGGGAAATGGAACTACTTTCTCTTCAGGTCCGCCAAAAGGGAAGACCCAAGATACTGCAGCTAAAAAGTCTCATGAAGCAGATGAATTTCTGACAGAAACACAGAAGGAAGCACCCGGAGGACAAGGTGGGTGCATTTCTCTCATGCTTCCCCTGGGACTCGGCAGCTGGGGTCTTTGGCTGCACATCTGGACACGCCGTGCTCGGCACAGCAGGAAGGGATCCATGGCAGCCCCGCTGCCCTGCTGCAGCTTTCACACCCTGCAGGGCTGTTTGCCAGCCTGGCCTGGCTGCAATTCCTCCCCAGCCTCTGCAGGATGGAATTTGGCATTAGCTGATAGGGTACCCCAACTGTACCGTGGGCCTGAGATCCCCTGCCATTTCCCAGTCTCTGAGAAGATCAGGAAGTGCAGCTGTTTGCTCAAGGGAGTGCACTGGCCTAGCCCCAGTTACCTGGGCTTTTTCCTGATCTTTACCTGTGACTTTGACAAGCATTTCCTGATGAAGATGACACATACCCAGTGGGGAATATTTCCATTTGATCCAGTTGTCCCTTTTTTCCTTTTTCAAGTGATGGACCAAAAGGCTGTTCAGGAGGAGGAACACTCAGGGAGAAGCAGTGGCTCATTGGCAGCCCCTGCTGCAGGAAGGAAGGCGATGGCAGACACGGGCACAGGCACAGCAGGTAATTGCTGTGCCGGGCTCAGCCCTGGCAGGGGCTGTGTGGCAGCAGCTCTTCCCCCAGGGCCTGCCCTTGCCCAGCCTGGCAGCAGCCAAACCTGGAGGCGCCTCGGCTTCCAGGCCTCTGGAGCTGGTTCAGAGCCCCGGGGAAACGGGACTGGTGCAGCAACGTCCCTGGCGCTGCAGCTGCTGCGGAGCTGGCCCTGAGTGCCCAGAGGCCCAAGGCACAGGAGCAGCCCCGAGCAGGAGCCCTGCCGCCAGCCCAGGGCCAGAGCCAGCCCTGGCTCCCGACTGGGCAGGGGCTGCGCTGGGTCCTGACAGGGCCTGAGCCTGTCCCCTGGGGCTGGGGGAGCTGTCACGGGGCAGGGAGGGCCAGGGGTGACAGTGGCTGCTCAGGGATGGCTTTGGCCCGTGTCCCTGGCAGCAGCCACTGCCCAAGCAGCTGCGCTGTCCCTGGGCTCTCCTCCTGGCCTGCTGGGCTTTGTTGGCTGGCACAGCCTGTGCCAAGGGCCGGCAAGGTGCCTGCAGGCCCCAGCTCTGGGGGAAACAGAGAACGTCCTGCCCGTATTCACCATGCTGCCAGCTCAGCAGTGCAGCACAGCACGGGCTCACGCTCCCCATTGCTCCCACAGATGCAGCCGGCACCACAAGACCTGTTCCCAATGCCCAGGATGGCCTCGGAAGGGGTTTCTGTCAGGGAACCGGCTGCTGGCTAGGGTTTCTGGCAGGCATGCTTTATTTGGAGCTTGTCTTCATATTATGCTGCTTTGGAACCTGGTATTCCTGGAACAGAAAACAGTGAGTGTTTTATTGCCTGCCCCCTCCAACAGCTTCTTCTCAAAGTCCAGCGTGGACAGGGAGCATTCCCATTGAGGCTGCAGTGGAGTTGTGGCCAGCCCATGATTGTCCAAATAACTCTGCTGAGGGTTCTGCTGCTGCCCAGTGCTTCCATTGGCCTCTCAATTGCTGGGCCTTGTCCTGGGGGCCCCGCTGGGGCTGCAGCCAGAGCTGGCTCCCACTGAGGCTGCCTGGCCAAGAGCAGCCCCAGGGGCACAGGGCAGAGGCAGAGGGAGGTGGGGAGGAGAAAGAGCAGGGCCGAGGTTGCCCTTGAAAGGCAGAGGCGCTCTGGGACCCACTCCTGGCCAGGGACCCTGCCCAGAGCCGTCCCTGCTGGCCGGGGCCTTGAGGGGCAGCTGTCCAGCTGGGCCCAGCTGTGCCAGCAGCTCCAGCCGTGCTGGGGAGCCTTGCCAGCTCTGGGCCCTGCTGTGCAGGAGGGTCCCTGTGTGCCACTGGCAGCTGGGGCCTCAGCCACCTCCTCTCTGCACAGGAGCACCTCAGGACAGGAGTTGGAAGACGGTGGCTGCACCTCACAGCCAGACAGCGTGAGCAGCTCCTCCAGCAGCAGGAACGGCCTGGACAGCCCTCTCAAGTCTTCTGTGAAGAGGACCCCAGAACAACATTCTAAGAGGGAACCTCCTTTTACCCCATAGATCCCACTGCCACCTGCTCTCCCCATGGGCCTCCCCAAGCTGCCTTCATCCCTTTTTTTATCTTTGTCTGTCCCATCCCAGCCAACTCGAGTACCTCTAGGGACCCCAGGACCAGCCCAGCACCCTCCAGCCCTTCCTGAGACCAACACATCCCTCCCTCTGCCTCTGAGACCCCTGGCCTTGCCCTCTAGGATTCACTGAAGGTGACACCCCCCCCACCCCTCCCCCCCACCCCCCCGCTTGCAGGGTAGGCAATGGCCCATTCTTCTGTTTAAATAAAGAGAAGGATCTTTGTTCTGGTTGGAAAGCAAAACCAGTGAGAGACTCCAAGTCAGAAATACAATTTATAAGAAAAAGGGAAAAAACCCAAAACACATGCAATAATACAAAAGAAAAACCACTGACAGGGTCAGAATACAGCCTGCTGACACCCTGCTAGTTAGGGTGGTGGTAGCCGTCCAGATGAAATGGACTTGTGGAAGTGGTGATCCTGTAGAAACAATCTGGTAGCTCTCATCCTCTGGAAAAGCAGTGGGTAAGGGCGGCGGTTCCTCTGGGAATCCAGTGGAAAGACTGCTTGTTGTGTCCCAAAACCCAGATTATATCCAGCTGGGGATGCTTAGCTCCTCCCCCATGGGCAGAGCATCTCACAGTGGGCTGATATCATTCTGCCTCAAGCTGTGGGTCCTTGATTAGCCATGAAACAGAAATGGGTCTGGGAGGGAGTTCTCTCTGAGTCATGTGGCAAGACATTGATGGGCCCATTAACAGGAGATAAGGAAGAAACAATGCCCCTCCTGGTTTCAGCAGCTCTTGAGGATGGCATTAGAATACATCTTTACACTGCAACCCAGGACAAGCGGTCACCCCAGTGTCCAGGTGGCAGCAGCAGCAAAGCCCACCCAGCCCCAGCACTGACTGAGCTCCATGCCCAGGAGGAGCCGTGGATGCCCACGGTGTGGGCAGGCAGAAGCCAGCCAGGGGCTGCTGTTGAAATGGAGGTTTTGGGGGGTTCAATTAAGTTGGCAATATATGGACTAAGCATTTAAATTTTAAATTGTAGAATTATGTGTTGAATTTTAACCTTTTACTTAAGAAACCTCTGCCAAGGTACAATGGGCATAGGAAAATGCAAATTTCTGAAGCTTCTTGCTATGAAGGACAATACCAGTGTCATAAACAGGGCAGGAGATCTTTCTCCTTTTTAATGCCTTTATTAAAAACATTCAGCTCAGGCTGGGGAGAAAGGACAGGTCGCCCGCACCCCCGCTGCTCCCAGGAGTGGCACGGAGGAGGAGGATGATGCAGCTGTGTCCGCTGGTATGCAGGCAGAGCTGGGGCTTCCGTCCTCGAGGGAGTAGTGGGAATTCCGCTTTTTTGGACTAACATTCCAGGTCCTCTTTCTTGCTGACATCCTTTCAGGTTAGGGTGAAAAGTAAAAAGGATCTTAGCAGATACTGGATTAAGTTCTTCATCTTCAGACATTACTTAGGTTTCATAATTCCATGTTGGCTTCTTGTTTTTAGGAATTTTTTTCCAGAAAAATTGCAAAATTTGGTAAAATGCATTCTCATCTGCATACTAGCTCTGATGTCACCCCCCCCCACCCTGCTATCTGCAGGCTCTGGGGAAGCAGCAGGGGGACAATTGCGCTTGATTTCTAACCATTAACAGGTAATTGAAGAAAAACTATTAACAAGAGGTGATTGCTACATGAAGCTATCAACAACAAATAGTCAACATTTCAACTCTCAGCAACTGGCCCAACCTGTTTAACTTTGCAGCCTTAAAAAAAATGGATAATTTGTTGGGGAGAACACCCCAGGTGTGGAGACATGAGGCTTGACTCCATTTCAGAAGGCTGATTTATTATATATTCTATTAAAATACTATGTTAAAACTATACTAAAAGAACCGAGAGGAAAAAATGACCAGAAGGCTACAAAGAAGAAGAACAGAATGGAATGCATAACAAAAATCTTGTGACTGCTCACAGGCTCAACACAGTTGGCTGTGATTGGTCATCAAGTGAAAACAATCCACATGGACCAATGGAAGATGCACCTGTTGCATTCCACAGCAGCAGATAGTTATTGTATGCAATTCTTTCCTGGGGCCCTCAGCTCCTCAGGAGGGGAAAAATCCTAGAAAAGGATTTTTAATAAAATATCATAGCTACAGATAACTTTTTTACTCATAAGGCCAGGAGAAGACCAGGGAATTCAGGAAGCCTAGACTAAGGAGCTCCTCTGTCTCCAAGTTGATGGACAGAAGTGGTATGTATTCCTTTCTTTTTTTTAGGGTTGGCTACTGATAAGTCACATAAGAGACGTCTTTGTGTGCAGTTTTGCACAAGCAGTTTGCAAGCAATCGTCTGCCGGGGAGAGGCCGGTGGCGGGGGGTCCCCAGCTGACAGAGCAGCTGGCGGAGCGTTGGTTTGAACTGTGATTGTGTATGGTTATCACGTCTGGACGTGCGTGCTTGTGTGTGTGAGTGAACGGTGAAACACGCTGCGGGGAGTGAGGTCTTGGTTTAGTTTCTCTGGTAACTGTGGTTTTTCAAAGAACATTTCAAGGGCGCCGGGTCGCCATGAGCGTGGCGCAGGTCGGCGCAGCGGGCAGAGGCGGCACAAAGCCAGGGCAGCGGCGGCCAGCCGACAGCGCCTGGGAGAGCAAGCAGCGCATGCCCAGCGCAGGCAGCCCCTGGCCGGCAGCACATGCGTGGTGCAGGGCGGCTCCAATGAGCGGGGCCAGCGTGGTGCAGGGCCATGAGCCGGGCCTTGCCAAATTGCTCTCGGGGCAGTGGGCCAACAGCACGGCTGGCAGGCACTTGGGGCATCAGCCGCGGTTTGTAGGGTTGCTTTGAACACCGCTAGCTGATAGCACAGCTAGCAGGAGCACGGTACAAGTCGGCATTTGCAAGCAAGCGCCGCTGGTTGGTAAGGGGCAGGAACCACCTGAAGGCAGCCAGCAAGCCCGCCTGGGCTAAGAGTTAAGTGTTTGCTGTGTGGTAACACTGCCCTTCAGTCTTGACAGCTGTTATTAGGAGAGCCTTTGCATTAGGGGTTTTGCTGCTTTTTTTGGTTTTTTGTTTTTTTTTTTTTCTACAAGCTGAAATAAATGGGCAGGAGATCTTTCTCCTCTTTAACGCCGTTATTTAAAAGGATCAGCTCAGGTTGAGAGCAATCGATGGATCATGCCCACGCCGCCGTTGCTCCCAGGAGTGGCACAGAGGAGGAGGGTGATGCAGCTTTGTCTGCTGGTCTGCAGGCAGAGCTGGGGATTCCATCCTCACCAGAGATTAGGAGATTCCACCTTTTTGGTCCATCACCTTGGTTCCTCTCTCTAGTCACCATTCTTTCCGGTTAGGGTGAGAAGCAAAAAGGATCCAAGCAGGCACTGGACTATGCTCCCATCCTTAGACATCACCTACGTACCCATAGTTCTATGTTGGCTCATTGTTTTTAGGGGTTTTCCTGGAAAACTGCAAAATTTGGTGCAATGCATTTGCCATCTGCATACTCGCTCTGATGCCACTCCCATTCTCCTGGTACTCGTAGGGTCCCGGCGTCCCTCCCTGGCAAGCCTCATGGGGACAATGGTTAATCGCCAACCATTAAGAGGTAATTGAAGAAGAACTCTTAACAATGAAGCTAACTTAACAGCAACTGGTCCAACTTGTTTTAACTCTGCAATCTGAAAAAAAATAGATAACAATTTATTCATAACGCAAGCGAGAGGTGATTTGCCCATGGTGGCTGCCTAACTTCAAGCCTGGGCTGGGAGAGCCCGGCCTCCGAGACATGCTCTACACAGGTGGTTTCAGCTTGAACCCAGTCAGTCTCTTCATCCGTCAGGGGCTGGGGAGTCATAGAATGGGAGGACGGAGGGAGAGACAGAGTGTTCTTGGGAGGGATATACCGCAGTTCAACACGTTGCTATAGAGCCTTTGACTGGGAACACCCCGCAGCTGAAAGAGTGCTTAGAAACGCCTTGACCTGGGGGCTTGAAGGGGTGATTCCCTGTTTTGTGTGCAGACTGACAGCTTTTCACTGGGAGCCAGACTGGCACACAGCTTGGGTTCTCCTTCAGTGCAGAAAGTGTCAGAGGAGGTGGTATTGTGTTTCATATAGACAGAGACCTGCATGCCATGCATACACCCCTGAACTGCCAAGATACCATAACCAAGAGGTACATGCAAGGTGTGAAATAGTGAATTTAATCTGTGGAAAAAGTCACCTAGACCCTGAGACATGGCAAGACATCTTTGAAGAGGATTGGGAAAGGATAAAGGAGTGGCACAGCTGTATCAAAAGGAAGGATTAAGGGATTTTTTTTCTTTTCTTTTCTCCCCAGTGGTTTGGATTGTACCCTTAGGAGTTTGTAACTTTGTGTGGGACTGAGCAAACAAGAAACAAGTAAAAGTTAATGGTGGATTGTTATATATTAATTATTAAATTAATTTGTATTTAATGTTAATAACATTTAATTATTTGAAGTATTATTGATTGTTAAATTGGTTATAAATATTTCTGTACATTGATTATTTGATTAATTATTACTTTTTAAAAATAACTCAGAAGAAGGGGAAAAAAGGAGTTTTGATTTGAGACTCACATCTGGACATTTGGAAATGAGTAAACTAAAGCTTGCTCTAAAAAGACATCATGGGAACAAGGCAGAGTTAGGAAGTACCTAAAGCCAGCCCATTAGGGTGTGTCTTAGCACATTGGAGAGAAATAGCAGGCAAAGGGGGCAGGCAAAATTTTAAAAAAGCCTAATTATATATTGCTCCCATTGGTGGCAATTATATCACCTGGAGGATGGGGCAAGGTGGCCTCCTACAGGTACATTGGAATAGAATACCCTGTTACAGCTAATGTTGTTTCCATAGAGGGAAGGAAATGGAAGGAGGTTTCTTATTGTGATATGTTTTTCTCCCTCCAAAATAACCCTGATTGGCAAAGGGACTGTGGCATCAGAGCCCCCTCTGACCCCCTCGTTTTGGCTCTTGAAAGAGAAAACAGAAGCAAAATGGGAGAACTCAAATGGGGCTGCTCGGCCTGTAGCATAAGACAGAGATGCAGCAGGACAGATAAAGTTTATCGCACAGCACTAGAGGAACAAGAACAAGATCTAGCTGACCTATTTAGCCCTCATTTGGGAGGGCAGAGGGGAAGGGGTAGAGACTTGGGAGGGGCTCCATCTACACCACCTACACCAGCAAGTCGACCTCTTCCACTCCTACTCCTACTCCTACTCCTACTCCTACTCCTACTCCTCCTCCTTTGGAGAAGACACCAGCTCCAACTCCTCCAGGTAGCCCAATAGCATCCCGAACCAGAGGACAAATACTGCAGGCCCCTTTGCAGGTGACAGTAAAACCAGGCAGAGAAAAGATATTAGTTAAGGTGCCCTTCTCCACCCTTGGTTTGGAAGCATGGGAAAGGGTTGCAGGAAATTACCAACATGACCCAATAAACATTGCTAAATGTCTAGGAAACATTATGAAGCAGCACAATCCAGACTGGGGTGCTATTCAATTGTTATTAAACACATTCACTGAAACAGAAAGCTAGATGGTTTTAAAGACAGCCAGGAACCAGGGAGCAGATCACTTTAGACAACAACTAGTGGACCTAAAGGAACATTTTCCACTTCAGGACCCAGGCTGGAACCTGAACCAACCAGTACAAAGACAGAGGCTAAAAAATTATCAGGATTGGCTTCTATTGGGAGTGGAAAGAGCAACACCTGAAACTATAAATTGGTCAGCTTTATATGCTATTAAACAGGCACCCTCAGAATCCCCCAGAGAGTTCCTAGACCACCTGAGAAACACAATGTGACGCTATGCACCACTGGACCCTGCATCTGATCTGGGGATATGCTGGAACCCAGGACACCCCTCTGGGTGCCCTGGATGACACGTGCCCTTGGCAGAGGGCTGGGGAGCCCTAGCAGGAAGCCAGAGACACTTGGGATTTTAATCTTAACCCATGGAGCAAATTACCAACCTTGTATGAAGAATCACAAGTCACAGAAGTTTAAGTAGATTGATAATGAATTAATCCTAAGGTGAAAAGTGGAATTTCAGGGATTTTACTAGAGGGGGTCTAGGAGGCAAGATGGAGGGATTTGGGCGTTGTCCTATTTTTCTTCCTTCTTCTTCCTGGCTTCCATCTTCTTGGTGATGGTGGCACATTTGGATTGGTTTAGACTAGAAGTAGACAGTCTATCAGAGGTGATTGGTATTGGAAAACAATGATCAATGAAGTACATGTAATTCCTCGTATAAAATGTAGACACCAGCCCAGGGGCTGGCAGCGTGCCCATGACAGACCTGCAGATCAGACCTCTGCAGGTCTGAAAAAGAATGGTTTAGATAAGAGACAATAAACAACCTTGTGAACCAGAGCTGAAGAATTGCGACTCTTTCTTCCACCGTCGGGCTGGGAAAAAAGAACTCTCGGGGGGGGTCATCCTGAGTGCAGGAAACCCGAGAGGGATACAACAACTAATTAATCTATTTTTGGGACAGTCCAAGGGGGATATTTGGCACAAACTCCAAAAAGTCTTAGGAGAAGATATTCAGAATTTCGCCACTTTATTGGTGGAGGCTTGGAGAGTCTTTAGCAACAGAGAAGAAGGGGATAAACAAGGGATGAAAAACTTAATAGCAATAGTGCAGGAGGAACAGAAAGAAAGACGTGAAAGCAGGCAGGGAGCACCCAGGCAAGGCCCTCCTCGATCCGGCAGAAATCAATGTGCAAACTGTAAGAAACAGAGCCATTGGAAGAAGGACTGTCCAGAGCAGAAAGAGAATGGTCAAGGGAATCAAAGGAGAGGAGGGGTGGTTGCCCATGTGCAAGAGGATTAAAGGGGACTGGAGGAGACTACCCCAGCAGGCTCTCTGGTTGTCAAACTAAAGCTGGGGGAAATGGAAAAAGAAGGGAAATTCCTAGTCAACCTTTAAAAGCGAGTACCTTCCTGGGGCAAGGTACTCAGTTCTAAATACAGCCTTGATGCCTGTAGGGGATGATTATGCTACAGTTACGGGAGCGACTGGCCAAACTGAAAAGGCATTTTTCTTTAGGCCACTAAAATACAAACTGGGAAAGCAGTGGGGGATCCACAAATTTCTATATATGCCCAACTCCCCTGAGCAACTTCTGGACAGAGATTTGCTGGGACAATGACCGCCAACTATTGCATTCAAAAATGGGGAAATTACTCTGGAGGGAAATGATCAAGAGTATGTAGAAATATTGAGTTTGATATTAACCACTAGTCAAGTCACAAGGGAAACTGAAATCGATGAAGACGTAATGAATCAGGTGTTCCCTGGGGTATGGGCTTCTGATGTATCAGGGAGAGCAAAAAACGCTCCCCCTATACAGATCAGACTAAAAGAGGGAATGCAACCTGTCAGAGATAAACAGTATGCCCTGAGGAAGGAAGATAAGGAAGGAATTAGCCCAGTAATTGAGAAGTTTTTGCATCTAGGATTATTAAAAGAATGTCAATCTGATTTTAATGCCCCTATCCTACCAGCCAGCAAACCTGATGAGTCATACAGGTTAGTACACGATCTGCAAGCCATGAACAAGGTAACTGAGGATCTGTATCCTGTGGTGGCCAATCCCTACACGATATTAAATTGCTTAACACCTGAACTAACTTGGTTTACCGTTTCAGGTTTAAAAGATGCCTTCTTCTGCCTTCCTATCCACCTAGCCAGCCAGAAAATTTTTGCATTTGAATGGGAAAGTCCTAAAAGTGGGCAAAGAACTCAACTTACATGGACAGTACCCCCACAGGGATTTAAAAACTCACCCACTTTCTTTGGAGAACAACTTGCAAAGGAATTAGAGGCCTGGGAAGCCCCTCCAGAGGAAGCGAAGCTGCTATGAAGATGACATCCTCATAGCCACACGGACAAGTGAAGCATGCGTGGCCTGGACGGTAAGCCTCTTGAACTTTCTGGGACTCCAAGGGTACCGGGTATCAAAGAAAAAGGCTCAAGCAGTAAAACAGAAATTAACTTATCTGGGATACAAAGTCAGTACTGGACAATGTACCCTGGGCCAAAGCCGGAAGGAGGCAATATGCCAGACCCCAAAACCTCAGACTGCAAAAGAACTAGGAACTGTCCTGGGGATGATGAGTTGGTGCAGGTTACGGATCTGTTACTATGGACTGTTTGTTAAGCCCTTATATGAGCTTATTGCAACTGAAAGCAGGGAAATACAACGGACAGAGGAAGCTACGCAGGCCTTCCACCAGCTGAAGAAAGCCCTCATGTCAGCTCCAGCTCTGGGATTGCCAGACGTGAGTAAGCCTTTCCTCTTGTTCTCCAATGAGAAGCAAGGAATGGCCTTGGGAATATTAGCACAGGACCTCGGCCCGTTCCGGAGACCAGTTGCTTACTTCTCTAAGCAATTGGATGCAGCAGCTAAAGGGTGGCCTGGATGCCTCAGAGCTGCTGCAGGAGTTGTACTGAATATCCAAGAGGTAAGTCAATTCACCCTGGGCCACAAAATGACTGTGCCAGTGTCTCACACGGTGTCTGCAGTGCTGGAGGTGAAAGGCGGACATTGGCTTTTCCCACAACGATTTCTGAGATACCAAGCTATTATGGTGGAGCAAGATGCTGTGGACATTGTGGTGACTAATATTGTCAATCCAGCCTCCTTCCTCAGTGGAAACCAAGGGGAGCCAGTGGAGCATGACCGCCTGGAGGTACCCCCGGTACTCGGGGTACAGGGCTCGATGCATCAGTACATGATGTGCAGGCTGGAGACTATGTATATGTTAAGTCTCTTACAGAGAAGGCCCTGCAACCACAATGGGAGGGACCATACCAAGTGCTCCTTACTACCTTCACTGCAATCAAGACTAAGGAACAAAGTGCTTGGATCCACCACAGCCGTGTTAAGAAAGCTCCAGAAGCCCCTTGGAGAATAACACTGGGTGATGGTAAACTGAAACTGAAACTTACCCGCACAAAATGAATGCATCATGGTGGGTGGGGATTTGTGCTGAAGTGTTGTTTACAATCATTGCTGTAATCCAAAAATTAGAAAGTACTCCTAGCCAGAACAATGCTGAATGGCCTTGGTCCCAAGCCCTTACTCAATAGACCGGATCCATGGGAAAACCTTCCCATTTAAAAGGTTTAAACCTAACAACTGTGGTCATGTGCCAAAAGTAAATATAAAAAACGCTGCAATGGCAGAAACAGAGGTTGTGGTCACTTCAAGGGACCATGGGGGAGGTAATTAAGATAGGGTGTAGAATGATTATTGGGACTACCTATAGTAAAGCAACCCAAATCAGTGTAAATAAGCACTGGAAGATTTGCAATCGTCCAAATGAATTGGACTGTTGGCACAACTTCACATTAAGACAAACTGTCGACATGGTTTGCCTCTGGGCCTGCAACACTATTGGGCTGTCTTTCAAATTTAAAATAAATGCTATAGCTAAGCCTGTTACAACCCACCCCAGCACTCAAGCACAAACCCAAAATACGCCATTTAAGCTTGAACCTAGAGTTTATGAAATTGGCCCACACATAATAAGGAATACGGGTCAACAACAACAGTTATTTAATCCAGGATTATGACATTTCGAACTGTTAATGCAAACTACTATCTCGACAGTTCAGCCACCTTGTTCCCCCTTCATAAGGTCATCCTTCGAGGGATGGACAAGATGGCTACAAAAACAAGCGCACTTCAGAGACAGAATGCAAAGGGATTTAACCAAGATGTTAGGGACTGGGCTAGGGGTTTTGAATAGGATTGACTCAGAAATATTAATGAACAAATTAGCAGTAGCAGCTAGCCATCCAATAAAATTAAAACAGCCTTTACAGTCATCTCTTTTGGCATTGGGAAATAGTCAATGGCAAGTCTCGAGGGTGCTGCCGAAATGGAGAGAAATTGAAGATCAAGACCATAGCTTGCTAGCAGACACATTAATGGGGGCACAGGATAACATATCTTCAGCCCTCAGCTATATGCAAACACAATTATGGGTACAGTCAACAGCTGCTTTAATCATAAGAGAAGGAAGTAAAGGAGTCTTTCCCACTGAAGTGCTGAAGGTGGTCTGGGGCAGTGCTACAGACATTGAGAAAGATTTCCAGTCTTGGTGGGCCATGGTAATTTTACATATAATCCCCCCACTAATACAGCTCCAGCCTTCGTGCTCACTCTGCATAATGGCACAGTTCACGCTATTCACGCCATTGCTGCCTTAGGGCTCAGTCACAAGCAGCCAGCATTATACCCCTCAGAATACAGGGTATGGGCTTGGAAAATCCAGGGGAGATGGCAAACCGTAAACTTGGAACATTACATTGCTCAAGAACAACAGGGATTCGTCTGTGACAGTAATGTGATTAGTGCTCAAGACATATGCCTTGACAATGACCAAGGCATTTGCCACTTTGAGATCCACCCAGATACCAACCAAGAAACGGTACTAGTGTATATAGGTGATGGCTGTGTGTGTTTAAGGACTGTGTGTGTGATGTCATAGAAATTGATAAGAACAAGGTTGCCGGGGTCAGGATTTTCACCCGCTCGACCCAGGCTAGATGTTTCTCTTCACCAGATAGAAGGAGGGCAGCTTGAGTCCTGGATAATTTCAACTGATTTATTGCAGGGTCCAAAAAGGATAGGAAAACATGGAGGGTAGGCTGAGGGACACACGGTGAGTCGAAGGGACAGCAGGGATGGTAACACCAGCAGAGGGATACCAGGGCGAGTGCGAGATCTCTGGGGAAAGTTACAGATTTTGTGCACAGCTACATGGAGGGGGATGGGAGGGGAAAAGTTTTCACAGGAGTAACTAATGAAAGATACAAAGGGTACAGGATGAGTGGGATGGGAAAGGGAGTACAGCATTCGAACCATGGGAAAGGAATGAATTTTCCCTGACTTAGACAATGGTGCTTTCCCAGGGCATTCCTGAGATAGCTTTCTCACCCATGACCCCCACATCTCCCCCTTCTTTCTTTATTAAATAAATTTTTCCAAGTGACTTTTCTATTACTCTTTTCAAACAACTCAGGGCAACCATTATCATGAAAATGACAACTTAAATCCACACCAAATTTTTGAGAATTGATACAAGCCACCTGGGGATTCCCCACTGTGTGAGTGCTTTACCTACTACATTGATGTCTCTGGTCTCCGTCATGAGGTCTTGCACTTGGTTTCGAATTTGCTGAATGCTGGCATGTATGGAGGTGCTTTTAGATGTTAAATTAAAACAGCACAGACCAGCAAAGTCCTGACAGCTGTGACCGTGCGCAAGAAGGAGAAAATCAATGTCAGCTGTATTTTGTAGGGTGGCGTGCCTGGTGGTTTCTTCTTCCGTGAGCAGATCTGACAGGGCTGCGGAGGCAGCTTTGGCCTGACGGCTGAGCCAACACCCCAGGTGGGAAATTTCACCGAGAGCCTTTGCAGCTGCGTACCAAGGTAGAAAAATGGATGCAGAGACTCTTTTGGATTCGCTCCAATCGTAAATTTTGTCATCGCAATTTGGGTCGAATTGACTGTAAGATCTCTTTTTGATGCCAATCCTTCTTGATTCTGCCAATTTATAATTTGTGATGTGTTTGGGGTGAGGACAGTCAGCTGTTCGAGGCTGCAGGGACCTCCTTTGATCTTTGATGGGATCCCTGCCCACACTCTGTCGCCGCAGATAAGAAACACGCCTCTCGGTGACACTCTGGGAACATCACTGGACTCAGGTGGTGTGCTAGAGGTATAGTTGCACCATGTGGCTGAATTATACTTTCTGCTATTAGGTGTTACATCTTTCTGAGTTACTGTGCCTGAGACTGCAGAGTCATGCCAAATGGGTGTGTTTTGTAGATAGAAAAACCTAACACAGTATGTAGCTGGAGCAGAGCCCAAGAGATCTAACTCCTGGGGCTCTTGTGTGGCATGTGGTAAAATCTTTGTCCAGGTGTCCCAGGTGTCAACCGGATTTGGTTTCTTCCCCGCATATGGATAATCTTTTTGCAACAGAGGCATTCCCACCAGGCACGTAGATAGAGGATTGTCCACGCTGCCCATTGGCAAGCAGATCTTATCTTGTTTCAGAGTTTTCGCCAGATTCTGCCATACATTTTCTGTCAGTTGTTGCACCATCCACCCTTCTGCTATTCACGGATGGAGCAGAATGGTGATTGCAGTGAAAAGCACTTGTTTGAATTTCATTCTTTCCAGGGTGGCCTTCCAGGGTGATTTTGCTGTAGCAAATAGCAAGAGAAACATATGACATTAAATTTCTGTACACTCTTTCAGTCACTCTCCTCACCCTCCCCCTTTTCTAATAATCGTAGGACACAAGCAGGAAAGAGAGGCGTGGGGACTTGTGGGATGGGTTGGGGGCAAGGTATGTGGGAAAAGGGATAGGGATAGTTGGGGAGGAAAGGAGGGGTTCTGCAGCAAGGTATGACAGTGGAAAATATTTTTTTGTGATGAGAGTTCGTGCTACAATGTTGGGAATTCTGGTCTTCTTGTTCCGACGCTTCCAAGTGACTGCATCTGCTGCGGTGTCTGGCTGATCAGATGCATCTTGGCTTTTCCTGGGTGGGTCAGCAGGCTGATTTGCATTCAGGTAGGGTTTGACAAAGTGGCCTGGAATCCAGTTCGGCCCTGTTTCTGTTGAAACACACACGTACCCTTGGCCCCAGGTTATTAGTGGAAAAGGACCTTTAATTTGGTGGGACTCAGGGTCTCTGATGAGCACAGGTGGGTGTTCTTTGAGATGGGCAAATATGTTGTTATGCAAATGCCAAAGGATTGGAGGATTTGGCTCTTTTGAATGGCAGTTAAGAAAAGTGAGCACATATAGTGCTTTGCAGAGTCTTTCTTGAGGTGTCATTAAAAGGGCAGAATCTTTTTGTAAACCTAACAGGTTGTTAATTTCTTTGTGTGTGCCTTCTTCTATTGATTGTCCCTGAGGGTTGCGAGGAATGCCGGTGTGATGGTGATTTCCCCAAGCTGAGAGAAAATTTTGAAATGCTTTGGAGGTGTAACTTGGTTCATTATCTGTCTTAATCTTTTTTGGAACTCCTAGGGTAGCAAAGGCCATGTTAAAGTGCTTGGTGACATCTTTGGCTTTCTCTCCTACATGCAGAGATGCAAAGATTGCACCAGAAAATGTATGTATACATACGTGAATATATTTTAATTTCCCAAAAAGTGGGTAATGAGTAATGTCTGACTGCCACAGGTCAAATGCATTCAGTCCCCTAGGATTGATACCTGTTAATACTGTTGGAAGGGCACGGGATTGGCAATTTGGACATGTGGCTACAATGGCACAGGCTTGTTCTTGTGACAATTTCAACTGACGTGCCAGGGCTGGCGCGTTTTGGTGGTAAAACATGAGGCTCAATTGTGCTTGTTTAAAAATGTCAGGTAAAGTTGGTGAAGTAATTGTGGTGGTGACTGTCATTGCCAATGCATCTGCCCTCTGGTTCCCCTCAGTAAGGAAGCCAGGCATGTCGGTGTGGGATCTTACATGTAGAATATGATAGGGTTGCTCTCCATGAGAGATGAGCCAGATGAATTCTGAAAGCAAGGAAAACAGCTGTTTGTTTTGCACGTCTTTGAGCAGAGCATGCTCTGCTCCATCAACTATCCCGGCAACATAAGATGAATCAGTCACTAAGTTAAATGGTTGCTGGAATATCCTGAAGGCCCTCACAACTGCAAAAAGCTCCGCAATCTGGGGGGAACCTTCCATGGTCTGAACATCAGATTCCCACTTTTGAGTGTTCAGGTCTTTCCAGGTAAATACCGATCTGTGGGACCTGCCAGACCCATCAGTGAACACTGTGACAGCGCCTTTAATAGGAAGATGACTTTGGAAAGTTTTTGGAACTACATGGAACGAATCTTTGAATAATTTGTGCTTTGGGTAGTGAATTGAGACTTTCCCGAGATAGCTATCTAAAGCAATTTGGATGTTTTCATTTGTTTTTAATAAGGCGTCCAATTGACCTAACTTCAAAGGCAGGTAAATGCATGAGGGATCACAGCCTACGGGGCTTCAGAGGCGATGGTGACTTTTGGCAATTAATTTTGCTAGCAACTCTGATGGTGTATACACTGTTTTCGCAGGCTGATGTGGGAGAAACAACCACTCGAGTATGATGAGTGGGTCTTTCTGTGTTGTGTCCCACTGAAATAGGAGCCCATGAAAGTGTGGGCACTTTCCCAGGATGACAAATTCAATCGGAAGGTTTTTTCTGACCTGTTCAGCCTGTCGTGTCCTCATTGCCTCTGCTACTTTCTGCAATGTTTCCTCTGCCTCTGGTGTCAGGGTCTGTGGGGCTGTGGGGTCGGTGTCTTTCTTCAGCAAGGAGAACAGTGGAGCCAGCTCTTGCCTTGTCAAGCCGAGCAAAGGCCAGACCCAAGTGATGATCCCACAAATGCGTTGAATGTGCTCTAGAGCCTGTGGCTGTTCATTTATAGAAAAAATCTGTGGTGTTACAGTTCTCCCAGTGATGAGATACCCAAGGTATGTCCACAGTGCTGACATTTGTATTTTGTCCTGAGCAATTACAAAACCTGCTTTCTCAATAGTAGAAACAGTCTTTTCGAGAGCGGCACTAAGGTAACTTTTGGTGGCAGCACAAATAAGTATGTCATCCATGTAATGGACTATGATAGCTTCAGGAAACTGATTCCTGACAGGTGATAAAACCTGAGCAACCTACATTTGGCATAACACGGGGCAGTTTTTCAATCCTTGAGGATTGATACCCATTGATACCTTTTAAAAGTCTCACTTCTGTTCAGAGATGGTACTGAAAATGCAAATCTGAGGGCATCTCCTGGGTAAAGTGGGATGTTAAAGAAGCAGTCCTTGATAGCAAGGACAGCAAGCTGCCAATCGTGGGGAAGCATAGAAGGGGAGGGGAGGCCAGGCTGAAGGGGACCATATCCTCAATAACCTCATTAATTTTTTGAAGGTCTTGGAGCAGACGCCAACTGCTTTTGCCAAGCTTTCGGATGACAAAATCTGAGGTATTTCACGGGCTAGTTGATGTAACTAATTGCCCGAGTTGTTCTTGCTCCTTGACTGATTCGATGAGCGCATTTAATTTGTCTGATGGGAGGGGCCACTGATCCACCCACATCGGAACATCGGTTTTCCAATTCAATGGTGGGGAAATTCGCTCTGCAGTGGCCCATGCCAAAAATCCCACTTGGGGTCAGGGATATAAAGGCAGGCACCTCACTGGGATAAAACATCCCTGCCAAATAGGGAGATATTGGATGACACGACAAATGGTCAGATGGTGGAGACTTGCCCCTCAGGCCCCTCTACGCTTACAAGATGAGGACTTTGCATGGAATTGACAGCTCCACCAACACCGGAGATTGTGCCACAAGGGGACACCAGTGCCCAGTCGCGAGGCCACTTTGCCCTGGGGAGGATAGTAACGTCCACTCCTGTGTCAGCCATGAGACGAAGTTCAATGGATTTCCCATTTTTGGAAATACAAGAATCAATCAGGGGTTTGTCTTTACAAATCTAGTGACATGCAAATACATCAAAATTTGAATCAGGTTCAACCTCTGAATCCTGGCCGGTTAAAATTAACATTTGTGCAAAAGGTACAAATTTCAACAATGTAAATGGTGGATTGTAACAAACAACTGACACAGTAATTTCATTGCCTGGATTTACAGTCACAACTTCTGGTAATATACTTACCTGATCTGGAGTGTGTTCACTGTCCCCAAACAGCAGGACTGTAGTTGGTTGAGGGTGGAAAGGGGGCTCAAGGTACCCAGCTGGAACTCAAACTAGATCTTCGTCGGGGAAAAGCAGATGGACAGAACTTACTAACATTGGTCGGAGGCTTTGGGGAAAGTTCCGGTTCTGCGGAACAACTGGAGTCCGTCCTCATGACTGCGGTCCTCTGCGAGGAGCCTGTTGGGGCGGGGGACTCCTGGATGGCTGGCAGCTGAGGTGGGCTTTGCAGGCAAGGCCGGTAATTTGCTGTTGTCGCGCGGCGTGGCCCCATGCTCTGCTAAGCATTTCCCTGGGTCGGCTGATAATATTGCTGCTGAAAGTTGTATGTGGGCCGATAGGGCTGTTGGAAAGGAAGAGGCCTAGGAGGTGGAACATAGTTAATAAATTGTCCAACAGGAAGGTGAGGACAGTCTTTCTGGAAATGTCCAAGTTGGCCACAGTAAAAGCAACGGAAATTGCTAATGTTTGTCATGGCTTCCCTCACTCCCTTGCTCACTGCAAAAGACACCAGGGCCAGCACTTTGGGGACAGAGGCTCCTGTTCAGGGTGGTGGCACTATGTCCCTAGCAACAAGCTGATAATGCAGCTATGGCAGGGATGTTGGACATGGCTTAGGGATGGCTGATGAGAGGCGCAGGTGCAGGTACATGTCTCCCTGATGGAACTCTTTGGCCGGTCTTGTGAAGCTGCAGAGACGCTCCTGTGGAGAGAGGAGGTGGCTGAGGCCCCAGCTGCCAGTGGCACACAGGGACCCTCCTGCACAGCAGGGCCCAGAGCTGGCAAGGCTCCCCAGCATGGCTGGAGCTGCTGGCACAGCTGGGCCCAGCTGGACAGCTGCCCCTCAAGGCCCTGGCCAGCAGGGCACGGCTCTGGGCAGGGTCCCTGGCCAGGAGCGGGCCCCACAGCGCCTCTGCCTTTCAAGGGCAATCTCGGCCCTGCTCTTTCTCCTCCCCACCTCCCTCTGCCTCTGCCCCGAGCCCCTGGGGCTGCTCTTGGCCACAACTGCTAATCCGTGATTGTTCTCTCAGCAAAGGGGCATCGAGAAGTTGCCTCCAGCATGCAGCGTGATCTCCACACAGTGACGGACCAGGACTTCCAGTCAATCCATCTCTCAATCCCAGTGTCCATGGGAGCACAGTTCAGAAGCGTTTCCATGCTGTGCTGGCTTGCCCACGTGCTTTAGGGAAGTGGGCATTGCAAGGAGCTCCTTCCTCAGTGGGAGCAGGCACGGCCTCAGCTGCAGCCCCGGTGCTGCCTGTGGCGCAGGGAGCGGCCGTGGCTGTCCCTGTGCTCGGCTGCAGCACAGGGCCAGGCCGGAGCGGGGCCCTTGTGCCTCCGCTGCTGCTCGGCAGCACCGCCGGAGCCCGGGGCCGCGGCCCTTCCCCGCCGGGGCCGGGACCTGCCCGACAAGGGCGCGGCGGCTCCAGAGGCCCCGCCCGACCCCCAAGGATGGGCTCCGCCCGCCCGCCGGCCGCAAGGCTTGGCAGGAAGCTTTCTGCCCACTTTGCACAGCCTCCACCCAGAGTGGCCCTTTGCTGCGCTGAGGAGACTTAAAAACCCCGCTGCACATCTCATGAGGGATCCCTGCACACCTTAGTAGAGACCATCAAGACTCCTTTGTGCCTCCTGAGGGATCCCTGCACCCCTCAGCAGAGACCCCAAAATATCCCTCTGTGCCTCGCAGAGAATCAGTGTTCACCAATGCAGAGACCCCAGGGCAGCCTTGTGTGCCTCACAAAAGACCACAGCCTCCTGCCCACCTTAGGAAGGACTCAGCTCCTCTCCAGGCCTTGACGGCAAGCACTAAACCGCCACGTTAATCACAAGGTACTCAAGCCCCTGCCAGCCTTACGGATGTCTCCAGTCCCCTGTATGCCACAGAAGAGATCTCAAATCCCCTGAGAACCTCACGAGGAACCCCAGCCCCATGCACCACTCTACAAAGGACGCAAAGCCCTGCATGCCTTCCTGCAAAACCCAACACCTACAAAACCCCCCCTCCAGCTGGTGTGCCGCATGAGGGACCCTGGCCTACTGCCATCCTTACAGGCTTTTATATGGCATGCCCAATGCCCGGCATGCCATAGAAAAGCCTGGCTTGTCATTAACTCTAGCCAGCAGTGTGTTCCCTGGCAGAAACCAATTCCCTTCTGGGCATGGGGAAGACGTGTTGTGGTGCCGGCTGCATCTGTGGGAGCAATGGGGAGCGTGAGCCCGTGCTGTGCTGCACTGCTGAGCTGGCAGCACGGTGAATACGGGCAGGACATTCTCTGTTTCCCCCAGAGCTGGGGCCTGCAGGCACCTTGCCGGCCCTTGGCACAGGCTGTGCCAGCCAACAAAGCCCAGCAGGCCGGGAGGAGAGCCCGGGGGCAGCGCAGCTGCTTGGGCAGCGGCTGCTGCCAGGGTCATGGGCCAAAGCCATCCCTGAGCAGCCACTGCCACCCCTGGCCCTCCCTGCCCCGTGACAGCTACCCCAGCCCCAGGGGACAGGCTCAGGCCCACTAAGGACACACTGGAGCCTTGCTCTCCCTCTCTGTCCTTTCCCCACCATGGGCACCCCATGCAGTCACTCCCAGGTTTCAGGATGTGTCCCCATGGAGGGACCCCAGCAGGACTGCTCAGAACCCGAGTGCCCTGAGCCTGCTTGGGATAATTCCCCTGAGCTGTGCTGGTCTTGTCTGGGCTGTGTAAGACTAAACATTAAGAATTAAAGGCAATTTTACTTTTATTGCCCAAGTGTCAGAAGATTCTAGGTTTCCTTAACTGTAAAACTACTTTGTCAAATGCAGAACTGTTGGAGGAAAGGGGAACAAATATCTGGTGTCCGTATTCTATGAAAAACTCTTCTCAATGCTACAAAGGAAAAATATATCTAAATGTTTTAAAATGAAAGACAAAGATAACATGAGGGTGCTGTTGGTCTGATGAGCCCCATGCCCAGCTGCTGCCTGCCCATGCCTGGCTGTGCCCAGACGAGCAGCTCCGCCAGTGCTGGTGGTAGCACACAGACACCTGAGCTGAAGCTGGACTCAAGCCTGTGATAGATGAATAATGCGACAGTTGACTCTCACAATTAAAGGATAAATATCATGCATATATGTTAAGAGAAGTTTTATATATATATAGATATGTTTTACCCCCTGTTGTGTTGTTATCTTGGGATTACCTGAGTTTGAGACATTTAAGAGGGTCACCTTGCTACGACAGCAGCACCTGACCTCCAATCGAGATGTAAGGAAGTAAACTCCAGCACTGGACATCAAAGAAGGAGTCGATAGACAGAACATTAAGAAGGGCAAAAGAGTTAAAAGGTGAGACATCCATTGCGTGCATGAGAATGTGGTGGGAAAAATCCTCTACTCCCGGCACAGTAACATTGTCTTTATTCAGTGTCCTGTTATATTTCTAATAAGGTTTTTAATAAACATCTAAAATTTTTACAAGTAAATATAACTTTTTGAATAATCCATTCCCTGGCTAGAGGGCTGCACCTCCTATCCTGGATGGGCAGCTTGGTCATTCCCTTCAGGGAGAGACGGATCTGTTCTAGACAGTGGTTGTAGCATACTTCCAGCTACAAGCTGGTAATACACCTGTGGTAAGGACAACGGACACTGGCACGGAGATGCATGATGACAGGCCAAGTTCTCCATGGCTGAGGTATTAGGCCGGTCTTGTGAAGTGGGAGAGGTGCTCCTGTGGAGAGAGGAGGTGGCTGAGGCCCCAGCTGCCAGTGGCACACAGGGACCCTCGTGCACAGCAGGGCCCGAGCTGGCAAGGCTCCCCAGCACGGCTGAAGCTGCTGGCACAGCTGGGCCCAGCTGGACAGCTGCCCCTCAAGGCCCTGGCCAGCAGGGCACGGCTCTGGGCAGGGTCCCTGGCCAGGAGCGGGCCCCAGAGCGCCTCTGCCTTTCAAGGGCAACCTCGGCCCTGCTCTTTCTCCTCCCCACCTCCCTCTGCCTCTGCCCTGTGCCCCTGGGGCTGCTCTTGGCCAGGCAGCCTCAGTGGGAGCCAGCTCTGGCTGCAGCCCCAGCGGGGCCCCCAGGACAAGGCCCAGCAATTGAGAGGCCAATGGAAGCACTGGGCAGCAGCAGAACCCTCAGCAGAGTTATTTGGACAATCATGGACTGGCCACAACCCCACTGCAGCCTCAATGGGAATGTTCCCCGACCACGTTAGACTTTCAAAAGAAACTGTTTGAGGGGGAGAGCAACAAAACACTCACTGTTTTCTGTTCCAGGAATACCCAATTCCAAAGCAGCACAACATGAAGACAAGCTCCAAAGAAAGCACGCCTGCCAGTAACCCTAGCCAGCAGCCTGTTCCCTGACAGAAACCCCTTCCGAGGCCATCCTGGGCATTGGGAACAGGTCTTGTGATGCTGGCTGCATCTGTGGGAGCGATGGGGAGTGTGAGCCCGTGCTGTGCTGCACTGCTGAGCTGGCAGCACGCTGGATACGGGCAGGACGGTCTCTGTTTCCCCCAGAGCTGGGGCCTGCAGGCACCTTGCCGGCCCTTGGCACAGGCTGTGCCAGCCAACAAAGCCCAGCAGGCCGGGAGGAGAGCCCGGGGGCAGCGCAGCTGCTTGGGCAGTGGCTGCTGCCAGGGACATGGGCCAAAGCCACCCCTGAGCAGCCACTGCCACCCCTGGCCCTCCCTAACAAATTCTAGGTTACATCTGTGAATTGCATGCTACACTTTCCTTCATGTTTTTCCCAATACCAGGAAGTTTCTGTATATAGTAACGCCCTTGAGAATCTCTAATTATTTTCAGGGGGTTTTTTTTTTGGTTTTTTTTTTTTTTGTTTTTTTTTTTTTTTTTAATTGAGACAGATGAAACAGCCTTATTGGTTTTAGTTTTGGCAGGTCTGTTTTTTTTCTTTGCATGATGGTTTACTTATTATCTACATTTAAGCTTGTTTTTATTTATGGGTTTTTTGTTCCCCAAGCAATTATTTTGACAGTCTTTTGTTCACTTCTTACTTAATGTTCCATAGATGAATAGTTTGGACTCTCTTTTTATAGGAAAATAAAGATCTCAGAAAGCTCTATTTTTAATTTTGATAACATTCTCTCTCCCCGCTCCTAGCCTTCACAATGATCGTTTTTGAAACATCACTGAGGATAGGTAGAGTTATTTGGGAAATAACCAATAGGCCTGGCTTAACCTGGGTATTGGATTATTATTTTCAGTGCTATAAACCTACATTGCTTCAAGGTTCACACCACGGTCCTGATTTGTGGCTCAATGCATGGACGCCTGTCTGAATTAAAAGAATGTTTGTGAGGCAGCTGAAGAGCTTAGACTCCAGAGATTAAAATTCCTGGGAGGAGGAGGTGGAGGAAGAAAGGATAAAATCCTGATTCAAAGGGTTTTTTCTCACTTTTAGTATGCCAGAAGTATGGTAGACTACACCTGTCTTCAAATGTCATTTGGTTACAGAACAGCTCTCTACAGTGTCAGACTCCAGGAGAAATGACTGAACACTTTGCCTCCCAATGCATCAGCTTTAATTCTAGTGAGAGGTAGGCCTTAATTACAGTCCAATTGGAGCAAATCAACAAAGCAGTCTAGCCATTGTGTGAATGGCAAGAGGAATTTGCTTGTGAACAGATGACTATGTCCCACTCAGTAATGAACAAAATTTGCCCTGACTTGGAAGAAAGTAGACAAGGAGCAATGCAGTATTTGGGGTTTATCCAGGGATAAATGGGGCAAGAAGCTGTAACAACTTAACCTGTTTTACAGAACACAAGTACTGATACGGCCAATAATGCACCCACATGAAGGGATCTTCAGGACATTCCTTTATTTCTCTAACCAGGAATGGGCAGCAAAATGCTGGCATTTATCAGAACTGGAAGCCGTGTTCCTCTCCTGTTTCTCCTTGAGCACACTGTGTGTTATTTGCAGACTTCACTGTCCAGCCCATCAATCCTCTCGTGGCCAATTGCTAAATGGCACAAGTACCAAAATACAGGTGCCAGCATAATCAGCCCAGCACTAATGCAGCACTGCTTTGATGGTGCACAGGAGCACAGAATGGCTTGGCTTGGAAGGGACATTTAAAGGCCATCTAGTCCCAATGGCCTGGAGTGAGCAGGGACACCTTGAACTAGGTCAGGTTGCTCAGAGCAGGAGCTTGAATGTCTGCAGGGATGGATGTCCACTTCTCTGGGTAACCTGTGCCAGGGTTTCATAACAAACAGTGTAAAAAATGTGTTTCTTTCATCTAGTCTGAATTTACCATCTTTTAGATTAAAACCATTCCCCCTCGGTTTGGTCACAAAAGACTCTATTAAAAATTCTGTCCCCATCTCTTTACAAGCCCCCATAAGGCCCTGAAAGGCAGCAATCAGGTGTCCCTGGAGTCTTCTCTCTTCCAGGCTGAACACTGCCAGCTCTCCCAGCCTGTCTCCAAAGCAGAAGGGCTCCAGCCCTCAGAGCATTTAGTCCCTCCTCTGGACTAGATCCAACAGGACCGTGTCCTTCCTGTCTTGGGGACCCAGAGCAGGATGCAGTACTCTGTCGTGGTAGAGACTGAGACACTACAAAGCAACACAGTCCATTTCCAGAAGGCTTCAAACCCTGTTTTTATTCTAGCCTGCATGCTTTTTCTGCATTTTTACAAAGCTCTTAACTTTATACTTTACTCATTGGTCGCGAGATACAAGCAAAATACTCATTGGAATAGGGAGTTGCAGGTTTCTTTTATTTATCCTTTCTTTCTTGGTTTCTATGATCAATGACATAGAAAATTGCTGGAAAGCTATTTTAGTTGTAAACATGGATCCTCCTACCTAACTTCTCGATGGCTCACAGAGGTCACTGTAAAACGTCTTCCACATTACTCCAGGTGGGGTCCCACCAGAGCAGAGGGGGGGAGTCACCTCCTTCAACCTGCTGGGCACTCTCCTTTGGATGCACATGGCTGGCTCATGTCCAGCCTCTCTTCTAGCAGCAACCCCAAGTCCTTCTCGGCAGAGCTGCTCTGCATCCCTTCATGTCCCAGCCTGTGAGATCAGCTGAGCTGGGACTGTGTCACAGCCCTTGGGCAGAGCAGCTGGGCAGGATGAGCTCCCTTCCGAAGAAAGCAGAACCCACTCCAAAGATCTCCACCCTGGCCATGAGGTCACAGAAGGCTCTGAGATCACAGAGGTGCCAGAGCCCCGTGGTTGCAGAGCAGCACAAGGAGCCAGCAGTCAGTCCCTGAGCACAACTGTTGCGGCGGCAGCAGCAGCGGTGGCAGCAGCGGTGCTGACATTGGGACAGCGGTGTCAGGACAGAGGTGGCAGCAAGAGCTGCGGGACTGGCAGAGGACAAGGCACCATGGCCCTTGCTCTGCACCTCTTCCTCCTGCTCCTCCTGGCCGTGGCCCTGCCTGCCAGGGCTGCACAGGCTGCTCCACTCCAAGTGTGGCGAGCAGGTGAGCCGGCAGCCTGGCTGCCCTTTCCCGGGACAGCGCTCCCTGCTCCCCGGGAAGCGCTGGGGATGGTTTTGCCCAGGGCTTTGGGGAGGGTTTCCTCTGTGGGAGGGAGAGAGCCCCCATGGTCCCTGGGCTCCTCCAGCCACCACTCCAGGGATGTTGCACAGGGCCTGCAAAGTGGGTGGAGAGTGACCAGAGCCAGTCCAGAGCTCCCCAGGCCCGTGTGCTGCTTTGGCCTTGTCCACTGACAACTGGCAGCCAAGGCCTTACCCGACCCCCTTGCAGTGCCCAGTTCTCTAAGGCAGAGGAGGATCCCAGCACACCATGGAAATGGGTCTGATCTGATCTGTGCTCCCCTCTAGATGAGCATGCTAGGAAGGCTTCTCCAGCAGCTTGGCTTAATGATGATTTCCAGGGTCTTAACCCTCCACCAGGTATGTTTTCAATGTTGGTAAAAGAATAATCATTGAGAACCTTGCAGGAATCAGGTGACAGGAGCTTCTGTGGCTGTTGAGTTTCAGGTGTGTCTGCAGGAAAGACTTTTCAGGCTCCTTTCCTGGTTGCTGCACACAAGCCCCGCTCCCATGGCACGGGTGAGTAGTGTGTGACTGCTGACCCCGCAGGCTGAGCCCTGGTTCAGTGGGATCCATTCACCTGAAATGCAAATGCTTTTCTTAAGGTCCTCCGAGAAGGAGGAACAAACCTGGAGGAGACAGGAAGTCCCTGGAGGCATCCAAACAGATGGACAGGATCTGGAGTGACCTGGAGAGACAACGTGGTGGGTGCATTTCCCTCATGCTTCCCCCTGGGACTCAGCAGCCGGGGGCTTTGGCTGCACATCTGGACACGCCGTGCCCGGCACAGCGGGAAGGGATCCATGGCAGCCTCGCTGCCCCGCTGCTGCTGCTGCTGCTGCTTTCATGCCCTGCAGGGCTGTTTCCCAGCCTGGCCTGGCTGCAGCTTCTGCCCAGCCTCTGCAGGAAGGCATTTGGCATCAGCTGCCAGGGAGCCCAAACTGCACCATGGCCCACCCTGAGATCCCCTGCACTTTCCCAGTCTGTGAGCGCATCTGGAGGGGCAGTTCTTTGGAGGAGGAAGGGCCCTGGTCTTTCTCCTTAATCTTATCCATTACTTAAACAAGCATTGCCTCCTGAGGATGCCACATTCCCATTGGGAAACAAACCCACCTGATTCAGCTGTCCTTTTTCCTTTCTGCAGACATGGAAGGAGAGAGTGTGCTGACAGCTGCATTTCCCGGAGGAAGCAGTGGCTCCATGGCAGCCTCTGCCCCAGGAAGGGAGGCGATGCCAGGCAAAGGCCCCGGAGGTAATTGCTGTGCCTCTGGGCCTGAGCCCTGCTGAGGCTTCAGCTGCCCTCTCTGCTGCTTGGCAGTGCAGGCACACAGCATTACCTGACCCCCTTGCAGTGCTTGGTTCCCTATACAAGGGGATCCCAGCACAGCATGGAACAGTTCCCATCTGTGCTCCTTTCTAGACTGGGAACGTGACTTCCATCACTGGGAAACGCTGTTAAAGCACAGTTTAAGGATGTTGGAGCTTGGTGATGGTAGGTTTTCAGCAACTCTTTGCTAACAGAGCAATCATTGTCCAAGTGTAATCATTGTCCAGAGTGATATTCCTCTGTCATTTCCCTTAAGATCCTCCGAAGTTTGATGGATTCTGGAAATCCTGGCCTCCAAATTTCTACTCTTGTACCCTACAGTGATCCCACAGGATTGCTGTCAGTGGGAGGAAGGAGCGTTTAGCTGTCCATCTTCCTCCCGTGTGCAATGCCAGTGTGTCCTTCCATGTGCTCTGTGCAGCCAGGGAGAAGGGCAGAGAGGGAAGGGGCCGGGCCCAGGGCTGTGCCCCGGGGCTGAGCCTTTGGCAGCTCCTTTGCCAGCCCCAGGGAGCCTGAGCTGCTCCTGCTGCCACTGCCACACCCTGGCCCTGCCTGGGGCTGGCTTTAGAGCTGCTGGCAGCTCCAGGGAGTCCTTTCTGCCCCAACTGCCCTGCAAGGGGCTCCTTCCATGCCAGTGTGGGGCCACTGCAGGCACGTGCTCCCCATGCCCCTGCTCCTGAGTGGGAGGCAGAGCTGAGGGAGTGCCTTGGAGGGCACCAATCACCCAGGTGCCGTTACTGCCACTCGGGCCTGAAGGAGAATCTTCAACAGTGTCACAGGAGCTGTTCTGTCCGTCCTTTGCAGGTGAACCTGATGATGAAGACAATCCTGATGACGAAGATAATACGTTTGATGAAGATGATCTGGATTCCCAATGTGTACCCATTACTGAGCCTCTGGGAGATGCTGAGGGTAGGTCAAGGCCTTTTCCCTGGGAGAGCTGCCAGCTCAGAGCCCAAAGCTTGGCCAGGGGGGCATCACTGCAGGTGCCAGCACAGAACCAGGCACGTGTGTGCCCTCGCCCTGCGCGATCCCCTCACCGCTCCTGCGGCTCAGTGGTGCCCGTGCAGATCAGCAGAGATGGCAGAAGCTTCTGTGGCTGTTGAGTTTCAGGTGTGTCTGCAGGGAGGACTTTGGTGGATGCTGCACACAAGCCCCACTCCCATCGCAGGGGTGAGTAGTGTGTCCCTGCTGTCCCCACAGGCTGGGACTTCGTTTTGTGGGATCCATTCCTGGGAAACGGAAATATTTCTCTTAAGGTCCTCCAAGAAGGAAGAAGAAACCTACAGGAGCTCGTAAGTCCCTGGACATTTCCAAACATCTGGAACAAAAACAGAGTGGCGTGGACAGCCAGCGTGGTGGGTGCATTTCCCTCAGCCTTCCCCTGGGACAGAGTAACCGGGGGCTTTGGCTGCACATGTGGACACACCGTGCCCGGCACAGCGGGAAGTCATCCATGCACCACAGTCCATGCACACCCTAAGATCCCCCTGCAATTTCCCAGACTCTGAGCATATCTGGAGGGGCCTGCTCTTTGCAGGAGAGAGGGCCCTGGAGCAGCTCCAAAATCCTGGCCATTTTCCTTGTCCTTATCCATGTCTTTGACAAGTGTTACCTGGAACAGAAGGGCACAGCACAGAGGAATTATAGCATGCAGGGTCAGGGGTTTGGGTACTGAGCAGTCCTGTGCCAAGGGGCAGCAAAATGCCTGCAGGCCCCAGATCTGGGGGAAACAGGGAGTGAGGACGTCCTGCCCGTATGCACCACGCTGCATTTCAGCAGTGCAGCACAGCACGGGCTCACGCTCCCCATTGCTCCAACAGATGCAGCCGAGAACTCAACAGATTGGAAAAGCATGAGAAGAACTTTCAGCTCGGAAACATCCTTTTTGATTACGTTGATGGCCATTGTGGCACCTGCAGCACTGTCCCTGATGATGTGCTATGCCAGAATCTGGTATTGCTCGAAGAGAAAACGGTGAGTGTTTCGCGATTCTCTGTCTCAAGCAGCTTCCTTTAAAGGCTGCTCATAGTCAGGGAATATTCCCAGAGAGTTTGCAGTGGAGCTGTGGCCAGTCCCTGGTTGTCCAGATATCTCTGCTGAGGGTTCTGCTGCTGCCCAGTGCTTCCATTGGCCTCTCAATTGCTGGGCCTTGTCCTGGGGGCCCCGCTGGGGCTGCAGCCAGTGCTGGCTCCCACTGAGGCTTCCTGGCCAAGAGCAGCCCCAGGGGCACAGGGCAGAGGCAGAGGGAGGTGGGGAGGAGAAAGAGCAGGGCCGAGGTTGCCCTTGAAAGGCAGAGGCGCTCTGGGGCCCGCTCCTGGCCAGGGACCCTGCCCAGAGCCGTGCCCTGCTGGCCGGGGCCTTGAGGGGCAGCTGTCCAGCTGGGCCCAGCTGTGCCAGCAGCTCCAGCCGTGCTGGGGAGCCTTGCCAGCTCTGGGCCCTGCTGTGCAGGAGGCTCCCTGTGTGCCACTGGCAGCTGGGGCCTCAGCCACCTCCTCTCTGCACAGGAGCACCTCGGGAGAGGAGTTGGAAGACGGTGGCTGCACCTCACACCCAGCCAGCGTGAGCAGCTCCTCCAGCAGCAGGGACGGCCTGGACAGCCCTCTCAAATGTTCTGTGAAGAGGAGCCCAGAACAACTGTCTACACGGAAACCTCCTTTTACCCCGTAGATCCCACTGCCACCTGCTCTCCCCATGGGCCTCCCCAAGCTGCCTTCATCCCTTTTTTTCTCTCCGTCTGTCCCATCCCAGCCAACTCGAGTTCCTCTAGGGACCCCAGGATCAGCCCAGCACCTTCCAGCCCCTCCGGAGACCAACACATCCCTTCCTCTGCCTCTGAGACCCCTTGCCTTGCCCTCTAGGAATCACTGAAGGCGACACCCCACCCCACCGCCCCCCACCCTCCCCACTCCCAGTTGCAGGGTAGGCAGCGGCCCATTCTTCTGTTGAAATAAAGAGAAGGATCTGTGTTGTGGTTTCAAAGCAAAACCAGTGAGAGACTCCAAGTCAGAAATACAATTTATTAGAAAAAGGGAAAAAAAAAAACAAAATTCATGCAATAATACAAAAGAAAAACCACTGACAGGGTCAGAATACAGCCTGCTGACACCCTGCTAGTTAGGGTGGTGGTAGCAGTCCAGATGAAATGGACTTGTGGAAGTGGTGATCCTGTAGAAACAATCTGGTAGCTTTCATCCTCTGGAAAAGCAGTGGGTAAGGGCGGCGGTTCCTCTGGGAATCCAGTGGAAAGACTGCTTGTTGTGTCCCAAAACCCAGATTATATCCAGCTGGGGATGCTTAGCTCCTCCCCCATGGGCAGAGCATCTCACAGTGGGCTGATAACATTCTGCCTCATGCTGTGGGTCCTTGATTAGCCATGAAACAGAAATGGCTCTGGGAGGGAGTTATCTCTGAGTCATGTGGCAAGACATTGATGGACCCATTAACAGGAGATAAGGAAGAAACAATGCCTCTCCTGGTTTCAGCAGCTCTTGAGGATGGGAATAGAACATAATTTTATATTATAATCTAGGACATAATCTAACCCTTATTCTATTACCATCTATACCCAAGCCAATATCCTCTTACTATATATATGTATCTATCTATCTATATATATTATATAAAATGAAACTTTACACACAATTCTTGCTTAAAATTAGGTTAGATTTCCTTGTGGTACACAACAACTTTCCTTGTCCTTCTGCATTACCTAGCCAGTGCAACCAGGTCCTTGAGCAAAAATACCCACAGATGGGTTTGCCCCTGCTTGTGGTGGGATTAATCCAAACAGTCTTTCCTAAAATACCTTTCATGTGTATCACAGGAACTTTGTCTCCATCCCCTGTGTGCAGGGGTTCAGACTGGGCAGCACCAGGATTGATAGGTCCTCAGGTTTTGACCATCCAGATGGCTTTTGCTAAGTTCAGTTCCCAGTTCCTGAAGGTTCCTCCACCAAGTGCCTTCAGGATAGTTTTAAGTAGTGCGTTGCATCATTCAACTTTCCCGGCAGCTGGTGTGTGATAGGGGATATGATATGTCCTTTCAATGCCATGTTCTCTGGCCCAGGTGTTGATAAGGCTGTTCTTGAAATGAATTCCATTGTCTGACTCAATTCTCTCAGGGGTGCCTTGTCTCCACAGGATTTGCTTTTCTAGGCCCAAGATGGTGTTCCAGGCAGTAGCATGAGGCACAGGGTAGGTTTCCAACCACTCTGTGGTAGGTTCTACCATGGTCAGCATGTAGCGCTTGCCTTGGCAGGTTTGGGGAAGCGTGGTGAGGTCAGTTTGCCAGGCTTCCCCATACCTGTACTTCAACCATCGCCCACCGTACCACAGAGGCTTCACCCGCTTGGCCTGTTTGATTGCAGCGCAGCTCTCGCAGTTGTGGATGACCTGTGAGATGTTGTCCATAGCAAGGCCCACCCCTCGGTCACGGGCCCATCGCTATGTTGCATCTCTCCCCTGACGACCAGAAGCACCGTGGGCCCAACGAGAGAGCTAGGAATGATTCTCCCTTGTGCTGCCAGTCTAGATCCACCTGTGATACTTTCACCTTGGCAGCTTGGTCCACCTGTTTGTTGTTGTGATGCTCTTCATTAGCCCGACTCTCGGGTACATGCACATCCACATGTCGAATCTCACGATCAGCCTCTCTACTCGGGTGGCAATGTCCTGCCAAATCTTGGTGGCCCAGATGGGTTTCCCTCTGCGCTGCCAGTTGGCCTTTTTCCAGCAATGCAGCCATCCCCACAGAGCATTAGCTGCCATCCATGAATTGGCGTAGAGATAGAGCCTCAGCCACTTCTCTCGTTTGGCAATAGCCAAAGCCAGCTGGACGGCTTTAAGCTGTGCAACCTGACTTGATCCAGCTTGTCCCTCAGTAACTTGTGCAACTTGTCCTGTGGGGTTCCACGCTGCAGCTTTCCATTTCCAGTTAGTGCCTATAATTCAGCAGGAACCATTACAGAAGAGGGCATATTGTCTGATAGGCTCCGGTAGCTCACTATATGGTGGGGCTTCCTTGGCACATGCCACTTGCTCCTCTTCTTCTTCAGAAGACAATCCAAAAGTCTCCCCTTCAGGCCAGTTTGATAGAATTTCCCAAATGCCAGGGCCATTCGCATTTCCAATCTGGGTGCGCTGCGTGATGAGGGCAATCCATTTGCTCCATGTGGTGTCAGTGGCGTGATGTGTGGAGGGAACATTTCCTTTAAACATCCAGCCCAGCACTGGTAGCTGGGGTGCCAGAAGCAGCTGCGTTTTGGTGCCAGTTACTTCTGAGGCAGCTTGAACTCCTTCATAGGCAGCCAAGATTTCCTTCTCTCTGGGAATGTAGTTTACTTCAGAGCCTTCATAACTCCATCTCCAGAATCCTAGTGGTCAGCCTTGAGTCTCACCAGGCACCTCTGCCAAAGACTCCAGGACAAACCATGGTTCCCAGCTGCAGAGTAGAGCACATTCTTCACCTCTGGTCCCATCCTGACTGGGCCAAGAGCTACCGCATGAGCGATTGCCTGCTTAATCTGGGCAAGGACTTGTTGCTGTTCAGGACACCAGTGGAAATCGTTCTTCTTGTGGGTGACAAGGTAGAGAGGGCTCACAATCTGCCTGTCCTCGGGAATGTGCATTCTCCAAAAGCCTACGGCACCTAGGAAAACTTGTGTTTTCTTCTCCTTGGTAGGTGGAGACAGAGCGGTGATCTTGTTGATTAACAGGAGATAAGGCTCCTGGTTTCAGCAGCTCTTGAGGATGGGAATGGAATACATGTTTATACTGTAACCTAGGACAAGCGGTCACCCCATTGTCCAGGTGGCAGCAGCAGCAAAGCCCACCCAGCACCAGCACTGACTGAGCTCCATGCCCAGGAGGAGCCGTGGATGCCCACGGTGTGGGCAGGCAGAAGCCAGCCAGGGGCTGCTGTTGAAATGGAGGTTTTGGGGGGTTCAATTAAGTTAGCAATATATGGACTAAGCATTTAAATTTTAAATTGTAGAATTATATGTTGAATTTTAACCTTTTACTTAAGAAAACTCTGCCAAGGTACAAAGGGCATAGGAAAATGCAAATTTCTGAAGCTTCTTGCTATGAAGGACAATACCAGTGTCATAAACAGGGCAGGAGATCTTTCTCCTTTTTAATGCCTTTATTAAAAAAATTCAGCTCAGGTTGGGGAGAAACAACAGGTCGCCCGCACCCCCGCTGCTGCCAGGAGTGGCACGGAGGAGGAGGATGATGCAGCTGTGTCCGCTGGTATGCAGGGAGAGCTGGGGCTTCCGTCCTCGAGGGAGTAGTGGGAATTCTGCTTTTTTGGTCTAACATTACAGGTCCTCTTTCTAGCTGACATCCTTTCAGGTTAGGGTGAAAAGTAAAAAGGATCTTAGCAGATACTAAGGATTAAGTTCCTCACTTTTAGACATTACTTAGGTTTAATAATTCCATGTTGGCTTCTTGTTTTTAGGGTTTTTTTTCCTGGAAAATTGCAAAATTTGGTGAAATGCATTCTCATCTGCATACCAGCTCTGATGTCACCTCCCCCTGCTACCTTCAGGCTCCTGGGAAGCAGCAGGGGGACAACTGCGCTTGATTTCTAACCATTGACAGGTAATTGAAGAAAAACTATTAACAAGAGGTGATTGCTACATGAAGCTAGCAACAACAAATAGTCAACATTTCAACTCACAACAACTGGCCCAACCTGTTTAACTTTGCAGCCTTAAAAAAAATGGGTAATCTGTTGGGGCGAACACCCCAGGTGTGGAGACACGAGGCTTGACTCCATTTCAGAAGGCTGATTTATTATATATTCTATTAAAATACTACAGTAAAACTATACAAAAACAACAGAGAGGAAAAAATGACCAGAAGGCTACAAAGAAGAAGAATAGAATAGAATGCATAACAAAAATCTTGTGACTGCTCACAGGCTCAACACAGTTGGCTGTGATTGGTCATCAAGTGAAAACAATCCACATGGACCAATGGAAGATGCACCTGTTGCATTCCACAGTAGCAGATCGTTATTGTTTACATTTCTTTCCTGAGGCCCTCAGCTCCTCAGGAGGGGAAAAATCCTAGGAAAGGATTTTTAATAAAATATCATAGCTACAGATCACTTTTTTACTCATAACACCAGGAGAAGACCAGGGAATGCAGGAAGCCTAGACTAAGGAGCTCCTCTGTCTCCAAGCTGATCCAACCAACAGACGTACTCAGATAAGCACCAGGGGACCACAGTGCACGCACAATAGAGAAAAGTTCAAAAGTTCAGTCATGAGGAAGACCACAGCCTTCGGCCTCAGAGAACACCAAAGACCCCAGTGTGACCACCACAGGAAACAACGCGTGCCTGATGGAGAAGGAAGACTCGCTCACAATATGATGATCGACAAGTCTCGTCTTTATTCCCGAATCACCGATTATTATACACCTTTTAATTAGTTCATGCATAGTGCAAAATCCCAGCTCACCATTGGCTAACTAGCTATCAGCTATCTACGTGCTGTTTTTGGTATAACTATCACCACTTTCCCAGGCTATCCCGCTCCACCACCTGTGTCTGTGCATTACTTCATCCGTGGGCCAAGGACACAGTTTAATTATAATGGCAACTCCCCTCATTTTCTATCTTGGTCAAATTAATCTCACTGTGAGCTTTAGCTCGGAGCCAGCTTGTTACAAAGCTCTCAACATTTCCCCCGTTTTCTTTTTGGGCTAGAAGTGTTGTTTTCCAAGCCTTTTCTATCGTCTGACTCACCATTCTTTGTATGCAATTAAGCAAGCATGGTAATACAAGCATTAACAATACTATCACACCTAATATCCCTATAGCATACATGATCATTGTTCTCAGCCAAGGGCCTAGCCCCAGGCTCTTTAACCATCCTTCTGATCCCAATCCATCATCCTCTTTCAGGGCATGTAACCGTTTCTGGAGCTCTTTAATTTTTGCATGTATTGATACAGAATGATCCAATAAATTCATACAACACATGCCCTCAAATTCCTCACAACCATGGCCTTGAGCTAATAATAAGAAATCGATTGCTGCTCTATTTTGCAATACTGCGTGATTTACACTTTGTACATCTTGAGACAGCATGTCCAATACCTGGGAGGTGGCGTTCAGCTCGTCTTTGGCCCAGCAGCCTAATTGCTTGGCCAAATTCATGGCCTTATTCGCTGCCCCTCCAGGTAAAAGTGTGGCTACTACTACCTGTTTCAGCTCGCTCCAGAATGTGGGTTGCCCTATTTGGCAGTCCCTCTGGAGCGAAAAGAACAGGACTTAAGTTGCTTGATGCAGTCGTCCAGTGCCTCCTCAACTCCACAGTCTTTTTTAATCAGTCCAACAATGGATGTCTGTGTGAGGGCCACAAGCTTTCGACAGCGCGAAGCTATTATGTGAGTACGCGCTTGCTTTTCTACTCGCTCACACAAGGTCTTAAGTTGCCAAGTAACACATGCCAAAATAATTTGCTCCGGGGCTTCATATAAGCCTAAGGATCCTCCCAAATCAAGCCCTGTAAAATCCCTTAGTGCTCGCTGCCACGAGTTCTGCAAGTTCCAGGAGAATCGGCAGCTTGGGCACCAGTTCTGCCGAACGGTCGATTGCTCCAACCAAAACACCTTATTACAGCCTCCACAGTCTAGAGCGATCCATGCAGCACATTTATTGTCCCCACAGTCCAGGCATGGCTGTGATTGAGGGGCTTTTACTTCTACCGTAAGGTCCTGACACCACTCGATCCAATCGTCAGGAAGATGAATGCAGGCACGTCGCGCGTCGTTAGAGTAGGGTTGGAGGCGTTGCAAATAGGGTCGCAATATCAGCGTCAGTTTGTTGTGCACCCTCTCTTTGTCCTCCGGTGACAAGGCCGCGACAGTCCTCAACATCTGGTACAGCTCGAGTCCACTTCGCGGGGATCCACAAGGGTCCTGTTGGAGAGGAAACACAAAGATATCCCCTCCCCCAGTATAGTACCCTGGCAGCTACTCCTGCTACATAAAGGGAGTCAGTCACAATATTCAAAGGACCTTTTAAATTCATCATTGCCCATACTACAGCTAAAAGTTCCAATGTCTGTAGACTGTCCCTGGCATCTGCATCTAACAAATGTTGTCACCACTGTCTTTGCTGTTTCCATGTCACGGCTGCTCTCCTGGACTTTTTACCAGCGTCCGTAAAGGCCGTGATAGCCCCCCTTAATGGTGACAGACTCTGAATGGGCTTTGTTATCCAGTCCCATTCTGTCATCCACTGGAGGGGACTAGGATGCATTTTCCCAGTCTCCACGACAGCTCCAGCTCCTAAAAGGGCTTCCTGGAGCTCCCCAGAGTTCACCAAATACCAGTCAAGCGTGTCCTTTTTAATGGGCAATCGTATTGTGGAAGGCTCTGCTCCTGTAACTTGGATTGCCCTAAAACGTCCTTTCTTTATGAGGGATGCAATCATTTCAATTTTCAGTCTCACAGTTTTCTGTTGCTGTAGCGGTGGAGAGAGCCACTCCAATACCCTGAGCTCCCCCGTTTTCTTTTCAAGCTGAGACAGGGCACCTGTTAAAACACAAACAAATCCCACATCCCTGCAGGACTGAAGAATCTTCTCAAAATCTTGGAGGTGAAAAATGGGTCCTGGTTTCATTTTGCAATGCTACATAAAGAAATGTTAAAATAAAAGTAATTAGGAATTAATTTAGATAATACACACAGTCAACAACACATACAAAATAAAAAAATTACTAAACACTGTAACACTGAACTCTTATCCCAGAGTCTGCGACAGCTGACAAACCTTAAAATGACAGAGAATTGGAGAAACCATGTCCGGATTCATGTTTCTCCAAATCACCTCTGAAAATGGCTCAGCTGTCATAGATGGTCAAATTGCCAAGTCAAAAGGACTTGAATACTTTTTGATGCAGAAAACATCTGGGTTGATTGTCAGTCACTCCATCCAAATAGAGCTAGAGCTTGGCCAGAGCCCAAACTCTAATTGGTGAGTGTCACTTAACACATTTTTTAAACAGGGCTTTTAAAAACAACTGTTATAAACAAGAAACCTTAGGGTTACAAACCAATCAAACCAGCAAATAATTGAATCCTTCTGAAGTTTCTGTCAAGACAGAGATTTTCCAAACACAGCAAACTTCTTGAATTCTCTGCCGGAGTATTCCTGTAATAATAATTAAAAGAACTACAAAACTGGCAATTTGGATAAAAACCCTCAGAAACATCAAAATAGTTAGGAAATAAAAAGACAGGATCTTAAAGAGACACGTGTCTTGTAGGTGATCACACAAAAAAATAGAAAAACACATGAAAGCTGGCTGTAAATACTGCAACAATATCTTAATAATAACTCTCATCACAAAAATCTGAAAACTCCTTAACAAGAAGTGCTTGAAGGGGTTAAGACAACCTTCCTAAAGTATTCATCTGGTATTAACAACAGTCACTATCTATCAGCATTACTTACAAAAACTAAAAATAACAAAGATTATAAACTTAATATCAATAATTCTTAAAACTTTGAATCTTGGATAGATATTTTAAAACAAAACTGAAAAAGATGACAGATAATCTTAAACACAAATAATTTCACTTAAATTAAGGATAGTCAAAATAATTAGCACATTTACATCCATTTATCTAATGCCATCTCTTAATGAATAGAAGAAAGCAAAGACTATAAAGCCCATAGTATACAGAAATATTACAGTTTAAATCTTCTCATATGTAGTCCAAACAGAAACTAGGAAGTTTACTTAGACTCTGCCCCCCTAAAAGGTTGTTCTCGCCTCAGGCAAGGGAAAGGAAATGAAGTCATCAAACTCAAAGCCATCAAACCCAAATACTCAATCACTTTTAGAAAAGCAAACACATTTACAAAAAAAACTGGTAAACCAACTGTAAAGTCTGTGGAACAGTTGGGTGAAATGCCCCGTATAACATCTGGATGAAGCACTGTGTGAATTTTCAGAAGTTTTCTATCCTGATCTTGAAGGAAATTCCTGACCTGTTTTTTCTCAGACACTTGTTTGAATTGCTGCGATGGGCTGTCTGCTGTGGTTGCTAGGCAGCTGTGACAGGGCGGTGCTTGAGGAATGTCTGCCCGCGCCCGTCTCCTGTGTGCTCCGGCACAGCCTCAGTCTGTGCTATCCCGGGGGTGCGGAAAGGAACGCTCTCGCCCGGACCCGCGCAGCCCCGATCTCCTTTGGGCTCCGCTCGGCCTGGATCTCCACTCGGGCTGGTTCCCCCTGGCTCTGCGCCAACATCCGCAGCCAGCGGGAGAATGTCCCACACCGCTGGTGCTTTTGTGCGCTTGCAAAAAGTGAAAAAGCCCTCCTAGCTCCAGCTTTCGGGTTTCGCGTTACTGGTGCGCGTCCACCGCCGCTAGCACCTATTCGGCTGCCGCGTCTCGCTTTGGCCGGCTTGGCCCTGGCCGGCACTTCCCTCACGATCTGTGCGCTTTCCCCACGGACAGCTGCCGTGCGAGTTTTTGTCACCGCGCGTGTCACTGGACCCGCGGTGCGCGTAACTGCCGCCGGCACCGAGTACGCCGCCTCCGCAGCGCTCGGTCCGTTCCGCCGCCGCAGCACCGGGAGCGCCGCCGGCATACGCGTTTTCGCCTCCGCGTCTGCCCCGGGCTGTCCCGCAGTGCGCGTAACCGCCCTCCTGGTCCCGAACTTACGCCACTCTGTTAGCTCATGGACCGTATGGGGGTTGAAAAACAACCCTGTAGCGTACCCGTAATCTAACAACTGTGGGAGCTCTCTCTGCAAGTCCATGTCTTTAATCTGCCGCTTTTTTAAAAAGCAAATAAATAAATCATATGCTGCTTGCCTTTCCATTTCTAATCAGCGCTGTTGCAAGGCTTACAGACTTCGGCAGCACGTAGGCTAGGACTATATTTATAGCTCCTAGGGCCGCGACCCGCAGTGGTCGTTTGCCGTCCCCCCCCTTGCTTCAGAAGGACCTGCTCCTACTTCCCCATCCGTGGCAGCCGTGTCTGTCCGTAGTCGTCGACGTCGGGGTCACCATTTGATGGAGAAGGAAGACTTGCTCACCATATGATGATCGACAAGTCTCGTCTTTATTCCCGAATTACCGATTATTATACACCTTTCAATTAGCTCATGCATAGTGCAAAATCCCAGCTCACCATTGGCTAACTAGCTATCAGCTATTTACGTGCTATTTTGGTATAACTACTTATTACTTTCCCAGGCTGTTTTTCTCCACCACCTGCTCGGTGCATTACTTCATCTGCGGGCCAAGGACACAGTTTAATTGGAAGGCAACTCCCCTCATTTTCTATCTTGGTCAAATTAATCTCACTGTGAGCTTTAGCTCGGAGCTAGCTTGTTACAAAGCTCTCAACACAGAACATATTTTCATTCTGAGTATCTTTCTGTAAATGAACCTTCTGTCTCAACCAGGAGGTATTTTTGACCAGCTGTTAAAACTTCAGAAGTACACCTAGAAAAGAGGCAAAGACAGTTTCCTGAAACATCTGCCTTTTATTAAAAGTCCATAATATGGGTCAAAAGAAGGGTGAAAAAACCAAATCAGTCCTTTTACTTCTTCAGTATGTGATTTCACAGATACTTTTAATTTCATTTTAAAGAAAAAAAGGAAAGTAGCATGTACAGGGAGAACAATCCAATAGGAAATACTAAATCTGTACCTGTTTGTGTGTCAACTCACCCGCAAATGGCGAGTTAAAAGTAAAAGATAATTTGTAGCATTTGAAATGTCTTCAAGTAGCCTTTACACTCAGCAAAACTTTGGTCACAAGTGGATAAGGTGATCATGGGATCTGTTCCATGAAAAAAAAAATCCCCTTAGATTTTTTTTTTCCTACTGTTTTTGATATATATTGCATATTGTGCCTTAAGGGCAGCAGCTACATAAAGATATCTCTCAGTATTTGTTCAGTATTTGACAGTTAGGCTGTTCCAATGTACCTTAGGGATTTTTATTCTAATTTTATGCTGTCAGACTTTTATTTCTCTGACTTTGTATCCTCTGTGGTAATATTACTAAAAGCTTTCCGGTTTTGTGGGTATTTTTATTAAAAGAAAAGTAATTGTATTAATCAGAGCTCAGTTTTTCTTGCCTTTTTCTTCCAGATTATCCCAATGGCATTCGGCTCACGTCAGCTGTTCCAGGAGCAGATATCAAAGTACTCATAAATTTCAATGCACCAAATCCTCAGGACAGGAAGAAGTTTACAGATGATTTGAGGGAATCAATTGCAGAAGTTCAAGAAATGGAAAAGCACAGAATAGAGTGTAAGTACAAAGGTACATATAATGGAGCATTTTCCAGCTAATCAAAATAATAAAAAGTAATATTACCCTTGGAAAATTTAAATTTTAAGTTAAAAATTACCATTAATAAAAAGTATAAGAGTATAACACATTAGAACTCTGTAAAAGTTCAAAATAATGTGGGTTTTTCTGTGACTTTATCTTGAGAAGAAGGAAAAAGCCAATAATGCCTTAAGCCCCGGCTGAGTTCATTGACTACTGAGTTCATTGACTGCAGTGTAGCTGCAGTGGAATTCATCTTGGACAAGCTGCAAATAACAATGGGCAGAGGAGAGCTGGGTCTGTGATTTGTAGCATAAATTACAGGAAGAATTTTAGGGATAATTTGGACAGAAGAGAGCTGGGTCTGTGATTTGTAGTATAAATTACTGCAGGAATTTTTAGGGATAATGTGGAGAAGAAAGATGGATCCGTGATTTGTACTATAAATTCCTGTAAGAATTTTAGGGATAATGTGGACAGAGGAGAGCTGGCTCTGTGATTTGTATCACAAATTACAGCAGGAATTTTAAGGGCAATTTACCTCACACTGAAATTCCCAATGATGGCTCTTCCAATAAGCTTCATTGAATTTTTCTTCATTTCCGGGTTGCAATTCCTGTGGTCAGTAAGGAAGTCATGGTCCAAACCAATACATTTTGCTGGTAGTCCCGTGAGTGTCTGAAGATGAAATTTTATCCCATTTTCCCAAAAGAGAAATCCAGCTGTGGGTAGAGGGGTGAAACTCCCTGTGGGACGTTCTGGGTTGTTTCATGCCCACAAACACCCCTGTAAAAGCCCCCGTGTGTGTTGCAGCCGAGCTGGAGAAGCAGAAGGGGGTGGTGCGTCCCAGCATGTCGCAGTGCTCCAGCCTGAAGAAGGACTCCGGGAACGGGACCCTGCCCCGGGCGTGCCTGGACGACAGCTACGCCGGCGGCGAGGGGCTGAAGCGGAGCGCGCTCAGCTCCTCCCTGCGCGACCTGTCCGAAGCAGGTAAGAGCTGCCTCTCCTCCCCGGCTCGCTGCATGCCTCCACAAATAGCAGTGGTGGAATCTTACACTTCCAAGTAGCTCCTTACTCCCCCCTCCTCGGCTCGTGGTTAATTTCTGTTTGTTTTGGGTTTTTTTTTTTTACCTTTGTTCTGTTAAGCGGCTGCTGTTTGAAAGTATTAAAGCCGTTGTAGGTTGCTATAGAAACCTTTAAAGGACAGTGAAGACAGAGGAAAAATTGTAAGTTTTTAATAAAACAGAAGTGACTGACTTGTGCTAGGAGCAATTCACTTGGTTTTCCTTTCTTTTTTTTTCATTGCCTTTGCTTTTTCCCCCTCATAGACTAGGCCTGGAAAGGGAAGGAAAGCTCCTGGTCTCTGTGTGACGAGCGCTTTCTGTGTACTCTGTGCTCAAGTGTACCTGTGTCACCACCTCGATGAATGAAACTGAGTGAAGCCCTACTAAATTCTCTCTAGAGCTGTGTAACACCAGTGTGCCCCTGATGCTCTTTTCTGGTTCTGTAACTCAGACACAGTTCCTAATTCTTGCAAAAAGAGGTTGTTGTGAAGTACTCTTTGCAACAGAACCAAAGAAGCCCTATTGGACAAGGATGCTGATAACCCACAAAGCCACTGATGTGTCTTAAGTTTTATTAACTGGTTAAAGACTGGAAAGCAGTGGTGATACAATTTGTTAGCCAAAGCAAGCCAGGGGAAGTTGGGCATGTTTTTATTTGATGGTTTGCCTCACACCTGGCATAGCCATGTAATCTTTCAGTGTTAAAGATTCCTGTCACTGACAAGAACTCTTATCTGAACACCATGTCCACTATTCAGAAAGTACTTCCATAGATAGTAGCAACTCTATTTTTTTTAGTTATTTGGTTTTTAGTTCATAGGCTGTGTTGCATACTCTGCTTTGTTCTTTCAATTGCAGTGATGATGTCCAGTGTAGTCATAATTTCAATATTCTGTATATCTTTGGTAGTAGACACTACTTACCTATTTCCTTTTTTTTTTAACTAAAGACGAGACATTAGCTATGCTGCAATAAATAAAATTGTTGTAAACTGAAATGATAGCCTGTGTTTTGTGGGTATATGTATGTGCATACAAATATGTAGAGAGTGAGCTCTTTCAATTCTTTTCTTCTCTCTTTAGGCTTTCATACTCACATCTCCATGTGCTTCATTAAAAAGACTTAGGCCCTTGATCCAAAATCAGGCTGAAGTTGACTATTGGTGCTTGCTTGGCTCCAGCGGATTTTAGATCAAGCCCTAGTCTTCACCACTCTTATATCTCAGATGAAGATACTTCATATTTTTCTGTTGTTTTGGTTTTATTTCATTAGAATGAGAACTACCATATTGTTAATATGTGAGTTCAGTGGGTATCTGTACCCCTAAATGTGATTTCTGATTAATTTTTTCATTCCATTAGAATTACTCATCCCTCTCTTTCAAACACTGCCATGTATTTGAATTCATATTATGGGTTTAATTCAACAAACCAACATTTGTAATCACAAACACATTTCACAGGGCATGCCTACAACTGGCATGCTTCTTACTGAAAATAACCTTTTTCCATGACAAAAAGTAGAAATCACTCACAGACTGCAGGGTTTATCAATGAGTTTGTTAAACCCAACTAAACTTAATTTTAACCTGAAATAACTGAGAATTATGGAGAGCTTCTGTTTGGTCTTGTGCAGTGCAACTGACTTGAGAAACAACCAGCCTGTTATTTGCTGTGTTATTTGGTGGAATGACTTAAGGGAGATGATCCATATCATTCTGCCTTCTCTCAGGGAATAGCTTGCATGTGAGGCTAATTTTATTTTTAATGTGGGAGAAGTGATCCACAGAAAAGCAAAGAAATCTCTTTCAGTTAGGAAGATACTGCCCCTCAGTGATTATCCCATATTAAATTGCTTCTCTAAAACAGGCCTGAGTTAGGTTCCCTCAAATCCTTCTGTGGATGAAGCACAGGATGAACAAGGAGGAGGAACAGGAGTGTGTGGGCCTGTAGGAAAGTAGATTTTTAGAGAGACCTTTCTACCTTGAATCAAAAATAAATCTAACAAACAAGAGAAAATGGCCTGATTTCATATTTATGCAGGAAGGCAGGTAAATGTCCAGTGAACATTGCAAACTCAAAATTTTAACTGTTTATTCAGTGAAGGGAAATGTGACTGAACAGCATTTGGCTGCACAGGTACTTGACAGAACTATTTAGGAAAAAAATCCATTGCTGTCCCCCAGACATCCCAGTAAATGGAGGCTGTGGAAATTACTAAATTTCTCTGAGTGACAATTCAGCAGCTTCTGAGATCTAGCAAATACCCTGACTGATTCTGCCTCCTAGGCTGGGCATGCACAGAAAAGCAGGATGTGTCCATCAGGTATCCTTTCCTGAGAGTGTTTCCATGCCTTGGCCACAGCAGCTCAACTCCCAGCTGTGGGAAGGATGTGCTGAGGATCTCTTCACTGGGAGATGCTGTTGTTCCTTGTGCCTTGACAGTTCTTTCCATGGAATATAAAACAGAATGTGACATCCAAGTGTTCCAAGATGCGAATATGTCAAAAATATTTAGGGCTTTATTTTTCTCTAAAGATAAATGTATAATTTTTATTGCACATTCTTGAGCTGGAAGAACTGAATTTATTTTTTCCAGACCTTGAAATTCTTAATTTATACAAAAATATTAGAGCCAGGCAAATTTTAATGAATCTAAAGCTGAGTTTTATGAGTTTACAGAAAGATGGGAAAAGTGTGATGTCCCCTCATGGCCACTGTTCCACAGGAAGAATGATTTGGTCACTAAAGCAGAGCAGAAAGAGTTGGACTGGCTGTGTTTCCCATTCTGTTTCTCCCAGAAACAGTCCCATTGCACTGATTTTAGGTTCTTCAATTTGAATTCCAGCCACTTTGAATTGCTGGGGGACCCAGTGCTTTTACATTGAGTTTACAGAGGAATTCAAACTTTATTCCCACATCACTAATCTGTAAGGTGGGAGTAGTATTTACACACTGAACTGGTTTAAAAATTGCAGTTTTCTTGTTTGCCCCAGTACTCCACAACTGGCACAGCCAGGTAGTACTGACCAGGTGAGGGTGGTGCAGTGGTTCCTGTTACTGAGAGCTGGGCTTGTCTAAAACAGCCACAGGCCAAAAAAGATTACTGCAAAATCAAAACAAAACCAAAGGTATTTCCAGGATTAAAATACTTCTGTTTCAGTGTGAAATCTTAAGATTGTACCTGTTTCACACAGAAACAAGCTGAAAATGTAAAGGTGGCAAACAGTACTTTCCCCCTCAAAAGTGGTCTCTCCAGTCATTGGAGAGAGTAATTTAACTTAAAACTTTTTTCCAAGCTTTCTCCCCCAAGACACTCAAAGCCAAATCATAATATCAAATCATTGATAGTCTTTAGCTATCAGTTATCTCACTGGCCCAGAAGAGTTTCAAGAACTACAGAGCAGGAGTGAGAAATATTTCCATGTACTGAGCTGATCTGTAGCCTAAACTGTGAGATCACCACACATCCTGTGATGTGTCCTGCACACATCCATTCTGCAAGGTGCAGTGGCCTTTATTAATGAAGCTCAATATTCTTTTGGCATGGTTAAGTTTGTAAAAATCTTGTAATCACTTCATATCTGTACTATAAATTTGAAATGTTCTTGGCCCTATATAGTGCATGTTCATATATGAGGCATACACTTGTGTAAGTTCAAGATATTTCTTGCAAGGAATATTCATATCTAACAGATAAGGTTAAATTAATTGAAAATTTATTTTTATAAATTAAAGTCCACTCTAATAGCCTTAAAATATTAAAGTAAACTTAATATATTAAGCAAAACTAATCTTCAGATTTGATAAATACCACCTTGCTTTGTACCACAGCTACTAATTATCCTGCCAGTACATGCTTGGGTGCAGTTCTAGTTTAGAATTTCCCTGAGATGCATGTGAAGGCTGGAGCTCCAGGGAGGCATTTCTGCGATGGGATGCTATCCCAAAGACCAGGGAACAGTCTGGAATAAACACACATTGGCAGGGGGAATGCTCCAGGGGATTTACTGAGTAAACCCACCACACTGCATGTCAGCACAGAATCGGGATCAATTTGTTTTTAAGAAAAAGAACTAAGCCTCTGTACGGCAGTAGTGCCTATCTGAGGGAAATTACAGGCATTTAAGGTGGATTTTTCTGTTTGTTCTTGGCTTTGCAAGTACTACTTTGCCCTGGAGTTATTCTGAGCAAAATTCCATCTGTCGCTCTCTGTCCGTATTTACTGTGTCCGTGGTTATTTGATCAGACTGTGACTCCTGCCATATACAAAAGGCATTGGATTGTTGTGTTTTCCTTCATTTTTGGCCACGTTTAATGCCCCGTGTCAGCTCTCAGTCTTATTTGCAACCCTGACTGCTAAGTTCCGAGGTGGCTGCCGCAGTGTGTTTGCATCAGCAAGCAAGAGTGGTTGGAGTGTTAATCAGTACTAATCCTGTTATCAGAGCAGAAAAATATCAAACCTGACTAGGAGTCAACATAAGGGATGAACAAACCCAGTTTTTCTTGGGGGACTCATAAGACAGTAGAGTTTGGCTGAGGCTAAAACTGCAGCAGGAGATGAAGCAGTGAGCTTTTGACAAAGAGCCCATCCAGGGAAATTGTTCCAAATCCCAATGAATTTCTCAAGTCAAACACAACACCTTGACCACAAACGCCTTCCCCTCAATTTAATGTCACTGCAGAGGGGTTGTACTGGGGAGCAACTCTTTTTAAGAGGGGAGAATGTTCCAGTAGCCTGGAACTGTAGCTCTTACAAGAAACTTGTTTCAGGGCAGTGTTCTGTGACCAACCAGGTCAATACTATGCTTATAAATCCAGCAGGTGGTAGTTTTTGGTCATCCTGATCCTTTGGGTAGTCTGAATTGCCCTATGAGCAGTTCCACTGCTCTCTAGTTCTGATCACAGGTACTTTTGGGGTGTCTGTGATGAGGGTACATCATTAATTGGTTAAGTGATGCTGAAATCCTCACATTCTCTGCCAAAACTACCTCTCAGTGTAGAAAACTCTGAATACAGCCAATGCAGGGTGGAGACTGATATTTGGCCTTGCAGGAAAACAAGGAGAGAGTGCTGAGAAAGCTTTGGTTTCAAAAGCCCTGCAGATTTTAGGGAAGCTCTGAGCACCAGGAGGGCTCCTCAAAGCTCAGCTTTGTTTCTGCACCCTGCCAGGAAAGTATTCTGAAACTTTACAAAGCAAAGCTCCACAAGTTATCTTCTAAAAATCTCTATTTCCACTGCAGCCAGATGCTATTTTCTCTGCTGTGAAGTGAGAAAGAAAATCTGAGATCCTGTGTCCTATCCAGCCACTGAGGTCTTCTGGCTCTTTAGGCAAACTGTCTGGAGTTTCACGTGTGGGTTTAGGCAAAAGTTTTTGCAGTTTGAGACTGTTGGAGTACAAATCCAACATGCTTAAAGATAAAGCACTGCACAGCTAAACAAACAAAATCTAGCCATAATGTCAAGACAGATTCCAGATTTACTGATCAAAAATTAAGTTTAGGGGTTTTTTTAAACCTCATGAAAGAATATTGTATGAAATCCACTGAGGTTCAAAGCTGAAATTGAAATTATAAATTCGATAAAATGATAAAACCGATGAAGTGATAAAACGGATTAATTGATAAAACCGATGGCCCTCACAGTGCCCCACACTGAAGTTCAGAATATTTCAACGTTAAATTTTGCATTTAAGTTAATGCCACCCCACAATTATATCTCAATATTTAAAGACAAAAAAACCTCCATGGCCGATTAGCTTCCAGTAAACCAAACCCTTTAAAATCATTGCTGCTCAGCATCACAAGCGCAGCACTAAACCCAGCTGCCCAAACACCTCTACTTCAAAAGTTGTGCAAATTACCAACAAAATAATCACCCCCCGCTCGTGTGAGCCGATCCCCAGCACCAGCAGCTCTCCAAATTTCCACTGATCCCCTAGAAACGCAGGCAGGTGCAGGGAGTTGCTGTCCCTGCTGGCCCTGAAGCTGTGGGGCTGTGGGGCCGCGGCTCCTAGCGCCGGTCGTGTCGCAGTCTCTAATCTCTGCTGTTGCATGTCCTGGGCAGGCAAGCGTGGGCGACGCAGCAGTGCAGGATCGCTAGACAGCAATATGGAAGTAAGTAGGAAGTTCCTGATGTCTAGCTGGATGTGATGATGTGCATTTCAAACCTTTCTTTTATATACATACATATTTTTTTGCTCTTTTTTCTTCTAACATATATATATACACACATATATATAACCTGCCTGCCACGAGTAAAATGCATGCCTAGGCTATTCACTCTGTATTCTTCCAGCTTACAAAGCACTGACAGCTTGTTTTAGAGCAATGCCATTTTTGGTTTGAGCTAACCTTGTTCCCTTTGTTCCTGCCAGCATGGTTAAATGGATATGATGTGTCCTTTTGCCACCATTTCAGTCTGGTCCCAGCTTAAAAGCCCACCTTGCTCTTTGTTACCAAGTACACTGTTCTTGCTGTTTGATATTTAGCTACAACTATTGACTGTCATGCTCAACCATCCCCATTGCTTATTTTCGAGTTCAATTGCTAAATGTATGCAGTCATGACACCATGGAATTGCACAGAATGGGCATGGGAGGACAAAAAAAATTATTCAGATAGGTGAATTCAATGTGGATTTCATGAGATTTCATTCATCTTCAAACCATTTATATATACTGTTCATGTCTCTGAATTCAGCTTGCAGATTTTTTCTTTTTTTTTTTCTTTTTTCTTTTTTCTTTTTTTTTTTTGTGTTTGCTTTAGGTAGATTACAGTTTAAATCTAGCATACTTTGCCTAACTACTCTTGTGTCCCATAACTCTTTCAAAATACAAACCCTCAACTTCAGCAACTAAATTCCAGGCTAAATAATAGAGAATGTTGGACCATAGGTCAGAAAAATATAAGCACATAGAAATGTTAGTGGCAAAAATGGTATGGTTCCATTTAACACAAAATGCAGAGGTAGGCCTGAGAAGCAGCACTGTCATATATAGTAGTGGAAAACTGCTATAAATAAATATTTAAATACCATTTTAAAATCTGAGCTGTAACTGTAATATTTGCTGCTGTATGTTTAACTATTTAGGTTGCATTTAATCTAGCGCTTTTTTTTTTGTGGTAAAAAAGCAAGTATGGTATTTTTTGCAGTATTTTAAAATGTATTTTTCCTTTAAAAACACACTTGTAGGCCTTATATCATGTTACATTTCCGTGACATTTTTTTTTTTTAATTTGAAGTCATATCACTTTATGTCAAAATATTGAGAGAAAATCACCCAATGCTTAACATCCTCTAAGAAGGGCATGAGTGCCCCACTGGCCACTTAGGGAAGGTGGAGATAAAATTTCCCCTAGAGCTCTCTAACATAATCCACCCATGTTAACCCTAAAGGAGGAGTTTGTGGGTCAGTGTGAACTTTTTCTTCTTTTTTTTTTTTTTTTAATTTTTTTTTTCCCTTTCCGAACATTTCAAGATATTTTTTTTTTAATTTTTATTTTCTATTAATTTCTTTTTAGGGGTCCATCATTAGCAGTCCTCACATGCGCCGAAGAGCTACATCAACCCGAGAGTGTCCATCTCGCCCTCACCAGACTATGCCCAACTCCTCCTCACTCCTAGGGTCCCTGTTCGGTAGCAAGAGGGGCAAGCCCCCCTCGCAGAGCCACGCGGCCGCGCAGACCCCGCACCACGCGGAGGGCGCGGCCGCCGCGCCGCACCCGCACCACGCGCAGTTCTGCCACCAGAACCCGCCGCCCTACCACCACCACCACCACTACCACCCGCCCCCGCACCCGCACCCGCACCAGTACCACCAGCACGGGCACGGCCACGGACACGGCCCCTACCTGCCGCACGCCCCGCACCACGGCCCGCACCACGGCCCGCACCACCACGGGCCGCCCCCGCCGCCCGCCGCCGCCAGCACCAAGCCAGCACCATAGTCTAGGCCTAAAGACCCTCCTCGTGACTCTAGTTCCAAACCCAGCTGCAAAGGCACTTAGAGGAAGCAACAAAATCACACCGTCAGTTTTTACCCAGGCCGTTTAATGAGCTTAAAGGCTTGCTGTTACTAAATAAAATAATTCCAGTTAGCCCAGGCCATACTGGTTTTACTTATCTACTGGATAGATGTTCGCCACCATCTGGTTAGTTCTTATTTCCAAACTTGCCTTGACAACGTGCTGCTTGCTGAATCTGAGGAAAGCTACCTTTTACACCAAACCCCTGGACAATTTTACACACATAATGAAAAGCTAGCCTATGGAAAAAAAACAGGGAAAAAAGTCAGACAGAACCAAGTGTTGCATTCTTGCTCTTTTACTCTCAATGGGCAAAAAAAAATAAGTAGACCTGATATGGTTGATGAAAGTACGTAAGTAAACTTTATATAATATAAATATATACATATAAATATATATATATATATATATACTGTATAGTTAACATTTGTGCTTGGAAAGAAATTTTTTCAGTCCACAAAACTAGCAGTATAGACTTTACTAGGAATTCCACTTACTTGATAGGACAGTATAATAGATGAATAGCATATGAAAGTAGACCAAAACCATTAAACGTTAGAAACCAATTTCAAACATTTCAGTATTTTCATCACAAGTCCCCTGGACTTGTTAAGATTTCTAAGCAATCATTACTAAATGTGCCAAGTAACATAGCATTTAAATGTTATAGTCCAATACTGCTTTGTATAAATCCTTATTTTGTTAACACGATGATATCATACGTAATCAGTATTAGAGCTGCTCTGCTATTTCAGGTAAGCAAACTCGTTAAGATGCAGTAATTATTCCGTAGCAATGGAGGGTGCCCACCTACCAGGGGGCACCTCCGAGCATTGGTCACACAAGTTCTTAGACACTTTAAAGGCTGTGATAACTGTGAATTTACATGATCCACATTTCTTTTGTAAGCATATGGATTGAACGAGCACATGGGAAGAGTTCCGCCAGGTGCATGTAAACACTGCAAAAACATTCATCTCAAACATGAAAATGGCAAACCTCCATCCTTCTCAGCTACTTTGGTTCCTGTTTACCATAATTGCTCATTTTTACCCCCAGTGAAGCTGATTTCTAGTCCAGAGTGTTTCCAGTGGAAGTGCTCTAAAACTTGAAGGTTTGTTTTAGAATTTAGTATAGGGTTTATATATATATATATATATATATATATATATATATATATATTAAAAAAAAAATTCAAAATCTGTAATTCCATGTAGCCATGTGCTAGCAATGAAGTGGCTTTACCATTTTTACTCATCACATTTGTTAGTTTGAAACACCCAGCACTCAGCAGGCTGAGTTTATGCTCAAACCTTCACTTCCATAGTCCAGTTAGTTGCAAGACATCACATAAAAATAGGCTGTGCTGTTGTTGCTTATGTGTTATAACCAAACAATTTGCAAATTTCTCTACAATTTGTATCCCGAAATCCTGTACAAAGTTATCCATGGCACCTACTTTGTAGTTTCAGCACTTTGAGCCACTGCAAGGACTTAACACCTAAACAGTAGAGACAAAGGAATCACAACTGCAAAACTGTACCAGCCTAAAAGCAAACCTTGAAGAGGATGAGCAAAAAGTTCCAGTGAGAGATGGGTAAAAGTAATCACAGCTCCAACCAGTCGGGTTTCTGTGTAACAGAAAACAAACAGTAATAAAAGCGTCCCAAATCGGGAGGACATGGGAGCAACAGAGTGACTTGTCCTGTTGGCTTGCTCATGGCATCTCTAGCGTGGGGAGGATGGGAGAGGTTCAGTCATTTTTTCCCTTTCATACCATGGATACCACAATACCAGCAGAACTGCAAACTGAGCACTTTGTTCACCTCCACAGAGAGCAAATACAGCAATCTAGAGTTTAGCCTTTTGTTTCCAGCAGTTCACGTTTGTTTCACACATGTGCAATATGTTTTCCCCTTCTGCTCCTTCTCCTCAGAATGATCTCCATGAAAAGAAAACAAGTGATTATTATTCTTTTTCTGTGTCACTCATTCTATTCTAAATTCTGCGGCTTACCTTAAGAGGGCTCACCTGGGTCCCCTGAGGCTCTGTTCCTTGCAGTTTAAAAAATATCTACTGTTCTTATAAGGGAAAGTAGAACTGTCTGCATGTCATCTAATGTTATTAGTGTGAGGCTACACTCTACATATTGTATAATTGCAAAATATATCAGTGTTACTGTTGATATTAGTTGAAGTAAAGTGATAACATGTTTCAATATGTAGACTTTTCTTCATACATCTGTACCAATAGTAGAGTCTAACTGTAATTTATAGGTTGTTCCAGAAAAGATGAAGAACCATTTAGGTGCAAACATCTCTGAGAAACTGCATCTTTTAATTAAAACAGAGGTAAGAAAGCTCCTCTTCACTGGGTGATGGAGTCTGTACTTGTTTCAGATGCAGAGGCATAATGGAAGTAAAATTCTGTAGATGGAATAAAGGCAGAATATGCAGTAGCAGTGGAGAGGAAAATCTGACTCACTGTGTTGATTAACGCTGAAGGTGTTAAATCTCCCAGATCTGCATTTGCTTTGTGTTTAAAAAACCCTTTCATTCATTTAAATTAGAGTTACATATATTCTGTGCTTAAACAGTGAGCCACAGTTTAATGCCTGCCCACTGATTTTCCATGTGCAGTCAATGTATTTGTGAACCAAAGTGTTGAGGAGATGTCACAAATGTGCATGCACAGAAACATTTCCACATGGTTCCATGGACACTGGGGAGGAGAATGTGCCTGCCCTGGGCCTGCAGGGAGTGTGAAATCACAGATCACTTGGAGGCTGGTTAGAAACCAAAACTGGTAACCTGAGAGCACGGGATTTGGAAACTCTGTTCTTGCTCTTTCAAGCCAAGGAGGAGAAACAGTGGACTTTACTTTTTTTTTTTTTTTCCTAGTTTTGTTCTGTTTTGTTTCTTAGACTATGTGTTTCTATGTACTCCAACCAAACAAAAGTGTCTTGGTGTCAGCACAAGTCTCCAGACCTTTGCTGCTTGTATAGGGTCATAGTAAAACCTCTCTGACTCCATCCTTGATCAACAGTTGCTTAGAGCAGTGTGGGTCGTGCCTAGAATAGGAGAATTCCAGCACTTAACACTGCCTGGGGTTAAGAAAATGAATTAAAATGAATTCTTCAGCCTGCAGACAGGAGTAGAATGGAGAGGGTTTTTTATCAGATACCATTGCCAATTACAAACTGGTACAGAACTGCATAGACTGACCGTGATTCTCTCTTCCCATAAACGATGTGGCAAAGCAGTAATGCTGATTTGGACAAATGAAAGGGAAATGTAAAGAATGAAGGTGTGGCAACAACAAAAAAAATCTTTTCTGGGACAACAATCAAATATATATTTGGGGTTTTTATTTTTTTAAGTTAAGAATGAAATGTAAAACAATGTAAAGAAACAAAAAATCAAAGTTCATCCTAATATAATGTGCGCCTTGTATTGCTAAAAAAAAGAGTCTAACATACAGTGTAGAATGATTTTCCCATCATGTACTGCATGCAGCAGAAGCCTCTTGTTTCTTGATAAAATGAGCTGAAAGACAGTCAGCAGATATTTAAACACTGAATCTCTAGATGTTGACTTGCTGTTCCATATGAAGCTGTGTGTTTTCTGCAGTTAAGCATGCATTTTGCTGTTCCCTTGTAAAATACCATTGCACTTCTTGACTGAAAAATGGATTCTCGTGTATATATTTCAAAGAAAAGTGGAACCAATAACAAGATTCAATTTGGAAAAGAGAAAAGGGGGTGGTGAAAATGGGACCAGTAGGGGGAATAGAGAATTATCTAAATTGTACATAGTGTGTAAATTAGCATTACTATAAGTCTGCAGTCACTTTGAGGTTGCCTATCTCCTGCTAGGAACTTAAATCAGCTTTGAGTTGTATTAAACTGTTAGAATTAGGTCTTGAATGCAGACTCTTAAAGACTTCAAAAATCATTATGCTTACAAGAAGCTTCTGTTCTGGGGAGGCTCGAGACCCCTTTTGTAACTCTGGGGAAGAAAGGAGTGCTTTCATTTTAATATGCATTCTGTTTGTAAGTAGTAACAGACCCTATTGATGTAAAACTATAACTGTGATCATGTGGAGAAATCAAATAAATCATTTAAAACTCTTTGTTTCTCATTTAATGCAATCCAAGAGCTTCAACTCTTCATATTTGAAATGAAGGAAATTCCTTCCAATGGTATCCTGGTCCTGCTGAGGCAGTGGGATTTGTGCTGCTCACTTCGGAGGGGCCAGGAACTGAGGATCAGGTGGAGGAGGTGGTGAGTGGAGTCTGTGACCCGTCCTCACTCAGCTTGGTGGGGTAGTGCTGAAATAAATTGAGTTCTAGAGTCACTAAAGAGCAATGAATCCAACAGCCAGATGTGCAGACAGGGAGAGAGTGACTCCAGCACCCAGATGTGCAGACAGGGAAGCACGGCAGAGGTCCTGGTGGACAATTCCTAAACCCTCGAGCCCCGGAGAGTGCTGGCAGCTTTGAGACCTTCTGTCCCAGGGGCTGTGTGTCCAGCTGACCCCAGGCAGCCTCAGGAGCTCCTGTCCAGGGCACTTGTGCCCTGCCTGGGCAGGGCCCCGTTTGTCCTTTCCAGGGTCAAGTCCTGGGCTGCTCCGTGGAACCCCCAGGAGCTGGCAGTGCCTCGTGGCCACGGGCAGGGAGCCCCGGACCCCTCAGCCCAGCACCGAGTAAGTACTGCCCAGTTACTCCTTGTCCTCTGTTTGTGTGTCTCAGTTTCCAGCCCTGAAGGATCCTTTGCCACACGTGACCTTCCCAGTGTTTGAATTGCAGTTACACTTTGACAATCACCTGTGGATATTCCATTGTGCCCTGAACTTGGTGCATTTCCAGCCTTTCCAGGAGATTGTAGTGTGTTCTGGAAAGCCTGGCCAAGCTAATGCTCAGCTGTCAGTTAAACTAAACACTATGTTTGCTTCTGTTTTCTACAAATTTTAGGACATTCTTGAATTATTTTGTGGGAATAGTCAACTATGACCTCTTTCTGGAGGGCTGTAATTTCAGGATGCGCATCTTCACCAATTTTTTTTTTTGGTAGGTAAGTACCCACTTACCATCATCCTCTGTGCCACTCTCTGAGCTGTGGGAGCCCTTTGAAGGTGACCAGTGAAACATCCTCTAGTGGAAGTAGAAGAATTTGCAGAGCTGTTCTTCACAGATGCTTCTATTCCTGGTTTAGAAATTAGGATTTGTAGAACTTTAGCAGATTTTGAGAAGACAAGAGGTTTGCACGTGGCAGTGCACTCACAGATTGTGGGAATGAGTCGTCATGCAATAAACAACTTCTCAAGCTCTTCTAGATAGCAACTTTTTAAAAACAGGTTCTTTCCCAAGAATTTTTGCCTTTTTTTTTTTTGTTGAAATAAAGAAATGCAAGATTAAAAGGACAGAAAAACAAAATAAAGATCTTCAAATGTTTTATCTGTATCTTTCTTCAGATTTTTGTTGACTTAACAATCAATGAATTCTATTTAACTTTGTTTTTTTCCAGTTGGCCTTAATGATTGATTTTGATTCAGAGTTTCATAAAAACAGGTATGGTATTTTAGCATATATTTATTTTAATAGTTGTGTAGTGTTTTATTCATCTCCACCCTGTGTTACAGCTGCATTAAATACACCTTTTCCAAAGGAATCTTTCTGGATTTTTACCCTGCTTAGTGATTTTGGTGCCATATTTTGTTGATGTAAAATTCCTGGAAGGGAACATAGCACAACCAATTTAATAGAAATATCTGAACCACACAAAAAATTCATTTTAGGTGTAGTTTTTTTAAGTAAGCCTTCTTTCTGTTTCCTATTATTTCAAGAATTAAAGACAAATCCTGTATTACTCAGCAAAAGTAAATCAACTTCAGGATGAGGCTGGTCATGAAAGTTAGGAAAATCTTAAATTAATATTTCTGCTGGAAGTACTTCCTCAGCTAAGCAAGACTTAAATGAAAGTTGTGTGTGCATGATGCTGACTTGAAGCCATCACTTCTTCACTTTTTCAAATCTTTAGATTTATCATTTTTGCCATGTGAATAATCACACATTTTTAGGGATAAAATGGAAAAAAAAACAACAACAAAACCTTTATTTAGCATTTTTGCAGTAACTGAGATGTGAAATTAGCAGCATGGTTCACGAGACACAGCAGCTGAAAGCAGCCACAGGAGAGTGCAATCCATCAGCTCTGCTGGGTAACGGCACCACTGGAGCTTTCATTTATTTTTCATCCTTGGACACAGTGCTTTAGACAGGTCTGTGTAATGAGCAAAGCAAAAATAATCTGTCTTTAACAAGATGAGCAGAGGAAATTCATTCCAAGGCAAATGAAATATTAGGAGGGCATGATGGAAATGTCTTTTCTCTGCAGTTTCTCAGCTCTGCCACAGCACAGTGCCTGGTTTCTGATGAGGAGATGGGCCCTGGGTGAGTGTCCAGGGAAGTGGGAGAAGCAGGGACCGTGCAGGAGTTCTGTGACTCAGCAGTGGGATCAGAGTGAACCAAGGCTGGAAATTAGTTCATTTAACCATTGCCAGTCTGACTTTGTAGTGATTTTTTATAGGAGCAGAGCTCAGCTGAGTGTGGGGCCCTGAAGGGAGGTGCCCACCCCCTGAGCATCTTCCCCCTCCACCAGCTCCCCGTGTTCTCTTGGCTGATATTCCTTCACTTGCTGGCTAATATTTCTTTATGCCCATCTCCAACAAGGAAGAACATTTTTATTTAATGATTCATCCTGTATATTGTCCTTGCCATCTTTCTGGTAGTCTCGTGTCTCTGCTTCTGCCTCAGCCCTTACACCAGGCTCCAAAAAATGACTCTGCTGTAATTAAAAATAACATCCAAAAAAACCCCAACCAAACCCCAAAAAACCAACCAACCAAACACACCCCTGCAATCAGCAGAGTTTGAGATGCTTCTGTTGTCCTTCAACCCCTGAAATTGGAAGAGCAGCAACATTTTCCAGCCCAGTGACGAATGTGCTGAATATTCCAATTCAGACTTGGAGCATCCCACGTGTTTATAGCCCTGAATTTTCATGGCATTTCAGTAGGTTTTAAAAATGTCCTTGATTATGTGCTAACTCCTCTGCTATGCCAATCTGTACATTTTCAAAATCTTTTGTTTGTGTATTTTGTGCCTAAAGGAGGAGGAAACTTTGTTTCTGCTCTTCCTATTTTTTTTCTACTAGTACAATATGCAGTTTCCTGGGCTGTTGCAATATTCCATTACCCTCCTCACAAATTTCCAGACTGCCAGCATAGCTTCATGCAAAAAAACCCACAAAAAACCCAAACAAACAATAACAACAACAACAACAAAAAACAAACAAAACAAAACAAAACAAAAAACAAAAAAAAACCCAAAAACAAAAACAAAAAAAAACCCCACAAACCCAACCTGTCTATATATTAGTAGTGAACCACAGGGGACATGTCCTCAGCAATTCCTCTGACTGCAGGAATTTGAAATGCCTTTGAAATAAAGCTGGTGAAAAAGCACTGGCATTTTGGGTCATCTGTTTCTCTTCCCAGATGAGAAAAGGGAGAAACAGATGCCTCATTGAACTAATAAATAAATAATAAATTAAATTAATAATAGAAATATTTAACATAAATATATAAATAAATTATTTAATAGAAATACTTAAATTATTTGATATAAATAATGTAAATAATAGTTTATTAATATTGTGCTAATAATTATTAATGAAATGTTCTTGAGTTCATGGAGCTCTTCCCTTGTCTCTGACATTACAGTGCAATGAAGGTTATTTTGGCAAAGAGCTTCTTGACCCATGTCCCTTCTGTATCCATTAATAGTGCCAAGATGTGCTTTAACCAGTTGCTGCAAGGTCTTTTTATAGCCAGCCTTGGCCTCTCACTCATCACTGTCCCCTGTGTGTGACATAAAGGCAGCACTCTCCAGGCTGGCCCACAGCTCCTTGGGTGCAATCCCACAGCAACAGCTTCTTTCCTGCACTGAGCTCAGGTCACCTCCCCTCGCTGAGCCAGAAACTTGATTTCAATACACTCTCCGGCACATTTTCCCTTGCTTGAGAAACTAAATCTTATTTGGCTGTTAAAAAAAATTATAGCGTGAAATAAAATATAAAATACTTCAAAACATGAGGCAATTTAGTGCTTCCTTTTAATCTAACATGGCAGAGCTGATGGACAATTTCCCTGCAAGTGCCACCTGACGTTGTGAGAGTCCCTTTGACTAACAGAATGGGTCTTTATTTTTCAGGTGGTTTCTTAGATGGCCACAGTCCAGTCAGTGTGAATGGACAAGAGCCTGGACGAATTTATTGATGTATTTATACAGTGACCATGTTAACATCTGGGTTTCAAACACATCACATCACTTGCACAGCCCACAACCAGGAGCAAAAGTGGAAATACCCGTTCCTGCCCTCACCTTTCCCAGGATTTCATATGTGAAACAGCTTTTTAAAAAAATGTTCCAAGTCAGGAGGTGATGCAATGAGCACATCATCGATGAGCACACGCCTGTGGGAAAGACAATTATGGATGTCAAGTGCAAAACTTTCATACCATCTGTCAGCTTGAACAGGAGCAAACAATGATTGCATAAAGAGAGGAGGAATTGTATGCATTTTCCTGGAAGTGCTGCAAAGCCTGGTGAATGTTTTTGTAAAGTGGTTTAGTAACACTTTTTCAGTAAATAAAATATCTATGTCTCAAAGACCTAAATGTTATCAGGTCATTTTATTGCTGAATACCAGTTTTTAAGAAGCTGCTGGAAAAATATGGAAGAATAAAAAGGAAAGCTGAAGGGTATTTTTATTGTAGTCATTTACTGATCTCCACTTCTCTTGCATTAATTCCTTCTCAGGAAGAAATTTTTCCGCTTCTGTGTGGAATGGGCTGAAATGGACATCACTGTGGGAGTTGTGGTTGTTCACAAAATGTAGGTTATGAAGAGCTGTAACAGCTGAGGGATTGGATGGCCCAGGAAGGGAACCTGAAATGATGGGAACACGTGGATGAATACCTCAGTGGCAGAGACAGCAGAGAGGAGTCATAAATAAAAGTGGGGAAAGGAAAAGGTCGGGCATATTGCTGAAGCAAAAGAGAAAAATACTGTTTTAACTTTTTTTTTAGTAGATGGTGCAGTTCTGTGCAAGGCAGTTTGAAGATGTGTCAGGTCAGGGTGGAGGGATTCTGCAGAGAACTGCAGCTGCCAGCAGTGTGATTTCAGCTGTGGTTACACACAGCACTGGATGGGACAAGATCTGTGGTGTGGCACCACTGGTGCCAGCGCAGGGACAGAGCATTCTCCGTGCCAGTGATGGTCCACCTGCAGTTTCGTGCTGTGGGTGTGATATCACCCCCTGTGACTGGAAAACCCCAGGTGTTTATTTATTCAGGATATCCCCACAATGCCATCCTCATGCTTGCTGAGTGAACACACAGGGTGGGGTGTGCTGGCTGCTGCCTCAGTTCTTGTGAACTTCATGATGAGGCATCTTTTCCCTGTGCTTCCCAACTGCCCAGCCTTGTTTTCACTCTTTGGATCATTTTCTTCAAGCAGTTTGTACCACGCTCTGTTTATCCTTTCTTTCAAGCTGCCACATCACCCCTACATCACCAGAACCTGCCTGACTTGTCTCAGGAGAGGGTGGCCTCAGTTTAACCCTTTCATTCCTGATATTCAGTCTGGCAGGTGTTGTGGGACCTGCACCTCTCCTGCCCAGGAAGATAAAAAACTAATTTTTTAATCATTTTTTACCTCTCCTGCCCAGAGCTGGGATGTGACACTGCTGTGGCAGTGCCACCCAGGTCCCCTCAGAGGGACATGGTGTGGCTCTGCCCCATTAACCCCACATGTCACAAGGCTGAGGCGTGTCCCCTTCTATCCATACCATCAAGCACTGGCACCTCATCACTGCACCCCAAAGACTGCCAAGTGCTGCACCCAGCTCAGCGTTCCCCACCCATTGTTTGCTGCCCGGGAGGATTAGACATCACCTCTTGCTTTTCCACCTTTCAAAACCAAAAGAAGCAGGATAATGTTACTTAATGAGAGCTGAGCACATCCTCACCTTTTCCTGATCCCTCACTCTCAGCCCTTCTTGTTCCCTACTTGCAGTACAGTCGAGAGGCAACCAACATGGCAATTTATTTGTGTTACAACATTAAAGGATTTTCATTTTATGAGTCATAAGTAAAGGAAGCAAAATAAGTGAGTTCATTAAGCCTGTGTTTACTTGTTCTTTTTGCAAATGCCATTTTGTAACATTCTGCAGTTCCACACAGACCAAAGCAAAGTCAAGGCAGGTGGACATGGAGATGCCTAAAATGACAGAGTAGCGGCAGCCTTTAAAGGGCTTATTTTATCTGAAAGAAACAGTTCAAACAAATTAATTCTACCCTTGAGTAAATGAAGCTCAACACACCTTTAACAGCCCTTCTGTGTCGGTGAGCAGCCCCAGCCACCTGCAGGTGAGGCAGCGGCTGTGGGGTGATGGTGCCACAAAACTGACCGTGACCTCCCGTACAGAAGGGGAGCACTGAGTGCTTCTCAGCCAGATTTCAGTGAATATCAGTAATTTCACACAGGTTTGGCACCTGGGTTTTTTAAAAAAAGACAAAACCTGCTGCCAGAGGGATGGCAGGGAAAGTGAAGGAGGAGGGGGATGCTCGGTGCAGGGCAGCGCTCTCGCAGGGCACAGCGAGCAGACAGGTCTTTGACACTTGTTTATGTGCGGGAAGGGCTGCAGGAGTGCGGGGCCGCTCAGGGGAGGTTGGAGCTGCTCACACCATCCTGCCCCGGCTCCCGACACACGGAGGAGGGGGAGTCAGGCTTGGATTTAGGAGATTCGGGGGCGATTTCCACGCTGCAGCCCAGCGTGTCCCGCAGCTCCAGGAGGGGAAGCAGCGATCCCTGCCTGCGGTGCTGCTCGCGGGCTGGCCTGCGCCGCTGCTTTCGCTTCATGAGGGCGATTCAAAGGCTGCACCAAGAGCTGCTTCTCGGCGGGACCGTGCGGCTCGGGCAAGAGCTGCCGGGCCGGGGAGGGGAGGGCACCAGGGAAGCCGTGAGGAAGCCGTGAGGAAGCCGTGAGGAAGCCGTGAGCGGCGTTACTGCGGGCCCTGCGAGCGAAGCGCCGCGGGGCTGTGGGGCCGTGCCCGCCGCAGGTCACCCAGATGGAGCACATCCCCGCGGCTCCTGCGAGCGAAGCGCCGCCCCGTGAGGCGGTGAGGCCGCGGGGCTGTGGGGCTGCGGGCCGTGCCCCGCCCCGGCGGGGCCGGGTGCTCGGCGGTGCCGTCAGCGGAGCGCCGAGCGCGGCCATGAGCGCGGTGCTGCTGCTGCTGCGGGCCCTGCGCTCCGCCCGGCCCCGGCCCCGGCCCCAGCCCCAGCCCCAGCCCCGGGCCGGCCCCGCGGCCTGCGCACGGCCGCGCCCCGCCGCGCCTTCGCCAAGGAGCTGTTCCTCGGCACGCTGCGCAAGGTGGGTCCGCGGGGGGCGGTGGGGGCCGGCCGCGCCCGGGGGTCGCTGCCCTTTCACCGGCGGACAGCGGGGCTGGCACGCACCGGGGGCTCGTCCGCAGCAGCGCCAGGGCCTTTCCCAGCTGCTCATCCCAGCCCGGGCTGCGGGCGTTGCTGTGAGCCCTCGGCAGGGCCCGGCCCGGCCCGGCTGCCCCGCAGCCCCCGGGTCCAGCCCTGCGGAGCTCCCTGCCCTGGCTCTGTGTGCCCCTCAGCTGCAGCCGGGTAACTGAAGGGAGCCTTTGCACACAGAACAGGCGATGGGGCTCAGAGTGACCCAAACAACGCCGAGAGCCCCTGTGCCTGCCAGCCCCGCGGGTCCCCTGGGCGCTGCCTGTCGCCGTGCTCCCCCTCTGGGCATGCCGCTGAACTTGGATGGCTTCGTCCTCTGGTTGTTCTTCAAGGATGGAGGCTTCTTGTAAATCTCTGCCTACAGTTTTGGTAGGAAAGATTGGTGTTCTTGTGGTGCCTTGAGATGCCACTGGACAAAGAAGTTAAAATCTGAGATGGAACGCTGTATTAAGCAGAGTTTGTTACTGCAGGGCTTAGAGTGTGCATTTATCAGAGATTGCAGGGTGAAGTAAACGGAAAGAAGGAATAACTCAAATCCACTGAAATAAGTTGAGCAATAAAGTCTGTTTCAACAGAGCTTGTCAGATAAGGTGTTAAAACAGGCAGCACTCAGGCTCCACTGTGTTAAACCCCTCTACAGATATGTCTGGAGTGTTTCTTCTCTCAAGTTTCAACACAGCAGCTTTCTGAAAACCTCTAACATTTCACAGGTCCTGAATTTTTGATGCTGATATATTGCTCAGAGTACCATGAACAGATTTGTGTGGACAGAGATAAATTCTTCTGTTTAAAAGGGGAAAGGCAGTAAAAATCAGAAGTGTTCTTCTCACGTAGCCTCCCACTCCTTGTGTTCCTTGTTTGTATTTTTTACCAATTCCAACCTGTCAGGCTGTGCTGCTTCCAGTTCATGGCCAGAACACCCTGGGGATGATAAGGAGTGGTGGGGCTCACTCACCTTTGTCCTCGAGGCATTAGCAGGTGAAATGTGCTGGGTGTTCGCAAGGGACAGTGCTCATGGGCTGAGCTTTGGAAACATCAAACTCATTTTTATCAGTCCCTGAATAGGGTTAAAACTCATGGGTGATGAAGAACTTTTGCATCCTCGTGGTTCTTAAAGGATCTCTTGATTTCTCCCTCATGTTTCTGTTGTTCAGTTAACACCCTCTGGTCTGGTTTTGATGTGAAATAAAGTTGGGTCCTGTGGAGCCCTATTTCTGTTTCGGGACATTTTCCACAATTCTTAATTTGCACAGTGTTTTAGAGTCTTTGCAAGGCATATCTCCCATGATTTTTATTTTAACTGCATGGTTCGTGTATTAAAAATTATTAAATAATTCTCCTATTCTCCTATTTTAGGAAGAAGTTTTTCCTTACCCAGAAATTAGCAATGAAGAACTGGCAGAAATCAACCAGTTTGTGGGACCTGTTGAAAAGTTCTTCAATGAAGAAGGTATATTATTGTGGTTTTATCCATGCAAGTGATTTAGTGATTACAAAATTATTTCACTATAGCAGTTTCCATAAGGTGTTTCAAACATTTAATTTAGTTTATGCATTTATTGCTGCTCACACAGTGATGCTGATTCTGTAGCATGTCCATTTGTGGCTTTTTTGGGAAGTATTTGGGTGCTGATCAGAAGAATTAAATCTCCAAAACAGGGGAAAAACCAAGGATGTAAAAGAATTCTGGGATAAAGATAGGATTTGAAATTGGTTTTAGCTCAGCTGAATTGTGCTTCTAACTACTTCATACATTGTGATTTTTTTTTTCCTAGTTCTAGTTCCTAGAACTTTATAGCTGTCCTACTCTGCTAAAACTGACCGTGGCAAAATGCAGCAGAGATACTCAGAAATGCTGGCTCGTTGAGGAGTTATGAAAAATCAAAAGCATTTCTGTTTTTTCAGTATTAGAGTAATAATTCCATTTGGGAAAGGCCTTATTACCGTCTGCATTCCAGAGAGCATTGCAGGGTGTTCTTCCATTCGTGCTGCCTTGGATAAGCCAATTCCAGAGCAATTGCAGAATAGTGGTTTGCACAGACAGCAATTTCTGGGGCAGTTAAACAGCACTGTCTCAGCCTTCCCATTGACAGAGGTTTTCCAAACTCTGTAGGAGTTTGGAGAAGCCAGTGATTGTCACACATCACAATTGGCAAGATCCAGGTGATTTTAACTGTAAAATTGTAGTGTTGCTCACTGACAGTAAATAAAGGATTTATTCAAATTACATTTTTTAACTCTTTGCTCTGTGGGGGGGAACATGGTTCATGGAGTAAACAGCCTGATGTTTAGGGAAGGAATAAAAGGGTCAAATTATGGAGTCTGGAGAAAGTATGATTCCTGTTTGTTTTCACTGCCATGGTACAGAACAGCTCTCTTAATCCCCCAAGAATCTAAAATCTCCTAAGAACAAGATTTTCTAATTTCCTCATTTATGTACTTTTTTTTTTCTTGTATTCACGACCTAGACTTAGTTCAGATAGAGAATCCTGAAAATACTTTGCTTATTCCAGTCTTGGAATCTGCTGGCATGCAGAACCAGTAGAAATGTTTGAGAAAATGAAATAAATGCTGTATTTTTCCCATTTGCAAGTCTTTTTCCTGAATATGTGGTGAGGACAAACAGGATGGTCAGGCTGAAGCTAGAAAGAAGAAATTCTTGTGAAGCTGGGAATGAGAAGGGTCATGAGTGACTGTGGCCCTGGTGGGGGAATCCTGTAGCCTCCCAGCTGCTCTGGGCACTGAGAAACACAGTGTTAAATGAGAAAAAATTCTCTATTTGTAGTGGACTCGAAGAAAATCGATCAAGATGCAAAAATCCCACCCGAAACCTTACAAGGACTGAAGGACCTGGGTCTCTTTGGCATGCAGATTCCAGAGGAATATGGTGAGTAAATGCCACAGAAGAACATCTAGGGGTGCATTTTGTGCCACTTTTGTACCTCTCCAGTTAAAGCTGCTACATTCCTGTATTTCTGTACTTGAAATGGATTTTTGGGGGAGCGGGGAAGTGGCACAAAAAATGTACTGAAATAAAACCTGGTGCCTGTTCCAGGTGGGCTGGGCCTGTCAAACACCATGTATGCACGTCTGGGAGAAATCAGCTCCCTGGATGGCTCCATTGCAGTGACCCTGGCAGCTCACCAGGCCATTGGGCTGAAGGTAATGCTGCTGCTCTGGGGCCAGGGCTTCTGCACAGATTGCATGGAAAAGGTGAAGTGAAAAATGTGGGGCTTAGGGGGAGCAAATCAGAATTACTGGCAAAGCATAAATCAGGTTGTTGGTGTCTGCAGCAGCCTCTGCCACTGGTTCAGTGTGAGACAGAAAGGCTGCATAGGAAGTACACAAGGAAGTTACTATTAGGATAATTGTTCTTAGGTGAATGAGTCCAAGTTGTTTTTTTTTTTTAAATTGGCTAAACTTGTCTAAAGTACCTAGAATAAATAGAATTGAAGCAGTATCAGGGGGGCTCAGGTGATGAGGAAGGAAAGAATTCAGAAAAGAGGAACTTTGGCTGGCTGGGGCTGCATGTTGGGGGGCCTAGAGGAGATAACTCATCTGAGAGAAAGTGTGTCAGTTTTGAACTTGAATATAGCCTTAGGTATTTACCTTTTTAGTGCTGGGTGGATGGCAGAAAGAAGCTTGAAACCACACTCAGTTTGTTATAGCAAGAGAAGATTCCTTGTGGAATTGAGCAGAGAATGCTAATGAAAAAATATTTTAATGACTGACAAATAATACAGTCTTGTTGATTAAACTGTCTCTTGCTATGCCATAAAACTTGCAGATGAAGCTTTCTGAACATGCTGGAGCTTGTCAGCTCCCTCTCTTTTCCCACAGGGTGATGCTGCAAAGTTTCCTGTGCTTGTTTCTGCAGGGGATCCTCATTGCTGGCACCGAGGAGCAGAAGGCCAAGTACCTGCCCCGCCTGGCCTCGGGGGAGCACATTGCTGCCTTCTGCCTCACCAAGCCCGGCAGGTGCTGCTGCCCCACAGCCCCACAGGGGCTCACTGCCTTAGCTGCATTGCTTCATACCTTCAGGCTTCTTTATCTGGGGCCCATGGCTTCAGTATATACATCTGTGGCTTAGTTTTGGTATTTCAAGGAACACTCCAATTACTCTTTCCCCAGCATGCTGCTTTTGGCAGTGTCCATGAAATCCTTGATTCTTGTTCTCATCCCAGGAATTCATTTACTTGAAAGGATGCTTTGTGCTACGTCAGAAATAATGTGCTGTGACTGTTCTGGGATGCTTTCAGTTCTTATTCAAAATATAAAAGCCTGTTTTGAAGGAGCTACCAAAACTAAAAGGAAGAATTTTTGTTGTCACTTAAGTGAGAGGCTCATTGTGTGTTCACATAGCTCAAAGTGTAGCTCCAAAATGTTGCTTTTGTGGCATTCTACACATTCTGGTCAGGTTATAATCCTGATAACATGGTAATGAGAAGAAATGTCCCCTCAGGTAACTTTTAGAACTGTTCAATCTAGTGAGCTTGCTTGTTAGTTAAAACCTAAAATTTATATACTGCTATTTGAGACCCCCTCCTTTTTACAGAATAGGAAGAGGGGGAATATGCAGTTTTGTTTTTTTAAAGCATGTTTACTTCTTTAAACATTCGTAACTTGTTTGTTTTCTAGTGGGAGTGATGCTGTATCCATCCAGACAAGGGCAACCCTGAGTGAAGATGGGAAACACTTCCTGTTAAATGGCTCCAAGGTACCTACTCACAGACTGGGAACAGGAAAGGGGTTTCTTACAAATGTAGGAAGTGTTCTTGTCTTTTGCATCAGTCTGGAACTGGGAGGTTTCCAAGCTAGAGGAGAATGACCCTGTCAAAAAGATTAGGCACAAAGGGAATAGAAAATTATTGTTAGAGAATTACTGCATTAAACTCCTGGTAAGGAAAATGGAAAACTACCCTGGGTTCTTTCTCTGTTGGCCATTTGTGTGTTCAGCTTCAGGGCGGGTTGGTTTCTTAGTAAATCAGCCCCTTCCATGACAGCTTAGGTAAAAGGAAACCTGAACCTGTATTTGACATCTCTTCATTCTGCAGGCTAGATTTTAAAATAAAACTTGATATTTAATTAGAAATAGGTCTGCTTGGAACCTTTCTGTTAAAAGAAACCGTGACAAAAGCCAGTCTTGAAGAAATCAGAGATGTCCTGGTTTCAGCAGTATTAGATGCGTTGCAGACTTGGTCTGTAGTTGTTGATCCATTTGTGGTGTGAAGAGACCCACCCTGGGGGAGAGGCTGATCAGAGAATTTCTCATCAGAGTTAATTTTTGGCCACAGGGTTTGTCCAGTCTGCATTGCCCCTGTATCTCTCAGGTGCCAGCAGCAGCAGGATGGACCAGCTTTTGTGGAAATGCACTGTGGATTTTAATTTAATGCATATTGATACTACATTCTGGTTTTAAAGTTGCTCTAAACTGAGCACATGTGGTCAGCTCTCCTCAGAAATGTGCTCACCCTGGGAGCAGACCCTCATTAGAACTGAAGGGAAGGAACAGCAATTTTTCAGCACTCTGTTCTTTTCCCAGCCTGTTACAAAACCCTGGAGGGCTGTGCCCACAAAATCAGCACATTTACCTTTCTTACACATCTTCCCTCTCTCAAAACAGGTCTGGATCTCCAATGGTGGCCTGGCCAGTATTTTCACAGTGTTTGCCAGGACAGAGATTGTGGACAAGGACGGGCAGGTGAAGGATAAAATCACTGCTTTCATCGTGGAGCGGGACTTCGGGGGCGTCACCCATGGGAAACCCGAGGATAAACTGGGCATTCGAGGCTCCAACAATAAGAGCCACCTAAAACTGTTAGCAGAACTTGTTTTCATAGTTTAAGGTTTTATTTTGGTTGGATCATCTGAATTCAGGGGCAAATCAATACGTATTCCATGTTACAGTATAAGTTTCATGTTTCTTTAGCTGGCTTTTCCCAGGAGCCCTTCCTGACGCAGGGTCTGAAATAAGAAATCCAATTTGTGGAGTTCATTCACTGTGCAGTGAAAGAAATTATTCAGGAGTCTCAGTGGCCAATAGGTTTAATCTAGAAGTCCACGTTCTTCAGCTCTTCTAAGCTTTGTAATGATTGCATCTTTTCACCATCTTGGTGACTGTTCAGTCAGTTCCTTAGAACTAGAAATAAAGACCAAACTGTAGTTCTCTGTTTACACAGTGTATATTCATAATATTTTAAATATTTTACATCAATAACTGATGTCAGCTACAGCCTTTTCCCAAATTCTCACTTCTTTGGCGAAGCATGTATAATTCTGTCATAAACAATGCATTAGGAAGACTTCATTTCCTGCTACAAATAGTGACTTAAGTTCCTGAATGTCTTTTAAGTATTTCTGTGTCATATTTGATCAAGTGTTAATTCTGTGTTTCAGCCTGTGAAGTACATTTTGAAAACACCAAAGTGCCTATAGAGAATGTAATTGGAGAAGTTGGAGGGGGATTTAAGGTAAGCAGTGGAGAATAACTACTGGTGATTTATAGAAGTCTGAAGGAGGCTGTTTCCCCCCGTGCTGAAGTTTCCTTGTGGGTGGTGTGAGCACTGCCACACTCTAGGGTACAGGAAGAGAGATTCCCCCATTGATCTGTAAATTGGTGTCACTGGACAGTGCACAGTGTGCCATCATCTCAGATTTCTGTGTTTCTTCTCTTCTTGTTGGGCTTTTGGTTGTTTGTTGTGGTGTCCCCTCAGAAGAGGGAGTGACTTCAGCTGCCCTTCTGCCCTGAATGGAGGACATGTCCTCTGCTGGTTCCAGAGCAGAATGTGGGAAGGGAGACACCCTGGCACAGGCTGTGTGGATGTCACAGGGAGTGCTGGAGGCATGCCCAGCTCCAAGGTGCCCTGGCTGTCAGGTGCTTCTCCAGGGCTGCCCTGTTGCACAGGGAAATGCTGGCAGGACCCCAGGAGAGAAAACCACAGGTGGCCTTGCAGTGTTACCTTTCTCTGAGAGTGTGACCTGGGGAGTTGCTAACCTGCTCTTACTCCTTCTCCATTTCTTATTCCTGCTGTAGCAGGCAAGTCCAGGCCTAAGTGCTAAAAGAAATTATTTTCCTTAATGTAGTAGAGATTAAAAGAAGATTGTTATGGTGCCTTCCTGACAAGTTAAAATGTAGGACAGTGACTTCTTTCCTAACAGGCTTTGACATGAGTCACCCATGTTGAGAAACAACACTACAGACACCAGACTCCAAAATCTATTTTTTTTACGTTATTGGTCTGTATTTCATTTCTATACCTCCTTTCTTATCCCTTCTGTGATGTGTTGCTGAAAGCCACCTGAGGCAGAGAGCAGCCATCACAGGTCAGCTGCAAGGAGAAATACTGTGGTTTTCTTCATCTGATAAACTGGAGCCGTGCTGTCCAGCTGGAATGTTGTTTACCAGCTGCAGATAAATGCATTTTTATCTACATTTTACCTTCATCTAATTAGAGATTATTTCCAAGTCACCGGATCATCTACTTCAGATACAAAATTGGATGTAATGGGTGGCAGGAAAAGCCCAGTTTTGAAGCATTTTCCTTGGGATGCTGAGAGCTGTGGTGGCTGATGTGAGGGCACTCTCCAGGACTGGCAGTGTGTCCCAGTGAGGAGTGAAATCCAGGGAACACAGAAGCAGGAAGCAGTGACCTAAGGAGAATGTGGCCTAAACCCCATCTGTTTCTTCACAGGTTGCCATGAATATCCTCAACAGTGGAAGATTTAGCATGGGCAGTGCATCTGCTGGAATGATTAAGAAGTTGATAGGTGGGTGAATTGGGAGCTCTGCATGGCTGGGTGCCAGCAGAAACTGCTCTGCCTGAGGCAGATCATGCAAGACATTCAGAGTGGGAGCAGGAGTCTTGACCTTGTCATAACAGGCTTTGATATCTTTAAAACACGAAAATATGGTTTTGAAAAATTAAATTAAAAGCCTGCTTGCAGAGGTTTTGAAATAAAGGTCTTTTTCCTTTTGTACAGTGTAGATTCAGTTCATAGAGTGGGAGGTTATTGCCTCTGTTGGACTTCCCTGAGGTAAAATGTTATTCCCAACAAAAAAACCTCTGTACTATTGATTTTAGAAGGTGTAATCTCCCCTGGAACCTCCCACCTGAATAACTGGCTCAAAGCTGCACACAGTAACTAGGGCTAAAACTGCTTTCTGCCAATTATTAGCCAAAACAGTAACAGAAGTCTCTCTAACCAATTAGCACCAAACCTGATCACTTCTCTTAAGAGTACAGGTTCATACCTCTGGTTCAAAAGCCTTTGACAGGCTGGTCCCACACTTGGTCAACACCATCAGTGTGAGGGTGATTTTCACAAAGTGCTGCTTCTGGAACAGCCAGGGGGCTCCTGGGCACAGACTGGAATGTCACCGCCCAGGGAAGGACACCAGCTGCTGGAATGGTCTGTCACAGCCCTTCTGAGAATGACTTGTTTTTCTTTCTTTGAAGAACTGACATCAGAGTATGCTTGCACCAGGAAACAATTCAATAAGAAACTCAGCCAGTTTGGATTAATTCAGGTAACAAAACATGAAACACCTAAATCTCTGTGCGAAGTGCCAGGACATAGATTGCATTGGGTGTATTTTGGCTGTACTGGTTTAAAGGATTTGCTAGAAATTTGTGTGAACCTGGTGCTGACTTCTGTACACTGATCTTTTAAATGTCCAGAATGATAAATGTATAAAAGTATTTTTTATTTATTGTTGTTTCAAAGTGGTACTTTTTATTGATTGATTAATTTGATGATGTAAAACATATAAGAACTGCAGGTCTTTTTAAGTTTGAGGGTTGATTGTGGACTTTTGCATCTGAATTTCTGTACGATTCCTCCTGTTGCTGTGTGGCAGGAGAAGTTTTGTTTGATGGCTGTGAAAGCCTACGTGATGGAGAGCATGGCTTACCTGACTGCAGGGATGATGGACAGGCCAGGCTTCCCTGACTGCTCCGTCGAGGCTGCCATGGTCAAGGTAACCAGGGCTGGGAAAAGGCTCAGTGTTCAGCCTGCAGAGGGCTGAGAACTCAGGGCTGCATTTAGAGGAGAGAAGCACTGCAGCCAGGTGGAATGACAGATACTGTTCTGTCTGTACCCCACAAGCTCAGACTCGTGCAAAATAAAACCAGCAGGGAACAGGTTGAGAATGTCACAGCCGCTGAGCTGGCGTCTGAGGAGGCCTCACATGAGCACTGGGACACTCAGTCACACTCCAGCTGCCATCCTGGCCAAGCTGTTGCTGTGCCAGCTTTCCCAGGGAGCTGATGGCACAACAAACCCTGTGGAATATCCAGGCTGTGGCTGTCAGGGTGTCCCTCATGGTCACTGCAGAAAACTCCTGCTCTGGGCTCCAGCCAAGCAGCTGCAGCTGCTCTCCCTGTGTGGGGCTGCCCCTGTCCCTGGAATGTGGAGAGTGCCCTGTGCATTGCATCACTAAATTTGACAAACCCCTGAGCCACAGGGATACTGCTCCAGGACCGGTGTAACACACAGAAAACGCTGCAGCAGTGTCCTGTGGATACAACCCCAGAGCAGGGCATCCTGTGTTTATTGCTGATTTATTATCTACTCTCTGCTGATCAAACCCTGTTCCATGGCAGGTGTTCAGCTCTGAAGGTGCCTGGGCATGTGTGAGTGAGGCTCTGCAGATCCTTGGAGGCCTTGGCTACATGAAGGATTATCCTTATGAACGCTACCTCAGAGACACCAGGATCCTGCTCATCTTTGAGGCAAGTACCAGGATCCCCTTTTTCTGCAAACTGCAGTTCACACCTCCTATAAAGGGGAGTAGAAACCTGAAGGTTTGATTGACCAGGATCTTGTTCCTTCAGCTGCAAAGTCTCTAACAGTAAAACTGCAGGACTAACCTTGTTTTCTTTGGAATATCAATAGTAGTTCCCTATAATCAAATAAGCTATGATGGCTTTTACAGACTGACCACAGTGTGAGTTACAGCAGTAACCTTTCCTCTTGTGTGCTTCTCACAAGAGAAGCAGAGAAACTCATAAAAGATCAACTTAGACATTTAATTAACTTATTGATGGCTATTTAAATTAAAAGAAAGGTTGGTTCTGAAGCTTGTTCTCTTTCCAAGCTGGATTGTCAGTGACCCATCATGTGCACATCAGAGTCACTGTCAGACTTGATTTTAACTCAGCTCATTTTGAGCAGTTCTACAACTATTCAAATATTCCTTCACTGGAACAGTGCAGAGCATTTTTAATCAAAATGCATTTTGTCTGTTTTCTTTTACATTGGGGTATATTTGTGTGTTTAATGATGAGGGGCTCAACTTCTGCAATGCCCCATGAAATCAGAATTAAAACTGAGATAAAGCAAAAGGCGGCAGTTTATGTGTGGGGAGAGTCATCATGTGGTACTGGAGCAGTGGGAAGAGCACAGGGGCACAACAGACCTGCTTGGAAAACACTATTGTAAACTCTGGTTACCCACCTTCTCACTTTCTCTTCTGCTTTTTCCAGGGCACCAATGAAATCCTGAGAATGTACATTGCACTGACAGGGATGCAGCATGCAGGGAAGATCTTAACTGACAAAATTAAGTATGTTCTTATTTATTCTTAATAGTTTAAAATAAACTAAACAGAATCAGATAACTTTATAGATAAGAGGACAAACTGCAGGGAATACCTGCAGTATTTCTATTTATTGTCTGTAAAAGTTCACTGTTACAGGGACTCTGTGTTTTTAATGGGATGGTTCATAGATTTAGGAATTGTAGCATTTAATGCATTTTATCTTGGACTTTTACACAAGCTGTAATTATTTCTTTCAAGACCAGTAATTAATATTTTGTATCTGAATGAAGTTGTATTGACACAACAGCTGCATTGTGCATATTGAGTACTGGTCTCTGGAATTCCTTGTGGGTGTCTTGGAGAGCAGCTGATGACTCTTAAGGCTCCACAGTTGTTCTCCAGACTTCACAGCAGTGGATCAGGACTTGGTGCTAAAGTATTTGGAATTCCAACTGGTTGTGTCTGAACCTCCTGGAATTTTTTTTAACAGCCATTCTTTCCCCAACATTTCAGAGCAATCAAGAAAGGAAACGTGGGAGTGGCGCTGGGGGAGTTCCTGACCAGGTTACAGGACACCCTGGGCAGGAAGGTGGATCTGGGGCTTGTAGGTGACAGTGGGGTGGTGCATCCCAGCCTCCAGGTAAGGGCCTCTCTGCTTGTGTGTTTGTTCCCTTTGCTGCTTGCCACAATTTCATCTCCTGGTTTTGCAAACCAAAATGTATACCTAGGGGCAGTGAGATTTTTCAGGGTAAGCAGATGTTGGCACCATGACAGGGTAAGAAGTTACAGTTATTGTCCAAGTATCAAGGGAGGATGAAGGCTGCTCTAAGCCTGTGTTTATACCAAATCCAGTTTTAGATCCATTTGGATAATTTGTATAAATTGAGCCTTCACCATATGAAAGCGTTTTTAATAGCTGCCCTTTGTTATAAGGTTAGTTACAAAACAGGAGTTTTTCCTGTTTAATTGGAACAGAGTTTCAGGTCAGAATGACTGTGAATTACACATACACATACTTGCTTAATCACTTAGGAAAAGGTTTTTATGACCAAAAATGAATGTTCTGTTAATAGGAAAAAGATAAGGTATATTTTTCATGGGGCGTTCTGTTAGTTACTTTTGTTATCATAAGCCTATACTAAAAGTTACTGAGAGTAAACTCCAGAAAATTGTAATGGATCTTTGAGAGAAAGAAATGTGCCTGTCTGGCTTTTAGCAGCAAGGTGGATGAATGTTAAAAAAGAGAAAATCCAGTATCCTCTTTAAAGGGGGTGGGGGTATGTTGCTTTTCTGTTATAAGACTACTCAAATTGTTCTATTTTGTGTTTTGTTTTATAGGAGAATGCCAAGAAACTTGAAGAAAACGTTTATTATTTTGGAACTACAGTCAGGGGCCTGCTAAGTAGGTTTGGCAAGGTAACTATTTATTTTGTCTGTTGTCTTTGTTACTGAATAGTTTATCCTCAGGGCCCCACTGGAACCTGCAGGGGACTGAGTGTGGCAGGACCAGCACTTCCTTCACATGACACCTTCTCACTGGGTGTGAGAAAACACACTGACATTAGGTACTCAGTGTAATGGGCAAGTTACATTGTTAGAACCAAAACCAAAGTACCAGCACCCTCAGTGAATTGGTTGTTTTCTTCTTGTGTAAGCACAAATCCTGCTGCTACAGGCATTTAACAAAGTGGTTTAAGGCATACATCAATATTACAATTTTACAAGTAGAATTTAAAAGGTGCAGCTTAGTAAACCCAAAACTAACAATGATAATTTCTGACCTAGGCTAGAACCGGTTTATGCGAAATAAAGCTGGACCTAAACATGAAGTATGGACAGTGATATTTGGTTAAAGTTTTAAATTGACAAACCACAAGCAGATAATGATTTTCTCTCTCCCAGACAATAGTGGATGAGCAGCTGGTGCTGAAGAGAGTGGCAGATGTGGTGATTAATTTGTATGCAATGACTGCAGCCATCTCCCGGGCCAGCCGCTCCATCAGCATCGGGCTCAGGAACCATGACCACGAGGTGAGTGTCCCTCAGCACCAACCATTCCCACTCAGGCTGTGCTCCTGGCAGCAGGCAGGCTGCATCTCTGGGGAATTACAGCAAACTCTCCCATAAAAGTGCAGCAGAACGTGGCTAAACCTGCCAGAGTGCAGGAGCCTCTCAGGGGCTCTGCTTGTTGAGCTGCACACTTTCAACATGTTTAAAATACTTCTTTAACACATACACAGACATTTAGAACCTCACCACAACTCTGCACGTTCTCTCAAATCTGTTAACACCATGCAGTTCTTCCCAAGCTCTTTCCATATAATCATTAATAAAAACACATAAGCACAACAGTATTTGGGCAGCACAGCTCAGGACAGGAAAGGACAGTGCTTATTTAGTAGCTCATGTAAAGTTTCATGGTAACAGTGGTGTTGCAGCACAAGAAAAATTTGCTCCAGATCAGTGTGAAAACAAATCCAACGTGATGAAGGTTTGGCTTTGGCCTTGAGACTTTGCTCTTTGTGTGAGCCCTGCTCTGGATTGATTCCCAATCAGTCTTGGAGTAGCTTTTGGGCGAAGGCTCATCCCAGCCCTGAGCCTTGGCAGTTCTCTGGCCTCAAAGGGAGAGCTGAGGCTGCACTGCACATGACTGGGGTTCAGGGCACCATCATCAAAGAGCTTTGAGATGTTTAAATTACTGTATTCTTACTACATGGTTTTTGTTATGAAATTCATTCACTATTTTTAAACTCAGTTTTACTCCTTTTCCAGGTGCTTCTTACAAATATCTTCTGCACAGAAGCCTATTTCAAGAATAATTATGCCATGGCTCAATTAGAAAAATGTAAGTACTATAAAATAGTTCTTACGCTCTTCTGTCTTTCAGACTGTAATCAAAAAAAGGTGAGTTTGATGTGACCAACAGAAGAGTTTGGCTCCGCTTTTAATTGAAACAAGCAGCAGAGCTGGAACCTGTTGAAAAGAGTCTCTTCACTTCATAGCTAAAGCCAACGGCCAGCGTTCCTTATTGAGGAATATAATATCTACATTTCATGTATATACTTCTGACAAGTAGCTGATAGAAATGAGGGATTTGGACTCTTTGGGAAGTACTGACCAGCTGGGCATTGGGTCTCTGAAGCTCAGTCTGTAATAACCAGTCTTTTTCAGAAGAAAATGTTCAATTTCTTCCTGGCCCTCACACTCTTGCATTTGTGTTCAAAAACACTTCTTGAAAGAAATTTACAACAGCTCTTTGTGGTCCCTTAGTTGACTTTTCTCTCTTTCTCCACAGATGCTGATGAAAACCTGGATGATTCCATTAAAAAAGCTGCAAAGCAGATCCTGGAGAAGAGGGCATACATCTGCTCTCACCCTCTGGACAGGACCTTCTGATTCCTCCCTGAGAGCAGGCACACATGAATGTCAGTCAGGGAGGAATTTGCTGCAGTTCCAGTATTTGGCATCTTAAAAGCATCTGTTATTTAATGTCCTGACTAAATGTAACTGTGTAAAATAAAACTTCTTTCTAACCAAAATTTCATAGGAAAAGGATAAATACAGAGATTTCATTTAAAGCTGAAGTTATTTTATTACAGACATACATACATACATATATATATATATATATATATATATATATATATATATATATATATATATGTCTGTTTCCCCTGTAACTGGATAAAGACAGGTGAGGTTTAGATGGGGAGATGTTTCTTCCTAGGAAGGGACTGTGGGGTTTCTCAGTATTTTTGTACTTCAATCAGCTGCTCATTCACTGAGCAAGCCTGAAAGACTTGGGTATACCTGTGTTTGAGGATTCCAGGATGAGGGAAGAGATGAGAATCTTGACTCCATGTTTCAGAAGGCTGATATATGAGGATATTATATTAAAGTACTACACTACAACTATACTAAATAGAGAGAAAGAATTCATCAAAAAGCTGGAAGGGAAAGCAAAGGAATGAATAACAAATCTTGTGACTGTTCACAGCTTTAACACAGGTGGCTGTCATTGCTCATCAAGTAAAAACAATTTCACATGCTGGGTAACAATTCTCCAAATCACATTCCAAAGCAACAAAACATGGAGAAGCTGAAGCTTCCCAGCTTCACAGGAGAAAAGACCCTGGAAAAAGGATTTTTCATAAAATGTGTCTGTGACACTCGTAGAATGAGAACAGTTCTGTTTGGGAGCCCAAACATTGGTGCTAAACAGGTTTATTCTCGGTTTTTGGGGGCAAGAGGAAAGAACTGAAGCCAGTTACTGTAAAATGCCTGCACAAGCACCAGTGCAAATCACAGCCAAAGGAAGGATGAAGCCAAGGTGTCCCACAACCACTGCCCAAGCAGCCAGAGATCCTCCTTCAACCCTGGCTGCATTGAAGCCCCACTGACTGCCAAGAAGAAAAGCGCCCTACTGAGAGCAAGCAAACTTAACCCTCTCCCATGACACAAATTTAGAAGGAAAAAAAATTTAAAATCCCTACACCACCAGACACAATTCCCAGTGAGAAGGGTTGGAACTCTCTGCCCCCCAGCACTTGCCCAGCAGGCAGGTTCCCAAAGGTGCTGGGAGCTAAGCTGTGCCCTGCGAGGGAACAGAGCCAGCCTCCCTTCAGTGGCAGAAGGCGCGGCCTCAGCTGTAGCCCCGGGTGCCTGCGGTGGCCCAGGGCACGGCCATGGCTGTCAATGTGTTGGGCTGCAGCACAGGGCAGGCTGGAGCTCAGCAGCCTCAGCAGAGCCCAGGGCCGCGGCCCTTCCCTGCCGGGGCCCGAGCCTGGCCCGGCCCGGCCCGGCCTGAGCAGCCCGGACTGGCCCAGGGGATGGGCTGCGCCCGCCCGCTGTGCCCACAGGCTGGGCCCAAGCCTTTGCAAGAGGCTTTCTCCCAGCTTGGCAAAACCTCGGCCAAATGTCCCAATGCCGTGCTGAGAAGAGTAAAAAACCCCCTCAAATTTAACCCTGCTGCCCAATGAATGAGGGATCCCTGCACACCTTAGGAGAGGCCAACAATACTCCTTTGTGCCTCATAAGGATTCCCTGCACCCCTCAACAGGGACTCCAAAATATCCCAGTGTGCCTCTTCAGGTCCAGGCCCAGATGATCCCCCAGAAGGAAATGTGGCCTCAGCCCAGGGACGCTCAGCATGGGCTCCCCCTTCCCCTCAGGGCCCCGCCGCTGGGCACAGCAGCCCCTGCCTGGCTCCTGCCTGCTCACACCGTGGCCATCCACGGCTGCTCCTGGGCATGGAGCTCAGCCAGTGCTTTTGCCGGGTGGGCTTTGCTGCTGCTACCACATGCACATAGCTGTGAAAACTCTAATTCTTTATTTAAACATAAAATATGGGACAAGCTCTGCCCTGGCAGACAAGGGCTGCCCACCTTCATTCCTGGCCGGGGAACAAGACCAGGGGACTCAGGGGGAGAGGGTCTCGTTGAGGAGGGGTGGGTTTTGGGATGGCCTCATGGCGGGGATGCAGCCATGGCAAGGCAGACAGGGGCAGAAGTGAAGAACTGGGATAAAGTTTCAGGTTCTCATTGCCTCTGTTTTTAGGTGTGTCTTCTGAACATGCACAGGAGCACCTGTGAAGAGAGGAGGTGGCTGAGGCCACAGCTGCCAGTGGCACACAGGGACCCTCGTGCACAGCAGGGCCCAGAGCTGGCAAGGCTCCCCAGCACGGCTGGAGCTGCTGGCACAGCTGGGCCCAGCTGGACAGCTGCCCCTCAAGGCCACGGCCAGCAGGGACGGCTCTGGGCAGGGTCCCTGGCCAGGAGCGGGCCCCAGAGCGCCTCTGCCTTTCAAGGGCAACCTCGGCCCTGCTCTTTCTCCTCCCCACCTCCCTCTGCCTCTGCCCTGTGCCCCTGGGGCTGCTCTTGGCCAGGCAGCCTCAGTGGGAGCCAGCACTGGCTGCAGCCCCAGCGGGGCCCCCAGGACAAGGCCCAGCAATTGAGAGGCCAATGGAAGCACTGGGCAGCAGCAGAACCCTCAGCAGAGTTATTTGGAGAACCAGGGACTGGCCACAGCCCCACTGCAAACTCTCTGGGAATATTCCCTGACTATGAGCAGCCTTTAAAGGAAGCTGCTTGAGGCAGAGAATCGCAAAACACTCACCATTTTCTCGTCCAGCAATACCAGATTCCAGCAGAACACAAAAGCAGGCACAGTGCTGCACCAGCCACAATGGCCATCAACTTAATCAAACAAGGTGTTCCCCAGCAGAAAACTCTTCTCATGCTTTTCCAAGTGTAGTCAGAATGTGTTGAGGTCTCGGCTGCATCTGTGGGAGCAATGGGGAGCGTGAGCCCATGCTGTGCTGCACTGCTGAAATGCAGCGTGGTGGATATGGGCAGGACGTCCTCACTCCCTGTTTCCTCCAGAGCTGGGGCCTGCAGGCACTTTGCTGCCCCTTGGCAGAGGACTGCTCAGTACCCAAACCCCCTGAGCCTGCATGCCGTAATTCCTCTATGCTGTGCCCTTCTCTTCCAGGTAACACTTGTCAAAGACATGGATAAGGACAAGGAAAATGGCCAGGATTTTGGAGCTGCTCCAGGGCCCTCTCTCCTGCAAAGAGCGGCCCCTCCAGGTGTGCTCAGAGACTGGGAAATTGCAGGGGATCTTAGGCTGGGCATGGCCTGTGGTGCATGGATTCCTTCCCGCTGTGCCGGGCACGGCGTGTCCAGATGTGCAGCCAAAGCCCCCGGCTGCTGAGTCCCAGGGGAAGCATGAGAGCAATGCACCCACCACTCTGGCTGTCCACACCACTCCGTTTTTGTTCCAGATGTTTGGAATGGTCCAGGGACTTACGAGCTCCTGTAGGTTTCTTCTTCCTTCTTGGAGGACCTTAAGAGAAACAGAGTTCCATTTCCCAGGAATGGATCTCACAAAACGAAGTCCCAGCCTGTGGGGTCAGCAGGGACACACTACTCACCCCTGCGATGGGAGCGGGGCTTGTGTGCAACATCCACCAAAGTCCTCCCTGCAGACACATCTGTAACACAACAGCCACAGAGCTTCTGTCATCTCTGCTGATCTGCACGGGCACCCCTGAGCCACAGGTGCAGTGAGGGGATCGCGCAGCGCAAGGGCACACACGTGCCTGGTTCTGTGCTGGCACCTGCAGCGCTGCCCCCCCGGCCCAGCTTTGGCCTCTGAGCTGGCAGCTCTCCCAGGGGGAAAGGCCTTGACCTACCCTCAGCATCTCTCAGAGGCTCAGTAATGGGTACAGGTTGGGAATTCAGATCGTCTTCATCAAAAGTATTATCTTCGTCATCAGGATCGTCTTCATCATCAGGTTCACCTGCAAAGGACGGACACAACAGCTCCTGTGACACTGTACAAGATTCTCCTTCAGGCCCGAGTGGCAGTAAGGGCACCTGGATGACTGGTGCCCTCCAAGGCACTCCCTCAGCTCTGCCTCCCACTCAGGAGCAGGGGCATGGGGACCACGTTCCTGCAGTGGCCCCACACTGGCATGGAAGGAGCCCCTTGCAGGGCAGTCGGGGCAGAAAAGACTCCCTGGAGCTGCCAGCAGCTCTAAACCCAGACACGGGCAGGGCCAGGGCTTGAAAGTGGCAGCAGGAGTAGCTCAGGCTCCCTGGGACAGGCAAAAGAGCTGCCAAAGGCTCAGCCCCGGGGCACAGCCCTGGGCCCGGCCCCTTCCCTCTCTGCCCTCTCCCTGGCTGCAAAAAAGCACATGGAAAGACACAGTGACATTGCCCACAGGAGGAAGATGGACAGCTAAATGCTCCTTCCTCCCACTGACAGCAATCCTGTGGGATAACTGTTGGGTACAAGAGTAGAAATTTGGAGGCCAGGATTTCCAGAATCCATCAAACTTCAGAGGATCTCAAGGGAAATGACAGAGGAATATTACTCTGGACAATGATTACACTTGGACAATGATTGCTCTGTTAGCAAAGAGTTGCTGAAAACCTACCATCACCAAGCTCCAACATCCTTAAACTGTGCTTTAACAGTGTTTCCCAGTGATGGAAGTCACGTTCCCAGTCTAGAAAGGAGCACAGATGGGAACTGTTCCATGCTGTGCTGGGATCCCCTTGTATAGGGAACCGAGCACTGCAAGGGGGTCAGGTAATGCAGTGTGCCCGCACTGCCAGGCAGCAGAGAGGACATCTGAAGCCTCAGCAGGGCTCAGGCCCAGAGGCACAGCAATTACCTCCTGGGCCTGTGCCTGGCAGCGCCTCCCTTCCTGAGGCAGAGGCTGCCATGGAGCCACTGCTTCCTCTGGGAAACTCAGCCTTCAGCACAGGCTCTCCTTCCATGTCTGCAGAAAGGAGAAGGCAATGCTGGATCAAGTGTGGCTCTTCCCCAGTGGGAATGTGTCATCTTCAGGAGGCAATGCTTGTCTCAGTAATGGATAAGATCCAGGAGAAAGACCAGGTTATTGGGGCCGCTCCAGGGCCCTCCCTCCTCCAAAGAGCTGCCCCTCCAGATGTGCTCAGAGACAGGGAAATTGCAGGGGATCTCAGGGTGGGCATGGCCCATGGTGCAGTTTGGGCAGCCTGTCAGCTGATGCCAAATGCCTTCCTGCAGACGCTGGGCAGAAGCTGCAGCCAGGCCAGGCTGGGAAACAGCCCTGCAGGGTGTCAAAGCAGCAGCAGCAGCAGCAGCAGGGCAGCGAGGCTGCCATGGATCCCTTCCCACTGTGCCGGGCATGGCGTGTCCAGATGTGCAGCCAAAGCCCCCGGCTGCTGAGTCCCAGGGGAAGCATGAGGGAAATGCACCCACCATGTTGTCTCTCCAGGTCACTCCCGATCCTGTGCATGTGTTTGGATGCCTCCAGGGACTTCCTGTCTCCTATAGGTTTGTTCCGCCTTCTCGGAGGACCTTAAGAGAAGTATTTGCATTTCAGGTGAATGGATCCCATAGAACCAGGGCTCAGCCTGAGGCATCAGCAGGGACACACTACTCACCCCTGCCATGGGAGCGGGGCTTGTGTGCAGCAACCAGGAAAGGAGCCTGAAAAGTCTTTGCTGCAGACACACCTGTAATTCAACAGCCACAGAAGCTCCTGTCACCTGCTTCCTGACAGGTTCTCAATGATTATTCTTTTAGCAACATTGACAACATACCTGCTGGAGGGTTAAGACCCTGGAAATCTTCATTAAGCCAAGCTGCTGGAGAAGCCTTCCTAGCATGCTCGTCTAGAGGGGAGCACAGATCAGATCAGAACCATTTCCATGGTGTGCTGAGATCCCCCTCTGCCTTAGAGAACTGGGCACTGCAAGGGGGTCGGGTAAGGCCTTGGCTGCCAGATGTCAGTGGACAAGGCCAAAGGTGCACAGGGGTCTGGGGAGCTCTGGAATGGCTCTGGTCACTCTCCACACTCTTTGCAGGCCCTGTGTAACATCCCTGGAGTGGTGGCCTGAGCCGCCCAGGCCCCGTGGGGGCTCTGTCCCTCCCACAGAGGAAACCCTCCCTAAAGCCCCAGGCAAAACCATCCCCAGCGCTTCCTGGGGAGCAGGGAGCGCTGTCCCGGGAAAGGGCAGCCAGGCTGCCGGCTCACCTGCTCGCCACACTTGCAGTGGAGCAGCCTGGGCAGCCCTGTCAGGCAGGGCCACGGCCAGGAGTAGTAGGAGGAAGAGGCGCAGAGCAAGGGCCATGGTGCCTTGCCCTCTGCCAGTCCCGCAGCTCTTGCTGCCACCGCTGTCCCGACACCACTGTCCCAATGTCAGCACCGCTGCTGCCACCGCCACTGCTGCCGCAACAGTTGTGCTCAGGGACTGACTGCTGGCTCCTTGTGCTGCTGTGCAACCACGGGGCTCTGGCACCTCTGGCACCTCTGTGACCTCAGAGCCTGCTGTGTCCTCAGCCTGCTGTGACCCCTGAGCCTGCTGTGACCTCATGGCCGGGGCAGGTTTTTGTGGGAATGGATCTCAAGAGGTGCCCTTCCAGCAAGGAGAGTGTGTCCCTGCTGGTAGCTATGTGCAATCTAGCTCTTTTTCACAAGAAGCGAGCTATACAATATTGGACACGTGAGACATTTCATGGTTCTACATGCCAAAGCAATGTCATGTCCAAAATTCAGCTCACATTGGCCATTCCCACTATTGCAGGCAGCCCCAGCCCTGCCCCGCTCCCACCAAGTCCGTGCTGTGCGCTGTGCTGGCCTTTGACCCCTATTTCAAAAGTGGAGGACTTGATGCCATAGCTTACAAAAGTAATGCAACACAGGCCATCAGGGGAGCTGCACACTTTAGGCTATACCTTCAGCCATCCTAAAATCCCCCTGTGTGCCATCACAAGAGACCCCAGACCCCTGCTCAACTTACAGGTGTCCCTCGGCCCCTGCACACCTTTCCACATACAGTAAATTCCCTGCACAATTTTTGGGTGCCCCCAGCCTCTTGCACAGCACAGAGATGATCCAAAGCCCCTGCATGCCTTCAGAGGGACCGAAACATAAGACTCAGGGAGCAGCAACAGGGCTGAGCCATCTTCTGTGTGTGCTCACCACGTGTCCCTGGGGGAACAGATGAGGCTTGGGGGCAAATGGCCACTCTGCTCATAAGAGATCTGCGGGTGCCACAGGCTCAGGCTCAGTCTCTGTCTCTGGGCTCTGAGCTCACCCCTCAGGCTATGAAGGACTTCCTTCAGAGTCCAGCCTCATTCCATTGATCTCAAGGCAAGCACTTTCTAGGTGGTTTCCCCCTTTTCCTGGGCATGCCCCTGGACGGGGTCCAGGCCGAGATGATGCCACAGAAGGAAATGTGGCCTCAGCCCAGGGATGCTCAGCATGGGCTCCCCCATCCCCTCGGGGCCCCGCTGCTGGGCACAGCAGCCCCTGCCTGGCTCCTGCCTGCCCACACCGTGGCCATCCACGGCTGCTCCTGGGCATGGAGCTCGGTCAGTGCTGGTGCCTGGTGGGCTTTGCTGCTGCTACCACCTGGACATAGTTGTGACAACTCCAACTCTTTATTTAAACATAAAATGTGGGCAAACCCTGCCCTGCCAGACAAGGGCTGCCCACCTTCAGTCTTGGCTGGGGAACAGGACCAGGGGGCTCAGGGGCAGAGGGTCTCGTTGTGGAGGGGTGGGTTTTGGGACGGCCTCATGATGTTGATGCAGCCACAGCAGGGCAGATAGGGGCAGAAGCGAAGACCTGGCATAAACTGTCAAGTTCTCATTGCTTCTGCTTTTCTGCTTGTATTCTGAATATGCACTGGAGCACCTGTGTAGAGAGGAGGTGGCTGAGGCCCCAGCTGCCAGTGGCACACAGGGACCCTCCTGCATAGCAGCGCCCAGAGCTGATTTGGGAAGTGCTGTGCTGCCCCATTTCTTCAGCCCCACTAGCTGCCCACACCCACAGTGGCACTGGGCTGCCCCCAGAAAACTGTCGAATCTGGGCTGTGGCTGCAGGGCACAGCTGCTCTACAGCACAGCTGGACTGCCTTGGGGGTAGGACTGCCCTGAGGGTAGGGACAAGGAACGGGGTGAGGTCTGCTCTATGTTTTCCGAAGGTGATTACTCTACAGACGACCAGGGCCAGACCAACACTGCATTAAAGGCATACACCAACTTACAGACTTGGCAGGGTCCCAGGGCAGGATACAATCTTTAGCCAATTGGGAGAGACTGAGGGTGGAACACCAGGCGGGGAATACAAGGTTTAAACCAATTGGGGATTACAGGGGAGGGGAAGAACTTAAACAAACCAATGGGGTTCTGAAGGATACAAAATTGATAGGGAAATTTCAAGAGCAAGGGGCAGGCTTGGAGAGGGACTGACATGCAATGAGAGGAGGAACAGTGAACAAAAGGGCAGGTCTTTGGGGAGATGGACAAGCGGGGCAAAACCAACATCACAGGGGGGAACGGAGCAACCCATTGGTAATAAAATATGCTATAACAATAGAAAATAAGGGGAGGGGTATAAAACTGACTGCTAGGACTGAATTACAATCAAAGACCTGAACTGCAGTGGGGAAGCTCTGATTCAAGGTTCAGTTGAGCACTTCCAAATTATTTCCTGGCAGAAACAGATAGCCAATCTTGCCCTTATCACATGCAAACAGAGGGTTCCTCAACAGCAACCCATTCTGAGGCTCTTCTGGGAATGGGGAAGACGTGTTGTGGTGCCGGCTGCATCTGTGGGAGCGATGGGGAGCGTGAGCCCGTGCTGTGCTGCACTGCTGAGCTGGCAGCACGCTGGATACGGGCAGGACGGTCTCTGTTTCCCCCAGAGCTGGGGCCTGCAGGCACCTTGCCGGCCCTTGGCACAGGCTGTGCCAGCCAACAAAGCCCAGCAGGCCGGGAGGAGAGCCCGGGGGCAGCGCAGCTGCTTGGGCAGTGGCTGCTGCCAGGGACACGGGCCAAAGCCATCCCTGAGCAGCCACTGCCACCCCTGGCCCTCCCTGCCCCATGACAGCTCCCCCAGCCCCAGGGGACAGACTGTCAAAAACTCCACAGCTAGCAAAGAGATTGTCCCAGGAATTGTGTGCTGCTTTTCTTCCCTCCAGTTGTAAATCCCTCAGACTGCTGTAAATGCCCACACGTGGTCTGATCAACCCCTATGCTTTTCCAGTCTCCTCTCAGAAATTCTGCAACAAAGCCACTAACAAATTCTAGGTTACATCTGTGAATTGCATGCTACACTTTTCTTCATGTTTTTCCCAATACCAGGAAGTTTCTATATAAAGTAATGCCCTTGAGAATCTCTGATTCTTTTCAGGTTTTATTTTATTAAGACAGACGAAACAGCCTTATTGGTTTTAGTTTTGGCAGGTCTGTTTTTTTTCTCCGCATGATGGTTTACTTATTATCTACATTTAAGCTTGTTTTTATTTATGGGTTTTTTATTCCCCAAGCAGTAATTTTGACAGTCTTTTGTTCACTTCTTAGTTAATGTTCCATAGATGAACAGTTTGGACTCTTTTTTTATAGGAATATAAAGATCTCAGAAAGCTGTATTTTTAATTTTGATAACATTCTCTCTCCCTGCTCCTAGCTTTTACAATGATGGTTTTTGAAACATCACTGAGGATAGGTAGAGTTATTTGGGAAATAACCAATAGGCTTGGCTTAACGTGGGTATTGGATTATTATTTTCAGTGCTATAAACCTACATTGCTTCAAGGTTCACAGCACGGTCCTGATTTGTGGCTCACTGCATGGATACCTGCCTGAATTAAAACAATGTTTGTGAGGCAGCTGAAGAGCTTAGACCTCAGAGATTAAAATTCCTGGGAGGAGGAGGTGGAGGAAGAAAGGATAAAATCCTGATTCAAAGGGTTTTTTCTCACTTCTAGTATGCCAGAAGTATGGTAGACTACACCTGTCTTCAGTTGTCATTTACTTACAGAACAACTCTCTACAGTGCCAGACTCCAGGAGAAATGACTCAACACTTTGCCTCCCAATGCATCAGCTTTAATTCTAGTGAGAGGTAGGCCTTAATTACAGTCCGATTAGAGCAAATCAACAAAGCAGTCTTGCCATTGTGAGAGTGGCAAGAGGAATTTGCTTGTGAACAGATGAATATGTCCCACTCAGTAATGAACAAAATTTGCCCTGACTTGGAAGAAAGTAGACAAGGAGCAATGCAGTATTTGGGTTTTATCCAGGGATAAATGGGGCAAGAAGCTGTAAGAACTTACCTGTTTTACAGAACACAAGTACGGATATGGACAATAATGAACCCACATGAAGGGATCTTCAGGACATTCCTTTATTTCTCTAACCAGGAATGGGCAGCAAAATGCTGGCATTTATCTGAACTGGAAGCCGTGTTGCTCTCCTGTTTCTCCTTGAGCATACTGTGTGTTATTTGCAGACTTCACTGCCCAGCCCATCAATCCTCTCGTGGCCAATTGCTAAATGGCACAAGTACCAAAATACAGGTGCCAGCATAATCAGCCCAGCACTAATGCAGCACTGCTTTGATGGTGCACAGGAGCACAGAATGGCTTGGCTTGGAAGGGACATTTAAAGGCCATCAATCCCAATGGCCTGCAATGAGCAGGGACACCTTGAACTAGGTCAGGTTGCTCAGAGCAGGAGCTTGAATGTCTGCAGGGATGGATGTCCACCTGTCTGGGCAACCTTTGCCTAGGTTTAATAAGCAATAGTGTAAAACATGTGTTTCTTTCATCTAATCTGAATTGACCATTTTTTAGATTAAAACCATTCCCCCTCGGTCTGGTCACAAAAGGCTCTACTAAAAATTCTGTCCCATCTGTTTACAAGCCCCCATAAGGCCCTGAAAGGCAGCAATCAGGTGTCCCTGGAGTCTTCTCTCTTCCATGCTGAACACTGCCAGCTCTCCCAGCCTGTCTCCAAAGCAGAAGGGCTCCAGCCCTCAGAGCATTTTGTCCCTCCTCTGGACTAGATCCAACAGGACCATGTCCTTCCTTTCTTGGGGACCCAGGGCTGGATGCAGTACTCTGTCGTGGGAGAGACCGAGACACTACGAAGCAACACAGTCCATTTCCAGAAGGCTTCAAACCCTGTTTTTATTCTAGCCTGCATGCTTTTTCTCCATTCTTACAAAGCTCTTAACTTTACACTTTATTCATTGGTCACGAGAGACAAGCAAAATGCTTATTGGAATAGGGAGTTGCAGGTTTCTCTTATTTATTCTTCTTTCTTGGTTTTCATATCAAAAACATTGGTAGGAAATTCTTTCAGGGGTTAGCACGGATCCTCTTATCAAACTTCTCGATGGCTCACAGAAATCACTATAAAACCCCTTCCAGAGTACTCCCAGTAGGGTCTCACCTGAGCGGAGGTGGGGAATCACCTCCTTCAACCTGCTGGGCACTCTCCTTTGGATGCACATGGCTGCCTCACGTCCAGCCTCTCATCTAGCTGCAACACCAAGTCTTTCTCGGCAGGTCTGCTCTGCATCCCTTCATGCCTCAACCTGTGAGATCAGCTGAGCTGGGACTGTGTCACAGCCCTTGGGCAGAGCAGCTGGGCAGGATGAGCTCCCTTCCGAAGAAGGCAGATCCAGCTCCAAAAGCAGTTCCACCCTGGCCATGAGGTCACAGAAGGCTCTGAGATCACAGAGGTCCCAGAGCCCCGTGGTTGCACAGCAGCACAAGGAGCCAGCAGTCAGTCCTTGAGCACAACTGTTGCGGCTGCAGCAGCGGTGGCAGCAGCGGTGCTGACCTTGGGACAGCGGTGTCAGGACAGCGGTGGCAGCAAGAGCTGCGGGACTGGCAGAGGGCAAGGCACCATGGCCCTTGCTCTGCGCCTCTCCCTCCTGCTGATCCTGGCCGTGGCCCTGCCTGCCTGGGCTGCCCAGGCTGCTCCACTGCAAGTGTGGCGAGCAGGTGAGCCGGCAGCCTGGCTCCCCTTTCCCAGCACAGCGCTCCCTGCTCCCCGGGATGTGCTAGGGAGGGTTTCCTCTGTGGGAGTGAGAGAGCCCCCACGGGGCCTGGGCTCCTCCAGCCACCACTCCAGGGATGTTGCACAGGGCCTGCAAAGAGGGTGGAGAGTGACCAGAGCCAGTCCAGAGTTCCCCAGGCCCCTGTGCAGCTTTGGCCATGTCCATTGATATCTGGCAGCCAAGGCCTTACCCGACCCCCTTGCAGTGCCCAGTTCTCTATGGGAGAGGGGAATCCCAGCACACCATGGAAATGGGTTCTGATCTGATCTGTGCTCCCCTCTAGACGAGCATGCTAGGAAGGCTTCTCCAGCAGCTTGGCTTAATGAAGATTTCCAGGGTCTTAACCCTCCAGCAGGTATGTTGTCAATGTTGCTAAAAGAATAATCATTGAGAACCTGGCAGGAAGCAGGTGACAGGAGCTTCTGTGGCTGTTGAATTACAGGTGTGTCTGCAGGAAAGACTTTTCAGGCTCCTTTCCTGGTTGCTGCACACAAGCCCCGCTCCCATGGCAGGGGTGAGTAGTGTATGCCTGCTGACCTCACAGGCTGAGCCCTGGTTCACTGGGATCCATTCACCTGAAATGCAAATGCTTTTCTTAAGGTCCTCTGAGAGGGAGGAACAAACCTAGAGGAGACAGGAAGTCCCTGGAGGCATCCAAACAGATGGACAGGATCTGGAGTGACCTGGAGAGACAACGTGGTGGGTGCATTTCCCTCATGCTTCCCCTGGGACTCAGCAGCCAGGGGCTTTGGCTGCACATCTGGACACGCCGTGCCTGGCACAGTGGGAAGGGATCCATGGCAGCCTCGCTGCCCCGCTGCTGCTGCTGCTGCTTTCACGCCCTGCAGGGCTGTTTCCCAGTCTGGCCTGGCTGCAGCTTCTGCCCAGCCTCTGCAGGAAGGCATTTGGCATCAGCTGACAGGGAGTCCAAACTGCACCATGGGCCATGCCCACCCTGAGATCCCCTGCAATTTCCCAGTCTCTGAGTGCATCTGGAGGGGCCGCTCTTTGGAGGAGGCAGGGCCCTGGTCTTTCTCCTTAATCTTATCCATTACTTAGACAAGCATTGCCTCCTGAAGATGCCACATTCCCATTGGGAAACAACCCCACCTGATTCAGCTGTCCTTTTTCCTTTCTGCAGACATGGAAGGAGAGCCTGTGCTGAAGGCTGAGTTTCCCGGAGGAAGCAGTGGCTCCATGGCAGCCTCTGCTGCAGGAAGGGAGGCCATGCCAGGCACAGGCCCAGGAGGTAATTGCTGTGCCTCTGGGCCTGAGCCCTGCTGAGGCTTCAGCTGCCCTCTCTGCTGCTTGGCAGTGCAGGCACACAGCATTACCTGACCCCCTTGCAGTGCTCGGTTCCCTATACAAGGGGATCCCAGCACAGCATGGAACAGTTCCCATCTGTGCTCCTTTCTAGACTGGGAACGTGACTTCCATCACTGGGAAACGCTGTTAAAGCACAGTTTAAGGATGTTGGAGCTTGGTGATGGTAGGTTTTCAGCAACTCTTTGCTAACAGAGCAATCATTGTCCAAGTGTAATCATTGTCCAGAGTAATATTCCTCTGTCATTTCCCTTAAGATCCTCTGAAGTTTGATGGATTCTGGAAATCCTGGCCTCCAAATTTCTACTCTTGTACCCAACAGTGATCCCACAGGATTGCTGTCAGTGGGAGGAAGGAGCAGTCCAACTTCCTCCCGTGTGCAATGGCAGTGTGTCCTTCCATGTGCTCTGTGCAGCCAGGGAGAGGGCAGAGAGGGAAGGGGCTGGGCCCAGGGCTGTGCCCCGGGGCTGAGCCTTTGGCAGCTCCTTTGCCAGCCCCAGGGAGCCTGAGCTGCTCCTGCTGCCACTGCCAATACCTGGCCCTGCCCGTGTCTGGGTTTAGAGCTGCTGGCAGCTCCAGGGAGTCCTTTCTGCCCTGACTGTCCGGCAAAGGGATCCTTCCATCCCAGTGTGGGGCCACTGCAGGCACGTGCTCCCCCTGCCCCTGCTCCTGAGTGGGAGGCAGAGCTGAGGGAGTGCCTTGGAGGGCACCAATCACCCAGGTGCCCTTACTGCCACTCGGGCCTGAAGGAGAATCTTGTACAGTGTCACAGGAGCTGTTGTGTCCATCCTTTGCAGGTGAACCTGATGATGAAGACGATCCTGATGACAAAGATAATACTTTTGATGAAGACGATCTGAATTCCCAACCTGTACCCATTACTGAGCCTCTGGGAGATGCTGAGGGTAGGTCAAGGCCTTTCCCCCTGGGAGAGCTGCCAGCTCAGAGCCCAAAGCTTGGCCAGGGGGGCATCGCTGCAGGTGCCAGCACAGAAACAGGCACGTGTGTGCCCTTGCGCTGCGCGATCCCCTCACCGCTCCTGTGGCTCAGGGGTGCCCGTGTAGATCAGCAGAGATGACAGAAGCTCTGTGGCTGTTGTGTTACAGGTGTGTCTGCAGGGAGGACTTTGGTGGATGTTGCACAAAAGCCCAGCTCCCATGGCAGGGGTGAGTAGTGTGTCCCTGCTGACCCCACAGGCTGGGACTTCGTTTTGTGGGATCCATTCCTGGGAAATGGAAATATTTCTCTTAAGGTCCTCCAAGAAGGAAGAAGAAACCTACAGGAGCTCGTAAGTCCCTGGACCATTCCAAACATCTGGAACAAAAACAGAGTGGCGTGGACAGCCAGCTTAGTGGGTGCATTTCCCTCAGCCTTCCCCTGGGACTCAGCAGCCGGGGGCTTTGGCTGCACATGTGGACACACCGTGCCCAGCACAGCGGGAAGACATCCATGCACCACAGGCCATGCACACCCTAAGATCCCCTGCAATTTCCCAGTCTCTGCGCACATCTGGAGGGGCCGCTCTTTTCAGGAGAGAGGGCCCTGGAGCAGCTCCAAAATCCTGGCCATTTTCCTTGTCGTTATCCATTTCTTTGACAAGTGTTAGTTGGAACAGAAGGGCACAGCATAGAGGAATTATGGCATGCAGGGTCAGGGGTTTGGGTACTGAGCAGTCCTGTGCCAAGGGGCAGCAAGATGCCTGCACGCTCCAGCTCTGGAGGAAACAGGGAGTGAGGAGGTCCTGCCCATATCCACCACGCTGCATTTCAGCAGTGCAGCACAGCAGGGGCTCACGCTCCCCATTGCTCCCACAGATGCAGCCGAGACCTCAACACATTCTGACTACACTTGGAAAAGCATGAGAAGAGTTTTCTGCTGGGGAACACCTTGTTTGATTAAGTTGATGGCCATTGTGGCTGGTGCAGCACTGTGCCTGCTTTTGTGCTCTGCCGGAATCTGGTATTGCTGGAAGAGAAAACAGTGAGTGGTTTGCGATTCTCTGCCTCAAACAGCTTCCTTTACAGGCTGCTCATAGTCAGGGAATTTTCCCAGAGAATTTGCAGTGGAGCTGTGGCCAGTCCCTGGTTGTCCAGACATCTCTGCTGAGGGTTCTGCTGCTGCCCAGTGCTTTCATTGGCCTCTTAATTGCTGGGCCTTGTCCTGGGGGCCCCGCTGGGTCTGCAGCCAGTGCTGGCTCCCACTGAGGTTTCCTGGCCAAGAGCAGCCCCAGGGGCACGGGGCAGAGGCAGAGGGAGGTGGGGAGGAGAAAGAGCAGGGCCGAGGTTGCCCTTGAAAGGCAGAGGCGCTCTGGGGCCCGCTCCTGGCCAGGGACCCTGCCCAGAGCCGTGCCCTGCTGGCCGGGGCCTTGAGGGGCAGCTGTCCAGCTGGGCCCAGCTGTGCCAGCAGCTCCAGCCGTGCTGGGGAGCCTTGCCAGCTCTGGGCCCTGCTGTGCACGAGGGTCCCTGTGTGCCACTGGCAGCTGTGGCCTCAGCCACCTCCTCTCTTCACAGGTGCTCCTGTGCGTCTTCAGCAGATGGGCCTAACAACACAGACAGCGGGAGCTTGACAGTTTATCCCAGCTCTCCACTTCTGCCCCTATCTGCCCTGCCATGGCTGCAGCAGCGTCAGGAGGCCATCCCAAAACCCATCCTTCCACGAGACCCTCTGCCCCTGAGCCCCCTGGTCCTGTTCCCTGGCCAGGAATGAAGGTGGGCATCCCCTGTCTGCCAGGGCAGGGCTTGGCCCATATTTCATATTTAAATAAAAGAATAAAGTTTTCACAACTATGTCTGTGTGGTAGGGGAAGCAAAGCCCACCCGGCACCAGCACTGGCTGAGCTCCATGCCCAGGAGCAGCCGTGGATGCCCACGATGTGGGCAGGCAGGAACCAGGCAGGGGCTGCTGTGCCCAGCGGCGGGGCCCCGAGGGGATGGGGGAGCCCATGCTGAGCATCCCTGGGCTGAGGGCACATTTCCTTCCGTGGCATCATCTGGGCCTGGACCTGAAGAGGCACACTGGGATATTTTGGGGTCCCTGCTGAGGGGTGCAGGGATCCCTCATGAGGCACAAAGGAGTATTGATGGCCTCTCCTAAGGTGTGCAGGGATCCCTCATGCGTTGGGCAGCAGGGTTAAATTTGAGGGGTTTTTTTGCTCTTCTCAGCAAGCACAGGGACACTTGGCCGAGGTTTTGCCAAGCTGGGAGAAAGCCTCTTGCAAAGGCTTGGGCCCAGCCTGTGGGCACAGCGGGCGGGCGCAGCCCATCCCCTGGGCCAGTCCGGGCTGCTCAGGCCGGGCCGGGCCAGGCTCGGGCCCCGGCAGGGAAGGGCCGCGGCCCTGGGCTCTGCTGAGGCTGCTGAGCTCCGGCCTGCCCTGTGCTGCAGCCCAACACATTGACAGCCATGGCCGTGCCCTGGGCCACTGCAGGCACCCGGGGCTAAAGCTGAGGCCGTGCCTTCTCCCACTGAAGGGAGGCTGGCTCTGTTCCCTCGGAGGGCACAGCTTAGCTCCCAGCACCTTTGGGAACCTGCCTGCCAGGCAAGTGCTGGAGGGCAGAGAGTTCCAACCCTTCTGTCGTGGTTTGGCCCAGAAATGTGTTTCTGGAAAGGTCTAAGTCGGGCCAATCAGTGGCCAAATTCAAAATTGGCATGTGATGTGGCCACTGAGGATCTGGCTATGCCTCTGAGAACACACGTGGGTTAAAAGCAGGAGATTCCCAGAGAACTTCCTCTTTGGGAACCCGGAGTTGGTGAGTAGGTCTGGTCTCTCCCCTGCCCAGCTGCGTCTGCGTGGGGGAGGGGGAGGCCATGACAGGGAGGAGGCCGGGAGCCCCAGAAGGTGCAGAGGTGGAGGAGAACATGCAGGGGTGGAAGAGACTTAAGATGTCTGGGCAGCCCCCCCGGAGAGAGGGACAGAAATTGTGCTGGCAGTTCAGCCAGCCAGAAGTGGGGGATGCGGCAGAGAGAAGTACCTGGCAGTTGTGAGAGTTCTTGAGCAGGCAAAAGTAAAATTTTAACCCCTTTTTAGACTAATAGAAACCTCACAAATACTGAATCCTCCTGAATCAGGATGAGGTGAGAGAGAGAAATGAAAGATGAAATAGGCAAGCGTGAAAAAAGCTGGAAGAGGAGAGAAGAGTCCTGAGTGGAAGAGATAATAGAGAGGCCTTGGGCTGGACTCTTTCTTGTATAGCCATGGACAAACCCGTGTTTTTCCCCTGTGACCCAGAGACTGTATTTTAGGGGGAGGCAACACCAGGGACTCAAGAGTGAAGCAGCGGCGTGAACAGAAACAGCTGAGGAGGGTGTGAGATGCCCTCTGTCTCCACAGAGAGGAAGATCTCTGCTCATGAGGCCCCTCGGGGGCCTCACAGGGGGTGAAATTTGGGGGGGACTGGTGTCCCAAAGTTGAAACTGTTCATGAGGCCCCTCGGCCCCAGGGGGTGAAATTTGGGGGGGACTGGTGTCCCGAAGTTGAGAGACTGCTGCTTCTAGAAGTAGGTGAAGCATCTTTAAACGGGGAGCCCTAAAAGCAGTCCTGGCCCGTGTCCAGTGGTGAGAGCACTGGACATGGGGGGGGAGAAGTCACGAGGGCCGATGTTCTCTGGGTGGGGCCATGGATGATGCGGAAGCACAGGAGGTTTCAATTGTGCTTCCGGGGGAGGCCTATGAGGCAATGGGGGACTCCTCTCTCCCTGATGGATTTGAGGGTTGATAATTTGAGGGATGGTGAATCTGTGGAGAAAAGGGAGGGGGAGGAGGAAAGTATCTGGAAGGTTTTCATTTTTAGCTTGGTATGTGTTCCTTTTTAGATTTGTAATAAATAAAGTGTTGTGTTTTTCCCTCCATCCCCGAATGGGAGCCTGCTTTGTTCTGTTCCCGGGTCACATCTCACAGCAACCCTTTTGGAAATATATCCTTCATGGGGGCCCTGGCATTGTGCCAGGGTCAAACCATGACACCTTCTCACTGGGAAGTGTGGCTGGTGGTGTAGGGATTTTAAATTTTTTTCCCTCTAAATTTGTGTCCTGCCAGAGGGTTAAGTTTGCTTGCTCTCAGTAGGGCGCTTTTCTTCTTGGCAGTCAGTGGGGTTTCAATGCAGCCAGGGTTGAAGGAGGATCTCTGGCTGCTTGGGCCATGGTTGTGGGACACCTTGGCTTCATCCTTCCTTTGGCTGTTATTTGCACTGGTGCTTGTGCAGGCATTTTACAGTAACTGGCTTCAGTTTGTTCCTCTTGGTACCAAAAACCGAGAATAAACCTCTTTAACACCACTGAACTATTAAGAGGCAGGCCTTACTTTCTTGACTTGCTGGATGCACAGGCCATTGGCATCACAGGGCCTTCTTGGTGGGGTCTTCAGATACCCTGGTGGGCACTGAAGAAGGAAGCTGAATTTTCTGGGAAAAAGATAGTTTCCCATGTGTGGAAAAGAATAACCTCTCACTTCCCCATCCCTTTCTATACAAAGTGATACAGGCAAGTGCATTCATCTATCTCTATCTGCCTTGTCAATCCATTTATCTATCTATCTATCTATCTATCTATCATCTATCTATCATCTATCTATCTTAATAGTCTATTGTGGTGTTGCATTTTATTCAAATTGTATGCTCTGTCTCAAAAATGTAGCTCTCAAAAATATATGGTTTATTCCAAGCTCTGTTCCTCCCCTAAAGTCCCATGAATCTACAATCCCATTTGCCCAGACCTTATTTCGCACCTACATTGAATTTCCCTCTTAAACTGTGTGAGGAAGACCAGATTCTCTCATGGCCCATCTCTCCCCTGCCCTCGCCCTCTCTCCCTCTCCCTTTCCCTTTCCCCCTTCTCCCTCTGAAATCATGTTACTCCCGGGGCTGGCACCCCCAATAAACCCTCATCTAATCAGCACCCTCAGAAGCCGTGTGGAGTCTCCTTGTGTGCCTGCTGCTGCCAGCGAACTTACAGCCCAGGGGACTCCCTGGGGAGCTCCCCTCCAAGGAACTGCTACAATCTATGAAATATTTCTAAGCATGATATTTTGTTTATTCGTAAATTATGACATATCTCTTGAGAGCTGGAAAAGAAAACCATCCATCTTTGATATAGAAAAGCTTGGGTGGAGGAGCAGAGATGATCTGTGATTTCCTTCTTGCTAGACATATGCTGGCTTGTTTAGATTGACTTTCAACTGAAAGCCTACAAAGCTGGAAAATGACTGGTGGCCATCACTCTGATATCCTTAAAAGCCCTTTATGGATTTTAATTTTTTTCATCTATGATGGCTGGTAAATACCTTTCTTCCTTAAGCTATGTGCAGGCAATATTGGAGGTAGAAATTACCATAACACGGCATATTTTAGATACTTGAAAATTTTCTTGTGAAATTTTATGGCAGTATCTCCTGCCTCAAAACTAAAGCAGCAGGTCAGCTACTGAACATAACTTACTGCATAGCTGCAGCTCATGTTTCTACAGTGAAAGTGGCTTTTTGTTCTTCTGCATGGGTATGAAACACTACCAATTGAAAGGCTGCTTACAGAGCAAAGAGCCTTTTTTAGGGTAGCCTGGACTTTGGGATGCTGGTAGCTCTTAGATCAATACCCAGCAAACTACCTAAATTAGTTTTTGTGACTACTCTCTTGTGATTTTGGCCTGGCTTCTTTAGGAGATTCTGTTTTCATTTAGAAATGGCACAGTGGAGCCAGTGCTGCCTCAGGACAGGTGGAGCTGGGACAAATGGCTCATTGATTTTGATCTCAAAAAAAGCCACCTGAGCTCCTCATGACAGCAACCCCACGGACTGGTAACGGATCCATTAAAACTAACTCATCACAGAGCTTTTAACTTGAGGCTCTGACGTATGGTGCTTGCTCAGTTCTGCCATGGAGGAAGGGAGTTTGAAGACAAAGAGGTTTAGCAAGGAGATCCATGTACAACAAAAGTGCTTCTATTTCAGCAAATGAAGTATCTTAGGATGTAAACCCTAATCCATACTCCAGTCTTATTCCTCCATTACCCAAATTCTTGGTCTTAATTCCTTTGTCAGTAGGAAAATATGACAGGGAAATGTAGATCCTCCTTTCCTTCTTCAGCTGGACAGCTTGTAACCTTGTCTTCTCCCACAGACAGGAGCAGACAAACGTGAATCTTGTCATGAAACCATACTTTGGAAAGTTTGCCCTGTGTTTGTTTTTGCCCTGAAGTAACTGAGATTCACTGGAGTATTTACAAGCCATAAATGATGGATTTATTGGGGTTGCTAGAATCTTTCATATTTTATGACTTTTCTGCTGCACAAGAGCCTGGCACTTGCAGAACTCTTGCTCCATGCACTTCTCCAGTGCTTCTTGCACAGAATCTTTGGGAAGCACTCAGGAAAAGCGCCATGTTCATGTGTGGTTTGTGGAGCCCACAGGACAGGGAAATGTCTTTGCAGTGGGCACTGCCTTTTATTCCAAGGTGTAGAAGGATTCTTGGCTGAACAATGCCATGATATTCCCCTTTGGGAATTGGACAGCCCTGGTCTGCAGATTACAGAGTTACTCTGAAAACCATGTATCGTCCTCAAACAGGAACAAGATAGACCATGTACTGTCCTCAAATAGATGCAACAAGGAAGAATGAGCATTGTGCCAGGATGAAACCAAATGGGCCAAGCACGTCGTGGGAGCTGCTCATTTGGCACACCTTAGCTAAAGATGCTTATAGTGTGACAACCAATCAGTAATTAAGATGTATGTGTGAATATAGCTACTTAACCAATCAGCATTAAGCATTAGTGGCAGGAGACAGTGTATAGAGGAGGATAAATATGTCAAAGTTGCTTAATAAACGAGGACGACATGTAGCCACATTGGCTGTGAGTGTCATTACTCAGCCGACTCTCCGTGGGACCCTCCTCACCAAGGAATTGTCTTTGCTGTGGGCACTGCCTGTTATTCCAACACCTGTGTCATTTATTCTACTGGAATCCTTGTGAGAAAGGTTGTTCTTCACCACCGAGATTTTTAGTTGACATTTTTGATCTCAAACAGCCCAAAGTTTTCCATCTCTCAGGTTTGTGATGCTGGTTTTTCCTTTCCAGTCTGTTGTTGGCCAAGGAAGATGCTGCTTAGATTCTGCAGGCCCCCATACATGGGTACTGTTATAGGTAAAAATCGATCCAGCCAATTTAATAAAAATAAAATATAAATTTATTCACAACCGATATACAGTCCCGACAGCCAACAATCAAGGACAGCACCGACCCCGGGATGGAAGCTGGGTGAACACAGATCCACCTTCTATCACACCCAATCCCCCCTGTTCACCAATGCTGCTTGGCAGAATCCTTTCTTATACTCTTTTTCTAGCCCGTGGCAGAGTCCCTTTGTCTTTCCTCAGGGTTCTTCACATTCATGATGCCTCTATTCTCCGTCCTGTGCTGGACAAAACCTTGTGCAGGAACTGATGTGTATCCACTCTTCGGTTACCGGAATCCCGTATGCAGATGTATGTCCTTGATGGTCCCCTCTGTCTAAGATGAACATCTCCATGGGCCATCATCGCTGGGCCTCCTCCTGTTCACACCAGTGAGAACGACAATCCCCTGTGCCGGCTGGGTTCACTTCCTATGTTAATGACACTCCTCCTACCCGACTGCCAGCTGCGGTTTCCTCACCCTGTGAAGCAATCCCCTCTTCCCTTGCTACTGTGATTTCAAGGCTTGATATTTTATTCTTATATATATATATATATATTCTCTCTGCACAAATTACCATAATACACATAACAATTACCAAGATGAAAATTCTTCAGTTCTCCACAGCAGCCCAGTTATCCACAGGAGGGCCATCCATGAGCAGCTCCAAAAATCCAAGGGATTCTAACAGATGAATTTCTGTCCCTCAGGAAGGCAGGGCTGGGTCTGAAGTAAAGGGTCTGACCCTGCACCCACCTTTGCATGGCAGCAGCTGTCCCACACTTTGTGCAAGGCACAAAACATGTGCCACTCTTAATTCAGCACTGGCTTAGTCAGTCTTATAAAGTTCTAATAAAAGCTCCGACTGGGCAAAAAATTATTTGTATTTTAGTTGTTTGGGGGTTTTGGGTTTTTTGGTTTGGTTTTTTGGGTTTTTTTTGGTGGTTTTTTTTTTTTTTTGTTAGTTGTTGTTGTTTGTTTTGGTTTTTTTGGGTTTTTTTTCATGGTTCTTTGCTTTGGCACTCAAAAATCATGCAGGAAGAGGCAGATTTTCTGTTCAACTTGCCTGTCAGTATGCAGGGGGCATGAAAAGAAGATCAGTTTTTCACCAGCTGGTTAAGGAGCTCTAAAAGCAATTGTGCTGTCCCTAATCAGGGGGTGGGAGCACTGCTAACAGCCTGGATTGTCCCCACCTGTGTTTCCCTCCTTACCAAAATGCTATGTAGATCCAGAGCCTTGTGCCTTGGCCCAATGGTGCAAAAATCCCTCCAACATCCCTCAGATTGCAAAAATAAAGGCTTTGTGCTCATTAAGATGAAAAGCTGTATGGGTGGCCTGTAGCTAATGTTCTTTGGTTGCCTGGACCCCAGTCAGTGCTCACACCTAAATGACTGACCAGCCCCAAGCTGCTCTAAAGTTTTAATCAAAGGCACTGAAGCTCTGTTGAGTGCAAATTCTCCAGGAAAACAAGCACAGGAACTTGGATAATGTTGGTGGCAAAAGCATATTACAGAATGGTACCAATTCCAGCCTTTATTTTGCCTTCTTTTGCTGCCATGCATCAAACTGGGTCAGACTCATCACTGACCTGGGTTCTTCCAGGATGGGGTGTGCAAGGATGATCCCTCAGCTCATGTGTGGACCTGGTGTGCACCAGGCCAGAGACGTGACTGTCATCCATAGCCAGCCCCTGTCTGCCATGAGAACAGGGAGCTGCAGCTCTGAGGAACTCAGGGGTTAGGCAGCAAACAGCCCAAATGCCTAGTTTATATCAGTTACTGGTCAGGAGGATTTACTGCTGAGAGATTTTTATCTTCCTACCCAGAGCTGGAATAAAAGAACCCTGGCAGTTTGCTTTAGCTGTGAAGAGACTCTCTTCAACAGGTTCCAGCTCTGCTGCTTGTTTCAATTAAAAGCAGAGCCAAACTCTTCTGTTGGTCACATCAAACCAACATAAGTTTCAGGAGTCTGTGAAAGACATTAGAGGGTCAACATTATTTTATTTTATTATACTTACAGTCTTCTAATTCAGCCATGGGATACTTAGGCCATCACTGACTATATCAAATAACGGGAAAAAGCACTGGAAAAGAAGTTTTATTACAACTAAGTTTTAAAATCTAATGAATGAATTTCATAACAACAACTATCTAGTAAGAATACAGTAATTTAAACATCTCAAAGCTCTTTGATAATGGAGCCCTGAACCCCAGTCATGTGCAGTGCAGCCTCAGCTGTCCCTTTGAGGCCAGAGAACTGCCAAGGCTCAGGGCTGGGATGAGCCTTCGTCCAAAACCAGCTCCAAGATTGATTGGGAATCAATCCAGAGCAGGGCTCACACAAAGAGCAAAGTCTCAAGGCCAAAGCCAAACCTTCATCACATTGGATTTGTTTTAACATGGATCTGGAGCAAATTTGCTTGATCTGCAACACCACTGTTACAATGAAACTTTACACGAGCTACTAAATAAGCACTGTCCTGTCCTATCTTGAGCTGTGCTGCCCAAATACTGTGGAGAACTTGCTCTGCCTCTGCCCTGTGCCCCTGGGGCTGCTCTTGGCCAGGCAGCCTCAGTGGGAGCCAGCTCTGGCTGCAGCCCCAGCAGGCCCCCAGGACAAGGCCCAGCAATTGAGAGGCCAATGGAAGCACTGGGCAGCAGCAGAAGCCTCAGCAGAGATATTTGGATAACCATGGACTGGCCACAAGTCCACAGCAGCATGACTCCCAGTCAGGCTACCTATGCCAGGAGCAGAATTATAAGAAAACTGTGGAGAAAAATCAACAACTGACCCTCTGTGCTCGTACAGCTTGCGAATGCCAAAATAGCAGCCTATCAGCACAAGTGGCACAGTGATCACTGTCACCACCGTGCCTATCATGCAGGTCCTGCGCACATCCTCGGGACAGACAATTCTTGGGAGGCGCACTGGATCCGGGGCATATATTCCTGTTTCATTGATAACGTCTGTGGGAGCAATGGGGAGCGTGAGCCCGTGCTGTGCTGCACTGCTGAGCTGGCAGCACGCTGGATACGGGCAGGACGGTGTCTGTTTCCCCCAGAGCTGGGGCCTGCAGGCACCTTGCCGGCCCTTGGCACAGGCTGTGCCAGCCAACAAAGCCCAGCAGGCCGGGAGGAGAGCCCGGGGGCAGCGCAGCTGCTTGGGCAGTGGCTGCTGCCAGGGACACGGGCCAAAGCCATCCCTGAGCAGCCACTGCCACCCCTGGCCCTCCCTGCCCCGTGACAGCTCCCCCAGCCCCAGGAGACAGGCTCAGGCTCTGTCAGGAGGCATGGGAATCCTTGCACTCCCCCTCTGCCCTTTCCCCACCATTGCCACCCTGTGCAGCTGCTCCCAGGTTTTGGGACGTGTCTCCCAGGGAATGGGCCCAGCAGGACTGCTGAGCCTGACTGAGCCTGGCAGAGCAATCACCTTCTGTGGCACTGTCTGGCATCTCCTCCCTTTGTGCATCGGTGGCTGGCACTGAGCCATCGTTTCCTCCAGGAAGTGCTGCCTTCCGTAAAGCTTTTTGGTCCATATCTGGAGAAAGGAAAAAGGACAGCTGGATCTGGTGGAACCATTCCCCATTAGGGTGGTGGCATCTTTAGGAAACACTAAATGTCAAAGGTATGGATAAGTATCAGGGAAAGGCCAAGGCTCTTGGGGCTGCTCCAGGGCCCTCCCATCTCCAAATAGTTGTCTTTCCAGATCTACCCAGAGACCAGGAAATTGCAGGGGATCTCAGGGTGTGCATGGCCGTGGTGCAGTTTGGGCTCCCTGTCAGCTGATGCCAAATGCCTTCCTGCAGAGGCTGGGCAGAAGCTGCAGCCAGGCCAGGCTGGCAAACAGCCCTGCAGGATGTGAAAGCAGCAGCGGGGCAGCGAGGCTGCCATGGATGCCTTCCTGCTGTACCGGGCACGGCGTGTCCAGATGTGCAGCCAAAGCCCCCAGCTGCTGACTCCCAGGAGAAGAATGAGGGAAATGCACCCACCACGTTGTCTCTCCAGTCCAGTCAAGATTTGGTCTGCTTGGTTGGATTCCTCCAGGGACTCACTCTGTTTTGTAGTTTTTTTCCTCCCTCTCAAAGGACCTTAAGAGAAATTATTTCCATTTCTCCAGAAGTGGATTCCACAGAACCAGGGCTCATCCTGTGGGGTCAGCAGGCACACACTACTCACCCCTGCGATGGGAGCTGGGCTTGTGTTCAGCAACCAGACCTGGAGCTTGAAAAGTCCTCCCTGCAGACACACCTGGAACTCAACAGCCACAGAAGCTCCTGTCACCTGGTTCCTGACAGTTTGTCAATGATTATTCTCTGAGGGGAAGTTGAGAACTTACCTGCAGAGGCTCCCAAGGGTTCCAAACCATTTTCCATCCCAGCTGCTGGAGAACCTATCCCAGCACCCTCACCTAGAAAGGGAGCATAGATCAGACCCATTTCCATGGTGTGCTGGGATCCCCTTCTGCCTTTGAGAACTGGGCACTGCAAGGGGGTCGGGTAAGGCTCTGAGAGCCAGATGTCAGTGGACAAGGCCAAAGCTGCACAAGGGCCTGGGGAGCTCTGGACTGGCTCTGGTCACTCTCCACCCTCTTTGCAGGCCCTGTGCAACATCTCTGGAGGGACAGGCACTGACACAAAGCAGCAGAGAGGGCAGCTCAAGCCTCAGCAAGGCTCAGGCCCAGAGGCACAGCAATTACCTCCTGGGCCTGTGCCTGGCATCGCCTCCCTTCCTGCAGCAGAGGCTGCCAATGAGCCACTGCTTCCTCTGGAAAACTCAGCCTTCAGCACAGCCTTTCGTTTCATCTCTGCAGAAAGAAAAGGGAACCGTTGGATTAGGTGCAGATGTTCCCCTTTCTGGGAGTTGGAATCTTCAGGAGACAATACTGGTCAAACTGATGAATAAGGATCTGGAAATCATAAAAACTTTTGGGATTGGACAGGGCACTCTCTTGTCCAAACAGCTGCCATTCCTGATCTGCCTGGTGACCGGGAAATTGCAGGGCATCTCAGCCCAATGGTGCAGTTTGGGCAGCCTCTCAGCTGATGCCAAATGCCTTCCTGCAGGGGCTGGGCAGAAGCTGCAGCCAGGCCAGGCTGGGAAACAGCCCTGCAGGGTGTGAAAGCAGCAGCGGGGCAGCGAGGCTGCCATGGATCCCTTCCCGCTGTGCCGGGCACGGCGTGTCCAGATGTGCAGCCAAAGCCCCCGGCTGCTGAGTCCCAGGGGCAGCATGAGGCAAATGCACCCACCACGACGTCTCTCAAGGTCACTCAGCATCTTGTCCAGAAGTTTGGCTGCCTCCAGCGACTTGCTGTCTCCTGCGTCTTGGTTCATCCATCTAGGAAGACCTTAATGGAAAGTGATTGAATTTCTCCTTCAGGCCCGAGTGGCAGTGAGTGCACCTGGGTGATTGGTGCCCTCCAAGGCACTCCCTCAGCTCTGCCTCCCACTCAGGAGCAGGGGCAGGGGGACCTCGTGCCTGCAGTGGCCCCACACTGGGATGGAAGGAGCCCCTTGCGGGGCAGTCGTGGCAGAAAGGACTCCCTGGAGCTGCCAGCAGCTCTAAAGCCAGCCCCGGGCAGAGCCAGGGCTTGGCAGTGGCAGCAGGAGCAGCTCAGGCTCCCAGGGGCCGGCAGAGGAGCTGCAAAAGGCTCAGCCCCGGGGCACAGCCCTGGGCCCGGCCCCTTCCCTCTCTGCCCTTCTCCCTGGCTGCACAGAGCACATGGAAGGACACACTGACATTGCACACGGGAGGAAGATGGACAGCTAAATGCTCCTTTCTGCAACAGATAGCAATCCTGTGGGATCACTCAGGGCCTCAGTGGGGAGCAGGGCAAATTTTGGAGATTCTTTCAGTCCTGAGATTATGTTAAGGGAAATGCCACTTGACTGAGCTCTTGCTGCCTGGACAGAGAGTATTTTCTCTGAAAGGCTCACAGAGAACTTACCTCCAGCATTCTCCGGGGGTTTCAAGTCATTATCCGATAGGGCATCCAGATAGTCCATGACGCCATCCCAGTCTAGAAGGGAGCAAAGATCAGAACCATTTCCATGATGTTCTGGGATCCCCCTCTGCCTTAGGGAACTGGACACTGCAAGGGGGTCGGGTAAGGCTGTGGGAGCCAGATGTCAGTGGACAAGGCCAAAGGTGCACAGGGGTCTGGGGAGCTCTGGAATGGCTCTGGTCACTCTCCACACTCTTTGCAGGCCCTGTGCAACATCCCTGGAGTGGTGGCTGGAGGAGCCCAGGCCCCGTGGGGGCTCTCTCACTCCCACAGAGGAAACCCTCCCAAAAGCCCTGGGCAAAACCATCCCCAGCACTTCCCGGGGAGCAGGGAGCGCTGTCCCGGGAAAGGGCAGCCAGGCTGCCGGCTCACCTGCTCGCCGCGCTTGCAGCGGAGCAGCCTGGGCAGCCCTGTCAGGCAGGGCCACGGCCAGGAGCAGCAGGAGTAGGAGGCGCAGAGCAAGGGCCATGGTGCCTTGCCCTCTGCCAGTCCCGCAGCTCTTGCTGCCACCGCTGTCCTGTCACCGCTGTCCCAACACCAACACCGCTGCTGCCACCGCCGCTGCTGCCGCAACAGTTGTGCTCAGGGACTGACTGCTGGCTCCTTGTGCTGCTGTGCAACCACAGGGCTCTGGCACCTCTGGCACCTCTGTTACCTCAGAGCCTGCTGTGACCTCAGCCTGTTGTGACCCCTGAGCTTGCTGTGACCTCATGCCCTTAGCTGTACCCCCAGAGTGTGCCCCCGTCTGTATGAACGGATTGCCCTGAATGTAAATGTTTTACTTCATCAATGAGCCATTGCTCAGCAAAATTTGTGTTTTGCCTACTGACATTGCTGGTCAGGCTGTGTCCCTGGAGATGCTGTTTATGGCTTTCCTCTTTTCCTGGGCATGCCACTGGAGGAGGAAAAGTCCTAGGTGGTGCCAAAGAAGGAAATGTGCCCTCAGCCCAGGGACGCTCAGCATGGGCTCCCCCATCCCCTCGGGGCCCCGCCGCTGGGCACAGCAGCCCCTGCCTGGCTCCTGCCTGCCCACACCGTGGCCATCCACGGCTGTTCCTGGGCATGGAGGTCAGCCAGTGCTGGTGCCGTGTGGGCTTTGCTGCTGCTACCACCCGGACACTGATGGGTGACAGCTCCATCACTTTATTGCATCACAAGATCTGGGCCAAACCCTGCCCTGGAATGGGAGTAGGTGGTGTGGCATGGAGGCTCTTTCAGTGTCATTTGGAGGGCTGCTCTGAGCATTTTGGGCAATCAGGAGGGGGTGGTCTCGGCTGGGTATGGAAGGTGCTGAACTGGTTCTGGGTTGCTGCATAGGTGGAGATGGACTGGGAGGGGGTGGAGGCATCTTGAAAATCCCCATGGGTAGCGGAGGCGGCTCAGGGATTCCTATAGGGAGTGGAGGTGGCACTGGGATTTCCACAGTGATAGGCTGATTTCCTCTTCTAGGCCAGCTGTTCTGGGGTTGTCCACTGAGGGCTTTTCATGGGGCTACCCAGGTTCTTATCACTGCTGGAGGAGCTACTTAAGTTATCTGGGTATGAGGTCCAGCCACTGCCCTTCAGTTGCAGTCCAGAGGCGCTCCTGTGAAGAGAGGAGGTGGCTGAGGCCCAAGTTGCCAGTGGCACACGGGGACCCTCGTGCACAGCAGGGCCCAGAGCTGGCAAGGCTCCCCAGCACGGCTGGAGCTGCTGGCACAGCTGGGCCCAGCTGGACAGCTGCCCCTCAAGGCCCCGGCCAGCAGGGCACGGCTCTGGGCAGGGTCCCTGGCCAGGAGCGGGCCCCACAGTGCCTCTGCCTTTCAAGGGCAACCTCGGCCCTGCTCTTTCTCCTCCCCACCTCCCTCTGCCTCTGCCCCGTGCCCCTGGGGCTGCTCTTGGCCAGGCAGCCTCAGTGGGAGCCAGCCCTGGCTGCAGCCCCAGCGGGCCCCCCAGGACAAGGCCCAGCAATTGAGAGGCCAATGGAAGCACTGGGCAGCAGCAGAACCCTCAGCAGAATTATTTGGACAACCATGGACTGGCCACAACTCCATTGCAGCCTCCCTGTGAATGTTTCCTGTCTGCATTAGATCTTCATAACAAGCTGTTTCAGGAAAAGATGAAGAAAACACTCACCATTTTCTCTTCCAGTAAAAATGAATTTGGACCCAGCATAAGATGAAGATAAACTCCAAAAAAAGCAGGCCTGCCATTAACCCTGCCCAGCAGCCTGCTCCCTTCCAGAAGCCCCTTCCAAAGCCATTCTGGGCATCAGGAAGACGTGTTGTGGTGCCGGCTGCATCTGTGGGAGCAATGGGAAGCGTGAGCCCGTGCTGTGCTGCACTGCTGAGCTGGCAGCACGGTGGATACGGGCAGGACGTTCTCTGTTTCCCCCAGAGCTGGGGCCTGCAGGCACCTTGCTGGCCCTTGGCACAGGCTGTGCCAGCCAACAAAGCCCAGCAGGCTGGGAGGAGAGCCCGGGGGCAGCGCAGCTGCTTGGGCAGTGGCTGCTGCCAGGGACATGGGCCAAAGCCATCCCTGAGCAGCCACTGCCACCCCTGGCCCTCCCTGCCCCATGACTGCTCCTCCAGCCCCGGGGGACAGACTGTCAAAAAGTCCACAGCCAGCAAAGAGATTGTCCCAGGAATTGTGTCCTGCTTTTGCTCCCTGCACTTGGTTCCAGAAACATCCCTCAGACTGCTGTACATGCCCACACATGATCTGATCAGCCCCTATGCTTTTCCATTCTGCTCTCAGAAATTTTGCAACAAATCCACAAATAAATTCGAGGTTACATCTGTGAATTGCACACTACAGTTTCCTTCATTTTTCCCAATACCTGGAAGTTTCTATATTTAGTAATGCCCTTGAGGATCTCTGATAATTTTCAGTATTTGGGATTTTTTGTATTGAGAGAGACGATACAGCCTAATTCATTTTAGTTTTTGCAGGTCTGGGTTTTTCCTCAGCATGATGGTTTACTTATTATCTACATGTAAACTTGTTTTTATTTATGTTTTTTTTTGGTTCACCAAGGAATTATTTTCACAATCTGACATTCACTTCTTAGTTAATGTTCCGTAGAAGAACAATTTGGACTCTCTTTTTATAGGAATATAAAGATCTCAGAAAGCTGTATTTTTAATTTTGAGGACACTCTTTCTGCCCACTCCCACCTATAACAGTGATCGTTTTTGAAACATATCTGAGGACATGTGGAGTTATTTGAGAAATGCTTGGCTTAACCTGGGTATTGGATTATTATTTTCAGTGCTATAAACCTACATTGCTTCAAGGTTCACACCACGGTCCTGATTTGTGGCTCAATGCATGGATGCCTGCCTGAATTAAAAGAATGTTTGTGAGGCAGCTGAAGAGCTTAGACCTCAGAGATTAAAATTCCTGGGAGGAGGAGGTGGAGGAAGAAAGGATAAAATCCTGATTCAAAGGGTTTTTTCTCACTTCTAGTATGCCAGAAGTATGGTAGACTACACCTGTCTTCAAATGCCATTTACTTACAGAACAACTCTCTACAGTGCCAGACTCCAGGAGAAATGACTCAACACTTTGCCTCCCAATGCATCAGCTTTAATTCTAGTGAGAAGTAGGCCTTAATTACAGTCTGATTAGAGCAAATCAACAAAGCAGTCTTGCCATCGTGTGAGTGGCAAGAGGAATTTGCTTGTGAACAGATGAATATGTCCCACTCAGTAATGAACAAAATTTGCCCTGACTTGGAAGAAAGTAGACAAGGAGCAATGCAGTATTTGGGGTTTATCCAGGGATAAATGGGGCAAGAAGCTGTAACAACTTACCTGTTTTACAGAACACAAGTACTGATACGGCCAATAATGAACCCACATGAAGGGATCTTCAGGACATTCCTTTATTTCTCTAACCAGGAATGGGCAGCAAAATGCTGGCATTTATCTGAACTGGAAGCCATGTTGCTCTCCTGTTTCTCCTTGAGCACACTGTGTGTTATTTGCAGACTTCACCGTCCAGCCCATCAATCCTCTCGTGGCCAATTGCTAAATGGCACAAGTACCAAAATACAGGTGCCAGCATAATCAGCCCAGCACTAATGCAGCACTGCTTTGATGGTGCACAGGAGCACAGAATGGCTTGGGTTGGAAGGGACATTTAACGGCCATCTAGTCCCAATGGCCTGCAGTGAGCAGGGACACCTTGAACTAGGTCAGGTTGCTCAGAACAGGAGCTTGAATGTCTGCAGGGATAGAGGTCCACATCTCTGGGCAACCTCTGCCAGGGTTTCAAAATCAACAGTGTAAAAAATGTGTTTCTTTCATCTAGTCTGAATCGACCATCTTATAGATTAAAAGACCCTCGGTCTGGTCACAAAAAGCTTTACTAAAAATTCTGTCCCATCTCTTTACAAGCCCCCAGAAGGCCCTGAAAGGCAGCAATCAGGTGTCCCTGGAGTCCTCTCTCTTCCAGGCTGAACACTGCCAGCTCTCCCAGCCTGTCTCCAAAGCACAAGGGCTCCAGCCCTCAGAGCATCTTGTCCCTCCTCTGGACTAGATCCAACAGGTCCATGTCTTTCCTGCCTTGGGGACCCAGAGCAGGATGCAGTACTCTGTCGTGGGAGAGACCGAGACACTACAAAGCAACACAGTCCATTTCCAGAAGGCTTCAAACCCTATTTTTATTCTAGCCTGCATGCTTTTTCTCCATTCTTACAAAGCTCTTAATTTTATACTTTACTCATTGGTCACGAGATACAAACGAAATACTCATTGAAATAGGGAGTTGCAGGTTTCTCTTATTTATCCTTCTTTCTTTCTTGGTTTCTATGTCAACAGCCTTGGTAGGAAATTCTTTCAGGGGTTAGCACGGATCCTCTTATCAAACTTTTTGATGGCTCACAGAGGTCAGTATAAAACCTCTTCCACAGTACTCCAGGTGGGGTCTCACCAGAGCAGAGAGGTGGAATCACCTCCTTCAACCTGCTGGGCACTCTCCCCTGGACGCACATGGCTGCCTCATGTCCAACCTCTCTTCTAGCAGCAACCCCAATTCCTTGGTAGAGCTGCTCTCCATCCCTTCATGTCCCAACCAGTGATATCAGCTGGGCTGGGACTGTGTCACAGCCCTTGGGCAGAGCAGCTGGGCAAGATGAGCTCCCTCCCGAAGAAGGCAGATCCAGCTCCCGAAACAACTGCACCCTGGCCATGAGCTCACAGCAGGCCCTGAGGTCCCAGAGGTCCCAGAGCCCCGTGGTTGCACAGCAGCACAAGGAGCCAGCAGTCAGTCCCTGAGCACAACTGTTGCGGCAGCAGCGGCGGTGGCAGCAGCGGTGTTGGTGTTGGGACAGCGGTGTCGGGACAGCGGTGTCAGGACAGCGGTGGCAGCAAGAGCTGCGGGACTGGCAGAGGACAAGGCACCATGGCCCTTGCTCTGCGCCTCCTACTTCTGCTGCTCCTGGCCGTGGCCCTGCCTGCCAGGGCTGCCCAGGCTGCTCCGCTGCAAGCGCGGGGAGCAGGTGAGCCGGCAGCCTGGCTCCCATTCCCGGCACAGTGTTCCCTGCTCCCCGGGAAGCGCTGGGGATGGTTTTGCTAAGGGCTTTTGGGAGGGTTTCCTCTGTGGGAGGGAGGGAGACCCAAGGGGCCTGGGGCTTCCTCAGTTTCCACTCCAAGGATGTTTCACAGAGCTAGGAAATAGTGTGGAGATTGACCGGGGCAAGGCCATAGCTCCCCAGCCCCTGGTACTGCTTTGGTCATTGTCATTGACATCTGGCTCCCATGGCCTTATCCGACCCATCCTCATGAAGAGGAACTACCTTTCTCTAATGTCCTTGAAGAGACAAGACCCAAGACACAGAAGACAAAAAATTCCTGGAGGCGGCCAAACATCTGGACCAGATGATGAGTGCACAGGTGAGACGCCATGGTCAGTGCATTTCCCTCCCTTGCAGTGCCCAGATCCCTAGGGCAGGAGATTCCAGTACACCATGGAAACACTTCTGATCTGTGCTCCCTTCTAGGTGAGGGTGCTGGGATGGCTTCTCCAGCAGCGGGGATGGAAGATGATTTGGAGCCCTTGGGAATTTCTGCAGGTTAGTTCACCAGTTTCCCTCAGAGAATAATTATTGTAAGCCTGGAAGAACAAGGTGACAGAAGCTTCTCTGGCTGTTGAGTTACAGGTGTGTCTGCAGGGAGGACTTTTCAAGCCCCAGGGCTGGATGCTGCACACAATCCCAGCTCCCATGGCAGGGGTGAGTAGTGTGTCCCTGCTGACACCGCAGGCTGAGTCCTATTTTTGTGGGATCCATCCACATGAACTGGAAATACTGTTAAGGTCCTCCAACAGGCAGTACCAAAGAGGAGACAGTAAGTTCCTGGAGTCAGCAAAACACCTGGGCCAGATGATGAGTGACCTGGAGAGATGCTGTGCTGGGTGCATTTCCCTCATGCTTCCCCTGGGACTCAGCAGCCGGTGCCTTTGGCTGCACATCTGGACACGCCGTGCCCGGGACAGCGGGAAGGCATCCATGGCAGCCTCGCTGCCCCACTGCTGCTTTCACACCCTGCAGGGCTGCTTCCCAGCCTGGCCTGGCTGCAGCTTCTGCCCAGGCTCTGCAGGAAGGCATTTGGCATCTGCTGACACGCTGCCCAAACTGCACCATAGGCCATGCCCACACTGAGATCCTCTACAATTTCCCAGTCTCCAGGCAGATCAGGAGGGGTGGTGCTTTGGAAAAGGGAGGGGCCTGTCCAATCCCAAAAGCTCATCTGATTTCCTCATCCTTGTCCATGACTTTCACCAGTGTTAGCTTCTGAAGATGACACCTCCCCAATGCGGAACTGTCCCATCTGATCCATCTGTCCCTTTTCTTTCTCCAGCGATGACCCAAAACTTGGCACAGAAGGTGGCTGTTCCAGGAAGAAGCAGTGGCTCAGTGGCAGCCTCTTCAGCAGGAGAACAGGCGGTTCCAGGCACTGGCACAGCAGGTGATGGCTTCAGTGTCTCCTGAGAGGGCCTGACTGTCCCCCAGGGCTGGGGGAGCAGTCACGGGGCAGGGAGGGCCAGGGGTGGCAGTGGCTGCTCAGGGATGGCTTTGGCCCGTATCCCTGGCAGCAGCCACTGCCCAAGCAGCTGCGCTGCCCCCGGGCTCTCCTCCCGGCCTGCTGGGCTTTGTTGGCTGGCACAGCCTGTGCCAAGGGCGGGCAAGGTGTCTGCAGGCCCCAGCTCTGGGGGAAACAGAGAATGTCCTGCCCGTATCCACCGTGCTGCCAGCTCAGCAGTGCAGCACAGCACGGGCTCACGCTCCCCATTGCTCCCACAGATGCAGCCGGCACCACAACACAACTGCCCGATGCCCAGAAGGGCCTCGGAAGGGGCTTCTGTAAGGGAGCAGGCTGCTGGGCATGGTTAATGGCAGGCCTGCTTTTTTTGGAGTTTATCTTCATCTTATGCTGGGTCCAAATTCATTTTTACTGGAAGAGAAAATGGTGAGTGCTTTCTTCATCTTTTCCTGAAACAGCTTGTTATGAAGATCTAATGCAGACAGGAAACATTCACAGGGAGGCTGCAATGGAGTTGTGGCCAGTCCATGGTTGTCCAAATAATTCTGCTGAGGGTTCTGCTGCTGCCCAGTGCTTCCATTGGCCTCTCAATTGCTGGGCCTTGTCCTGGGGGCCCCGCTGGGGCTGCAGCCAGAGCTGGCTCCCACTGAGGCTGCCTGGCCAAGAGCAGCCCCAGGGGCACAGGGCAGAGGCAGAGGGAGGTGGGGAGGAGAAAGAGCAGGGCCGAGGTTGCCCTTGAAAGGCAGAGGCGCTCTGGGGCCCGCTCCTGGCCAGGGACCCTGCCCAGAGCCGTGCCCTGCTGGCCGGGGCCTTGAGGGGCAGCTGTCCAGCTGGGCCCAGCTGTGCCAGCAGCTCCAGCCGTGCTGGGGAGCCTTGCCAGCTCTGGGCCCTGCTGTGCACGAGGGTCCCTGTGTGCCACTGGCAGCTGTGGCCTCAGCCACCTCCTCTCTTCACAGGTGCTCCTGTGCATGTTCAGAAGACGCACCTAAAAACAGAGGCAATGACAACATAATAGTTTATCCCAGCTCTTCACTTCCCCCCCTATCTGCCCTGCCGTGGCTGCATCCCCATCATGAGGCCGTCCCAAAACCCACCCCTCCTCAATGAGACCCTCTCCCACTGAGCCCCCTGGTCCTGTTCCCCGGCCAGGACTGAAGGTGGGTAGCCCTTGTCTGCCTGGGCAGGGCTTGGCCTATATTTTATGTTCAAATAAAGAAATTGAGTTTTCACAGCTATGTCTGGGTGGTAGCAGCAGCAAAGCCCAACTGGCACCAGCACTGACCGAGCTCCATGCCCAGGAGCAGCCGTGGATGACCACGGTGTGGGGAGGCAGGAGCCAGGCAGGGGCTCAGAGGCATATTTTGGGGTCCCTGCTGAGGGGTGCAGGGATCCCTTATGAGGCACAAAGGAGTATTGATGGCCTCTCCTAAGGTGTGCAGGTATCCCTCATGCAGTGGGCAGCAGGGTTAAATTTGAGGGGGTTTTTTACTCTTCTCAGCAAAGCACAGGGCCATTTGGCCGAGGTTTTGCCAAGCTGGGAGAAAGCCTCTTGCAAAGGCTTGGGCCCAGCCTGTGGGCACAGCGGGCGGGCGCAGCCCATCCCCTGGGCCAGTCCGGGCTGCTCAGGCCGGGCCGGGCCGGGCCAGGCTCGGGCCCCGGCAGGGAAGGGCCGCGGCCCTGGGCTCTGCTGAGGCTGCTGAGCTCCGGCCTGCCCTGTGCTGCAGCCCAACACATTGACAGCCATGGCCGTGCCCTGGGCCACCGCAGGCACCCGGGGCTACAGCTGAGGCCGCGCCTTCTCCCACTGAAGGGAGGCTGGCTCTGTTCCCTCAGAGGGCACAGCTTAGCTCCCAGCACCTTTGTGAACCTGCCTGCCGGGGAAGTGCTGGGGGGCAGAGTGTTCCAACCCTTCTCACTGGGAAGTGTGGCTGGTGGTGTAGGGATTTTAAATTATTTTCCCTCTAAATTTGTGTCCTGCCAGAGGGTTAAGTTTGCTTGCTCTCAGTAGGGCGCTTTTCTTCTTGGCAGTCAGTGGGGCTTCAGTGCAGCCAGGGTTGAAGGAGGATCTCTGGCTGCTTGGGCTGTGGTTGTGGGACTGGCTTCATCCTTCCTTTGGCTGTGATTTGCACTGGTGCTTGTGCAGGCATTTTACAGTAAGTGGCTTCAGTTCATTCCTCTTGCCACCAAAAACTGAGAATAAACCTCTTTAACACCACTGAAGTATTAAGAGGCAGGCCTTACTTTCTTGACTTGCTGGATGCACAGGCCATTGGCATCACAGGGCCTTCTTGGTGGGGTCTTCAGATACCCTGGTGGTCACAAAAGAAGGAAGCTGATTTTCTGGGAAAAAGATAGTTTCCCATGTGTGGAAAAGAATAACCTGTCACTTCCCCATCCCTTTCTTTGTAAAGTGATACAGGCAAGTGCGTTCATATATCTCTATCTGCTTTGTCTATCTATCTATCTATCTATCTATCTATCTATCTATCTATCATCTATCTTACTAATCTATTGTGGTGTTGCCTTTTATTCAAATGGTATGCTCTGTCTCAAAAATGTACCCCTCAAAAATATATGGTTTATTCCAAGCTGTGTTCCTCTCCTGAAGTCTCATGGATCTGCAATCCCATTGGCCCAAATCTTATTTCGCACCTACTTTGAATTTCCCTCTTAAGCTGTGCGAGGAAGACCAGATTCTCTCATGGCCCATCTCTCCCCTAGGCTCGCCCTCTCTCCCCCTCCCTTTCCCTTTCCCCCTTCTCCCTCTGAAACCATGTTACACCTGGGGCTGGGACCCCAATAAACCCTCATCTAATTAGCACCCTCACAAGCCGTGTGGATTCTCCTCTCTGGAGAGCTGGAAAAGAATACAATCCATGTTTGATATAGGTAAGCTTGAGTGCAGGAGCAAACCTGAACTGTGATTTCCTTCTTGCTAGACATATGCTGGCTTGTTTAGATTGACTTTGAACTGAAATCCTGCAAAGCTGGAAAATGACTGGTGGCCATCACTCTGATTTCCTTAAAAGCCCCTTTTTTTCATTTTAATGTTTTTCATTTCTGGTGGCTGGTAAATTCCTTTCTTTCTTAAGCTATGTGCTGGCAATATTGGAGGTAGAAAAAAACCATAATACTGCATTATTTTAGATACTTGATAGTTTTCTTGTGAAATTTTATGGCAGTATCTCCTGCCTAAAACTGCCTCAAAACTACTGCAGCAGGTCAGCTACTGAACACGACTCACTGCATAGCTGCAGCTCATGTTTCTACAGTGAAAGTGGCTTTGTGTTCTTCTGCATGGGTATGAAACACTACCAATTGAAAGGCTGCTTACCAGCAAAGAGCCTTGTTTAGTGTAGCCTGGACATTGGGATGCTGGTAGCTGTTTGATCAATACCCAGCAAACTACCAAAATTATTTTTCGTGACTACTCCCTCGTGATTTTAGCTTGGCTTCTTTAGGAGATTCTGTTTTCATTTAGAAATGGCACAGTGGAGCCAGCAGTGCCTCAGGACAGGTGGAGCTGGGACAAATGGCTCATTGATTTTGATCTCAACAAAAAGCCACCTGAGCTCCTCATGACAGCAACCCCACGGACTGGAAATGGATCCATTAAAAATAACTCATCACAGAGCTTTTAACTTGAAGCTCTGACATATGGAGCTTGCTCAGTTCTGCCATGGAGGAAGGGAGTTTGAAGACAAAGAGGTTTAGCAAGAGATCCATGTACAACAAAAGTGCTTCTATTTTAGCAAATGAAGTATCTTAGGATATAAACCCTAATCCATACTCCAGTCTTATCCCTCCATTTACCCAAATTCTTGGTCTTAATTCCTTTGTCAGTAGGAAAATATGACAGGGAAGTGTAGATCCTCCTTTTCTTCTTCAGCTGGGCAGCTTGTAACCTCTTGTCCCACAAACAGGGGCAGACAACCAGGAATGTTGTCTTCAAACCATATTTTTGGAAAGTTTTCCCTGTGTTTGTTTTTGCCCTGAAGCAACTGAGATTCACTGGAGTGTTTGCAAGCCATAAAGGATGGATTTATTTGGGTTGCTAGAATCTTTCATATTTTAGATCTTTTCTGCTGCAGAAGAGCCTGGTACTTGCAGAACTCTTGCCCCATGCACTTCTCCAGTGCTTCTTGCAGAGAAGCTTTGGGAAGCACTCAGGAAAAGTGCCATGTTCATGTGTGGTTTGTGGAGCCCACAGGACAGGGAAATGTCTTTGCAGTGGGCACTGCCTTTTATTCCAAGGAGTTGTTATTGCTGTGGGCACTGGCTGTTACTCCAACACCTGTGTCATTTATTCTACTGGAATCCTTGTGAAAAAGTTCTTCTTTGCCGTCGAGATTTTTGATCTGAAACTGCCCAAAGTTTTCCATCTCACAGGTTTCTGATGGTGGTTTTTCGTTTCCAGTCTGTTGGTGGCCCATGAAGATGCTGCTTCGATTCTGAAGGCCCCCATACATGGGTACCAAGCTGAATGTTCTCCAGTGCTCCACAGCAGCCCAGTTATCCACAGGAGGGCCAAGAGTAGCTCCAGAAGCTCCAAGGGATTCTAACAGATGAATTTCTGTCCCTCAGGAAGGCAGGGTAGGTCTGAAGTAAAGGGTCTGACCCTGCACCCACCATTGCATGGCAGCAGCTGTCCCACACTTTGTGGAAGGCACATACATGTGACACTCTTATATCAGCACTGGCTTAGTCAGACTTATAAAGATCTTAAAAAAAAACAGACCGGGCAAAAAATATTTGTATTTTAGTTGGTTGGGGTATTTTTGGCTTTTTTTTTTTTCTTGGTTCTTTGCTTTGGTGCTCAGAGATAATGAAGGAGGAGGCAGATTTTCTGTTCAACTTGCCTGTCAGTATGCAGGGGGCATGAAAAGAAGATCAGCTTTTCACCAGCTGGTTAAGGAGCTCTAAAAGCAATTGTGCTGTCCCTAATCAGGGGGTGGGGGCACTGCTAACAGCCTGGATTGTCCCCACCTGTGTTCCCCTCCTTACCAAAGTGCTGTGTAGATCCAGAGCCTTGTGCCTTGGCCTGATGGTACAAAATCCACCCAATATCCATCTGTTTGCATAAATAAAGGCTTTGTTCTCATTAAGATGAAAAGCTGTATGGGTGGCCTGCAGCTAATGTTCTTTTGTTGCCTGGACCCCAGTCAGTGCTCACATCTAAATGACTGACCAGCCCCAAGCTGCTCTTAAGACTGATTTGATCAAAGGCACTGAAGCTCTGTTGAGTGCAAATTCTCCAGGAAAACAAGCACAGGAACTTGGATAATGTTGGTGACAGAAGCAGAGTGCAGATTTGAACCTCTGAGGACACCTCACTGCTGCCTCCCCCCACCCTTTTATTTTTAATTCATTTAATATTCTGAGTGCCAGCTCTGGCATGAAGTGGGTCCTCAGCAAGGAGCTGCTGGGCCTCCTGGCTGTGTCCCTTTGTGCTCCCAGTGCTTCTGGTCTGGTTTGGCTGGGAAACTTGTCCATCCTGCCTCTGTGTTTTCTTCCTATCTTTCCAATGCACAGCCCTTTCCCGCTGCTTGGCATTTGAATACTCTGATTACTTCATTGGGTAACTTGCATCTTGCACTCCATGACATTAAATTGTGTTGCTCAGACGCTGTCCTATTCTGAGTTTCTGGAACACATTTCTAAGCCTTCCAGCTGTAGCCCAAGGGAAACTATTTCTGCCTTGCATAACAAAATTGGCAGATTTTTTGCAAAGACAGCCCGTTACAAAGGACTTGTTGTGTGCATTGACATCTGAGGGGCTGCTTTCTAAGACAGATAAAAAACCCATGAACAAACAGCAAACCAACCAAACAACATATTTTTAAAAATTACTTTATTTTTACCTCTTATTTTTAATCTTTTCCAAGCTGGCCTTCTTTTCCGCTGCAGTGTTTTTCTTTGGACAGAATAGCCCCCTTGCCAGATGATGCGACTTCACAAGGAAAACAGAACTCACACACAATGCATATATGAAAGCTAAACGTGGAGATTCCCATTATCACAATCATCACCACTGATTTTCAGATAATTTGCTGTCAAAATGTTTCCAGAAGGGTGAGAACAGTATCTCAGATCCCCTGGCTAGTTTGGTGTCGTAGCCACTTATTATCTCTCCTTTCTTATTATCTTTCCTTTCTGCACTTCTGTAGTTGCTCTGCCCATTTGCTGCTCTTGGATCTCTGCCTCCTTCACCTGATTTTTATCTTTTTCTGGATTTGTGGGGATTTTTCTGTTGGTTTTGGTTTTTCTTGGTGGTTGTTTTGTTTGCCTATTTTATTTGGTCCCTGTTAGAGAGCCTTTTGGGCAGATGCTGTGGCCTATGTGCACAACCCTGCAGATAAAAACCAATGGACATTCTGTGGATTTAGAAGCATGCTTGCCAACACTTCGGGTATGTGCCTGATAGCAGAAGCTTGCTGCCCTTGGACAGCCAGCCTGAGAAAGTTTGCCAACTGAAGAAGATGTGAAAGTACATGGTCTGAAGATTCTAGCAGAGGATGAGAAAATGTTCCACTGATATTGCTGACAAGCTGAGCTACGTGACCAAGATATGTTTAAGAAATAGTCTTTCTTTTAGGTATAAGTGCTTTGTTAACCAATCAGATACTTTCCCATGTCGCTTGAACCCTGGAACCATATAAATGTACCCTGAAACTAACAGTAAATGGAGCATTGATCATACTTCTATGAGAACTCGATCTTTGACTCTGGAGGCCCCTCTTCCTTTTTCCCCCTACCCCTACTCTCTCTCTCTCCAGCAAGAGGTCCTGGTTGTGCTTTAGTTTTTTGTGGTTTTATTAATCCACTCAACAGCAGAATCAGCTTGTGATTTCTATTATGAAGTTTTGATATACAGGTGTAGCACATAAAGGTTGTTTTTGTTTTTAAAGTCATCTCAGACACAGACCTGCAAGCTCCTGTGACTTTGAGAACTGAGTGCTCTCAGACAGCAAATTGTGCATGAATAGGAAACTTGTAGTTCCCGTCTCCATTACACACAGCAAAATGTCAAGTGGTTGGAATTGTTGTAGATAGAAATTGATCAAGCCAATTTAATAATAATAAATATATGTATATCATTTATTGTGTGACTGATATACAGTCTGGAGATCCACAATCAAAGGGACAGCGTTGAGCCTGGATGGACACTGGGTGAACACTGATCCGACCTCTATCGCATCAGACCTGCTCTGTTCACTAAGGCAGTCTGGTACAGTCAGGTTTTATACCCTTTCTGTTGCTCGAGGCAGCGCCTCTCTTGTTCTTTTCATAGTCAAACACATTCATGATGTCCTCTTTCTCCAAGTTGCACTGGACAATGTGGTTCCTGGCAAGCTGTGAATGCTGATGGTAGGGGGAACCTGGTATTGGGATGCGAGTTCCCTGATAATTTCTGCTATCTCAATCTCCGTGCTGGATGAGCGTTGACCGCCCAGGTGGCATTTGAGTAAGGATCCATCTCCTTCCCCAGCTAGGCTCTTTTAATTGCAAATTAGACCCCTTCTCGCTGCTGTCTGCAGTTTTGCAATGGCATGTGGCAGTCTCTAAGCATGAAGCAATTCCTTGGCTCCCGCTGAAAATGCTTTTGAGTATTTCTTTTCAACATTATAACGTATCTTCATCTCATATTCTACATAAGCACAAATTACCTGTATCACATATTACAATCCCTCCCCTTCTATATAAACACATTAATTCATGCTAGAATCCTAATATCCTTAAATTCATTTAGTGAAATTTCCCTTAGCCCATGTAACTTCTTTAATATCTATGTGTGTTAGGTATTTTGTGTTTTTAGGAAATATAGTTACCTTTTTAATTTTCCCCAGCCTCTCTGTCTTTTTCCTATTTGTCCTGGGATATCTCCTGATATACTTTACAGACAGCCCTGTCTCCCTTCACTTGTTTTTCAAATGTTGCCAGGGCCTCAGCTGCTTTATTATCTTTTTCCTCTAATTTCATTATTTTAGACACTTGACTTACTTTTCCTGCAGCACATTCTAGGTCTATGGGCATGGCTGCTACTTACATACCTTACACAACTGAGTACATCAGTCTAATAAAACAAGGTATTAAAACAGGGTAGGAATATAACCCTGGCTACTGAGCATAGTATAAAGAATACTACTTTCTTCCACCAGGCTCCTTCGAATAAGTGATCCCACCAGGATGCTTAGAGAATGGAATTCCATTTCTGAACTGGTACATGTGCTACCCTCTTAATTTCTGCTGCCAGACCTCAGATGGTTTCCCCATAATGGCCAATTTCTATGCAACATTCTGATTTGTTAAATTTTCCACAGATGCCCCCTTCTTCAGCTAACAAATAATCCAGGGCTATCTGATTTTGATATACAAAAACCCGCATTTGGGAATGCTGTCTAGATAACAATTCAAGGGCATCTGACGTATGTTTTGAAATTATCTCAACTACAGCCTGAAGTCATATTAGCCTGTTCAACAGAAAAATCAGGGTTCTGTACCCCCAGCTTCCATCTGGGGCTTACGTGGCAGGGCCATAATATTCTATTATTCCCTCAGCAGGCCACTCTTCCTCTCCCCATGTCTGGCTACCGTCCACCACATGGAATTTCTTCTTTATTTCTCTTTTTCCCCTACTTAAAGTTTCATATAAGGGTGCTCCCAATGAGCTACTTTCTGGCATAGGGAGTGTGAACAAAACCTGATTTTTCCTAGGGTGCACGACCCTTTCCATTCCGGGGGTAATTTTTTGTATGCTTTTCTCCCACAGATCCAATATATACCATTTGGAGTTTTTCAAATTCCCCTCGGTATTTTCTGGCTCCCTTTGGGGAGTTCCAGTATCCCTTTAGGTCTCCCAAGGATTGGTAAGGATTAACTCCAGAGCCTTTGTTCCAACAGAGCGCAATTATTTCGTTCCACTCACAAGTGGTCCCTTTTTCCCGGCTCCAATATCCAGCAGGAGGTTCTGGTTGCCAGGTCCTGCTTTTATTATTTGAATTTAATGATAAGGTAGAGATAAATGAGGTATATCCCACTACCTTGTTATATTCTCTCCCTTCTTGGCTGATACAAACCATCCCAATTCCCCACTGGTCCAAGACCCACCTCTCAGGCCTCTGTATTGTTCTTGAAATCTCAGTGTTATCCCATTTTAGCAGCTGCTCTGGAGTTAAGCTCTCACCTTTCCAAGGCCATTTGTCCGCTGATTTAAGCCCTCTGCAAATCCAGCAATTTGATAAACCCAGTTCAGTAGCAATTTCTTGCATTAGATCTATAAATAAATTTCTCTCTGAAGCAGGCAGCCCCCAGCCAGTATACTGCTTTTCCAATTGGTCGTATTGTTCACTTAGAGTTCTTAGCCTTTCTTGCTCTATTCGCTTTTTCCTCATTTCTGATTCCTGTCTTTTCAATTCTTGGGCTACCTGTTTCATTTTCCCCTCTGGGTCTATACCATCCTTATTCTTTGAAAGGCAGAATGTTTTGTCAAACTGTAGACAGGCTCTGTCATCATGTTCCTCAAGGAAGTCAAGAAAGACCAGTTCATTTCTGAGGGATACCCTGCCTTCATATTTCAAGTTCTTTCCAATCCAATATGTTTTCCTCCCATTGCACACATCTCCAGTTGGCTATTATCATAACATAGTTTGTTAACCTGAAAGTAAGCTACAAATCCTGACTCTGTTTTTCCTCCTACCCATACCGTGTGATTGCATTTGTTACAGATAGAAATAGACATCTGTTCAACATTCTGTTTATGTAGTCTATGTTCTGACTGCCTGTCCTTAGATTGCCTTTTGTGAATAACATATCATCTTTCCATTCAATTCACATATTGAGTGCCATTTATAAAGCAGAACTTGCTTTGCTTATTCATGTTGCAATTTCCTGGGGCTGGGTATGCCAGAGTCTCCGCTTCTCCTTGTCCTCCCCCGGACAATTTCCACACACTGCCCGCACCCGTTATCGAGACTTGACCCTTTCTGGCTGGGTGAATTCTCTTGGTGCAGGCTAATCAAGTGGCACGTGACTAGACTCAGGCTCATCAGAACTCCCCATATTTGTATCCCTCTGCCTCTGCCTGCGCCCACTGGGTTGCCACCAAAAGCGAGATAAGCCATCTTTTCAGCAGCAGGAATATTCTTCCAGGGTCCTGGACCGAACTGCATACGTCCTCTTAAAGGAGCCCCACCTCACAAGTTTAATGGCATCAGCGCTGCAGGGAACTTTTTTTTAACCTCTGGCACTCAACCGTTATAATTTGAGCTCTGGAGTTTAATTTTCCTCCCACCCTGTTTTGAAACAGGTGAAACCATTCCCAGGAATCTAATTCTATTATACCCAAAGCAGTAGCGAGCTCTAAGACACGGCTAGTCAGGTACAGTTTGTCCTCTAGGCACTTATCACACAAGCCCTTTGGTCGATATCCCCTTCTACAATGTACCACCCACACCTTGTTACAATATTCACACTTAAAATGCACAAATGGATAACATCTACACCTAGGAGTTGCACAACTTATCTGATCCCGTTTGGTCATTTACTTGGCCGACATAAAGTTATCTTTAGGTCTCCAGGGGAAGTGGTAGCCTTCCACTCAGGCATCTCCTCCCGGTGCTCAATCTTTTTTACTCGAGACGCGTGGGTCCAGCCTTTCTCTGCTGTCCCGACGGCGGTGTCTGTGGTCAATAGGATGAGAAAAGGGCCTTCCCAGTGAGGAGAGAGGGACCTCTCTCCATGTTTTTATGAGCACTCAATCCCTGGGCTGTAGCCTATGTACAGCAAACCCCAAGGGGGTGCCCTGAGTTATTATATCCTGCTTTCGTAATTCCTGCAGATTCTTATCTCTATCAGGTATGGCTGTATCTGGCCATCCTCTTTTCTTGGGTGTCCTACCAGCATCCCATATTACATTTCAAAAGGTGACAGCCCTGTCTCTGAATGGGGCATGGTCCTGATGTTTAGCAAAGCTAAGGGGAGGCACTTTGACCAGGACATCTTGGTTTCAAGTATCAGCTTTGATAATTGAGCCTTCAGCATCTGGTTCATCCTTTCAACCTGTCCCAAACTCTGTGGGTGCCATGGAGTATGGTGTTCCCACCTGATCCCCAAGGCTCCTGCTAGTTGCTTAATGATTTTAGAATTTGATCTGAATCTATATATTTTGATCTGAATCTGTATATTTCACCAACCCATATCGAGGTATGATTTCTTCTAGTAAAAATATTGATACTGCCTGAGTCATAGCCCTAGAGCTTGGAAAGGCCTTTACCCAATGGGTCATTTTGTCCACTAGTACTAGTAAAAATTTGCATCTTCCTTCCTTAGGCAGTTCTGTAAAATCCACCTGAATCCTCTCCAAAGGACAGTATGCTGTTGGACGCCTTCCCAATGCTACCTGTCGTGCCCTGGCTCAATTAACTTTCTGGCAAACCACACATCCCTGTATTCCTTGTTTGGCTAATTCATAAATCCTCTTACATCGAAAAATTTTAGAAACTGTTCTGCAAGGGCCTGAGCGCTCCAAAGCGTCTGCTGGTTTAATCTTTTCAATATCCTTCTGGTATAGTCTTTAGACAGTAATTCTCTCCCATCTGGTAATTTCCACTTACCTTCTTCTAATCTTCCCCCTATTTTCTCATACCCTTCAATTTCTTTGGGAGAAGGATACAGAGGATATTCCTGGGTACCACTTTCTTTGATCTCTGGGGTACTTACCTGCAATAGAGCAGTGTTTTTCGCTTCCCTGCTAGATTATTCCCTCGGGTCCAGAACTGCATTCCTGCTTGGTGCCCTTTCACATGGACTATTGATATTGCCTCTGGCTCCCTGATGGCTTCTAAGATTTGCTTTATTAATTCTCCATGCACTAGTTCTCGTCCCTTGGTGTTAAGTAATCCTCGCTCCTCCCAAATTTTTCCGAAGGTATGGACTATCCCAAACGAGTGCTTAGAATCTATGAAAACCGTTCCCTTTTTGCCTTTTAATTTCCATAGGGCTCTAATTACTGTATATAATTCACATGCTTCTGCTGACCAGCTAACACTCAGGGGTCCTGATTCTATTACTTCTCTGATCTTACCATCCACTACAGCATATCCAGATTTCCTATTCCCCTCTATGACTCTGGCTGAGCCGTCTACAAACCATTTCTCTCCCTTGTCTAATTCCTCTTCTTCTAGGTCAGGTCTTATCTTGGTCTGCAATTCCACCACCTCGACGCAATCATGCGCTGGTTCCCCTGAGGCTTCCCTGAACAAGATTGTGCCAGATTTTTTGCAGTAGTCAGTTGTAGTTCAAGATCACGGGAGTGGATTAATATGGCTTCATATTTCAAAAGCCTGGCATCAGTGAGCCATTTCTCGACCTTTTGTTGCAATATGTTCCTCACACTATGAGGAGTGTATACCACTAGTGGGGCTCCAAAAGTTACCTTTTTCGCTTCCTCCACTAATAATGCCACAGCTACAATAGCTTGCAGACAAGTGGGCCACCACCGGGTCTAAAGGCTTAGATACATATCCTACTGGTTTCTTATCCCCTGCCCAATCCTGCATTAGTACCCCGTGAGCAGTATGGCTACTCATGTCCACAAACAACTGAAATTGTCTTTTTATATCAGGCAAACTCAACACCGGAGCTGCCGTCAGGGTCTCTTTTATCTGCTTAAATCCTTCCTCATCCTGCTGTGTCCATTTCAGTCTATCAGTGGTCCATTTCTCATAGAAAAACTTCACCTTCTCACTATATCCCTCGATCCACTGCCTGCAATATCCTAAAAGTCCCAACAGTTGTCTGATTTCTCTCTTTGTCCACAGGGAGGGTAAAGCAACAATTCGTGCCACTCTTTCAGGACAACCAGCGTCCCAAGTATCTTACCTCGGGCTCAGTAAACTGTAGCTTGGAGTTTGAGACCTTTAATCCTTTGTCTCCTAAGAAACAATGAAATTGTGCTGGCCCTTACATCTTCCTCCTTAGGACCTGCTACCAGTAAGTCATCTGCATACGGCAGTAGCTTGATACCCTCTGGTGGTACAAATTGGCTTAGAAATTGCTCAAGAGCCTGTCCAAATGAGTTTGGTGAATCCACGAACCTCTGAGGCAGATGTCCATCTGAGCTGTTGCTTCCTATTCGTCTCTGGATCCTCCCATTGAAATGCAAAATAGTCCCTACTTTCTTTAGCTAAAGGACGGGTCCAAAAAGCATCTTCTAAATCTATTACGCTATACCATGTACCCTCAGGAGAAATATTATTTAGCAGAGTGTAAGGATTGGAAACTGTGGGGAATAGCATTTTTGTCCTCCCATTCACAGCCCTCAAATCCTGTACTAATCTGTAATTTCCAACTGGTTTCCATACTGCCAGAATAGGAGTATTATGTCTAGACATGCACGGTTCTAGTGTTCCTTTTCTGATGAATTCCTCTATTATTGCTTTCAGCCCTTTTCTACCTTCCATAGGTATAGGGTATTTCTAATTCTAACTGGATCCTCTGGTCTTTCGATTTCAATACAAATTGGCTCCATATGCAGCCTCCCAGCCTCTCCTTGTGTATGCCGAACCTTTGAATTTATTTTGCTTTTGTCCTCAGTGGTTAGTTTATATAAACTTAGCATGAGTTGAGACTCCTGTGCAATTATACTTATCCCCAGGGCTACCATCAGATCCCTTCCTAGTAGGTTATAATCTGCCTCTTCCACCAGTAACATATTCCCAAAGCAAAACTTTGATTCTATCTTAACATTTTTAATCACAGGTACCTTAAAAAGGTCTCCCTTCAATCCGATCACCACCATGGTGTCTTTGCTTCTTATACATCCTGGTGGCAGCCGCTGAATGGTGCTCTGCTCTGCTCCTGAATCTACTAGAAAAGTTAATTCCTGTTTCGGGGTCTTGTCTTTAATTTTATTAAGGGCTCGTTGGATGTTCTGGACCCCAAATTAAAAAGCCCCTGACACCTCTAATCTTCCTGAAAGATTTTCTCATCCTTCACTCTTTTCTTGCATTCCCTCCGAAGGTGCTCCCTGGGCTTGCAGTAAAAGCACTCGGGGTTGTACTTGTTACTGTTCGAGTGCCTTCTCTGAGGAAGGTTTGGCTTTCTCGGAGGCGGATGACTCTGTGTTGGTTTCATAGAGTCTTGAGTCTGTTCCTGCTTTTGGGCTTCCCTGACGGCGGCCACCAGTACCTTTGCCTGTGCTTTTTGTTGTTCCTCGTCTCTTCTCATATAAACCTTTAGAGCCTTCCTTAGTAATTTCTGTAATTCTTTTTCCTGCCAGCCTTCTATTTTCTCTAGTTTTCTCTATATATCCTCCCATGATTTCGCAACGAATTGTGTTTTTAGCATAACCTCCCTGACAGGGGAGTCCGGATCTGTCCCCGAATGCATTCAAAGTCCTTTCCTTAGTCTCTCTAGCCATTCTGTGGGTGTCTCATCTTTTCATTGGCATTCCTGGAATACCTTACTGATATTTTGTTCTTTTGGCACTGCTTTCCCTATACCCTGTATTACCATATTTCTCAGTTCTATCATTTTTGTTCAGTCCTCCTCATTCTGAGCATTCCATGATAGCCTCTGATCTGGCCACTTCTGGTTCCCCCATGTCCCTTGGGGATTCCTGTGATCCCAGTCTCATATCGCCACTTGTCTTATCATATCCCTTATGATAAGACAATGACCTTCGTATGCCGTTATATCATCGTAAGTGTATACGCTTGTCCCCAGGAATTCATCTAGCTTTCTGCTACTCCTATCGGATTGTCCATCAAACTCCCCATCTCTTTCTTGAAAGCCCTTACATCCTCAGTATTAATTGGTACATTTACGTACCAAATTATTCCTGGGGCAATGGGCATTTCTCTTAAAGAGATTCTGTTTGTCCTCCTCGCTCTCACTATCATCATTGGCCACCCTCCTTGTCTTGTGCCATATTCGGCTGGCTGGAGGAGAACTGGTTTCCCCAGTATGACAGGCTTGCCACTTGCTTTCCACTGGCAGCAGTAGGGGAGGGGGCTGAGCACTATCTTGTGGATACTATGGAGCCAAGCCTGTCCCTGTGGGAGCAGGACTTACGGCTGCTGCACTGGGAGCGGAGGTGCCTGTGCCTGTGTGGGTGGGTGTGAAGGACCCAAGGATGCAGGCAAAGGAACCTGAGCCTGCAGAGGATATGGAGGCGGAAGGTTATCTAAGGGCTCCCACGTTTCTCCCTGAATCATGGCACTCCTGTAAGTTTTAACTGTGCTAGCATATTCCCATAGTTTGGCATAGCTCATCTCCTCACTTTCTGGCAGGTACTCATCGTACACGTAGTCGTGCAAAGCTCGGCAAGTCCACCTTTCGAAAGTGCCAAACATCAGCCATGTTAGGTGTCTTTTAATCTCTTTTCCTCCCCATACCTCAATGCAATAATGTATCATTCGTTCCTTGGATCTCATACTTCTCTTGAGGCAGTCCTCCCAGTGTTCTAACATCCACCCCAATGGACTATTTCTCGGAATTTCAGGTAAACCGTTCTCCTGTTCCTTTTTTGATTTACCCTGAGTTTTTCCCTGCATCTTACTCTTTTTCTGCCCCACCTTCCTCGAGTCTATTTCTTTTAGTCTCTCCATACCGTGTTCCTGTGTTGTATTTCGATATGAGTCCTAAAGTTTTCCCTGAATCAGTACCGTACCTGTTTTTAATCCTAATTGAACGTTACCAGCCTGCTAGGCTCACATTGTCGGTTTGCCGACTGGTAGAAGGCTCTCTTACCTGGACTTACTGAAGTCCTGGACCAAAAAAATTTACCAGCTTCCGAACGCTTGGGAACGTACCCTCCCTTTCTGGTCCGCCCGTGATCAAACCCCTGAACTCCCCTCCCCGGAGTTACAGGCTTTACGTGTGAAATGAGCTCCTCTGCTTCCCCCTTGACCGACCCCTTCCCTCGAGGGAGAGAGGAGCTGGGATCTTGGAGTTTGCACTCACTTTGTGATAGTATCATGTCTCACACACGCGCTCAATCACACCTCACTCAACCACATGATATGATTCTTTTTTCCGTGTGGATTCTTCGTGCACGTAGACTTCTATGAGTGAAAAAATGTTGCCGCAGCCTCGGAGACCCACCTCCAAATACCTGAGAGCTATTTTTGGGCCCCCTTTTTTTTTTTAAATCTCGTCCCAGATTGTATCTTTTAGCTTTTGGTTTGTCTGATTGGTCCTACAGGGCTTCCCAACCTTGTTGGGCCACTGAAATGACCAGGGCACATCCTGACCAGAGGAAGGGGGTCCCCAGAACCCCTAAATCAGATCATGTAGGGGTCACTAAGATTGTTGTAGATAAAAACTGATCAAACCAATTTAATAATAATAAATATATGTATATAATTTATTGTGCGACTGATATACAGTTTTGAGATCCACAATCAAAGGGACAGCATTGAGCCTGGATGGACACTGGGTGAACACTGATCCGACCTCTATCGCATCAGACCCGCTCTGTTCACTAAGGCAGTCTGGTACAGTCAGGTTTTATACCCTTTCTGTTGCTCGAGGCAGCGCCTCTCTTGTTCTTTTCATAGTCAAACACATTCATGATGTCCTCTTTCTCCAAGTTGCACTGGACAATGTGGTTCCTGGCAAGCTGTGAATGCTGATGGTAGGGGGAACCTGGTATTGGGATGCAAGTTCCCTGATAACTTCTGCTATCTCAATCTCAGTGCTTGATGAGCGTTGACCGCCCAGGTGGCCTTTGAGAAATGATCCATCTCCTTCCCCAGCTAGGCTCTTTTAATTGCAAATTAGACCCCCTCCTTCCTGCTGTCTGCAGTTTTGCAATGACATGCAGCAGTCTCTAAGCATGAAGCAATTCCATGTGGATTTGAAAATGCTTTTGAGTATTTCTTTTAAACATTATAACATATCTTCCTCTCATATTCTACATAAGCACAAATTACCTATATCACATATTACAGAATGGTACCAATTCTAGCCTTTATTTTGCCTTCTTTTGCTGCCATGCATCAAACTGGGTCAGACTCATCAATGACCTGGGTTCTTCCAGGATGGGGTGTGCAAGGACGATCCCTCAGCTCATGTGTGGACCTGGTGTGAACCAGGCCAGAGACGTGACTGTCATCCATAGCCAGCCCCTGTCTGCCAAGAGAACAGGGAGCTGCAGCTCTGAGGAACTCAGGGGTGAGGCAGCAAACAGCCCAAATGCCTAGTTTATATCAGTTACTGGTCAGGAGTATTTACTGCTGAGAGATTTTTATTGTCCTGCCCAGAGCTGGAAAAAAAGAACCCTGGCAGTTTGCTTTAGCTGTGAAGAGACTCTTTTCAACAGGTTCCAGCTCTTCTGCTTGTCTAAATTAAAAGCAGAGCCAAACTCTTCTGTTGGTCACATCAAACCAACATAAGTTTCAGGAGTCTGTGGAAGACATAAGAGTGTCAACATTATTTCATTTTATAATACTTACAGTCTTCTAATTCAGTCATGAGATAATTAGGCCATCACTGACTATATCAAAAAACGGGAAAAAGCACTGAAGAAGAAGTTTTTTTACAACTAAGTTTTAAAAACTAATGAATGCATTTCATAAAGAAAACCATGTAGTAAGAATACAGTAATTTAAACATCTCAAATCTCTTTGATAATGGAACCCCGAATCCCAGTCATGTGCAGTGCAGCCTCAGCTGTCCCTTTGAGGCCAGAGAACTGCCAAGGCTCAGGGCTGGGATGAGCCTTCACCCAAAACCAGTTCCAAGACTGATTTGGAATCAATCCAGAGCAAGGCCTACACAAAGAGCAAAGTCTCAAGGCCAAAGCCAAACCTTCATCATGTTGGATTTGTTTTAACACTGATCTGGAGCAAATTTGCTTGACCTGCAACACCACTCTTACTGTAAAACTTTACATGAGGTACTAAATAAGCACTGTCCTGTCCTGTCCTGAGCTGTGCTGCCCAAATACTGTGGAGAACTTGCTCTGCCTCTGCCCTGTGCCCCTGGGGCTTCTCTTGGCCAGGCAGCCTCAGTGGGAGCCAGCACTGGCTGCTGCCCCAGCGGGCCACCAGGACAAGGCCCAGTAATTAAGAGGCCAATGGAAGCACGGGGCAGCAGCAGAAGCCTCAGCAGAGTTATTTGGACAACCATGGACTGGCCACAACTCCACTGCAGCATGACTCCCAGTCAGGCTACGTATGCAGGAGCAGAGTTTTAAGAAAACTGTGGAGAAAAATCAACAACTGACCATCTGTTCTCATACAGCTTGCGAATGCCAAGATAGCAGCCTATCAGCACAAGTGGCACAGTGAACACTGTCACCACCGTGCCTATCATGCAGGTCCTGCGCACATCCTGGAGGCAGACAATTCTTGGGAAGCGCACTGGATCCGGGGCATATATTCCTGTTTCATTGATAACGTCTGTGGGAGCAATGGGGAGCGTGAGCCCGTGCTGTGCTGCACTGCTGAGCTGGCAGCAAGGTGGATACAGGCAGGACGTTCTCTGTTTCCCCCAGAGCTGGGGCCTGCAGGCACCTTGCCGGCCCTTGGCACAGGCTGTGCCAGCCAACAAAGCCCAGCAGGCCGGGAGGAGAGCCCGGGGGCAGCGCAGCTGCTTGGGCAGTGGCTGCTGCCAGGGACACGGGCCAAAGCCATCCCTGAGTAGCCACTGCCACCCCTGGACCTCCCTGCCCCGTGACAGCTCCCCCAGCCCCAGGGGACAGTCAGGCCCTCTCAGGAGACACTGGAGCAATCACCTGCTGTGCCAGTGCCTGGAACCGCCTGTTCTCCTGCAGAAGAGGCTGCCACTGAGCCGCTGCTTCTTCCTGGAACAGCCACCTTCTGTGCCAGCTTTTCGGTCATCGCTTGAGAAATAAAAGGGACAGATGGATCAGATGGGACAGTTCCCCATTAGGGAGATATCGTCTTCAGAAGCTAATACTGGTGAAAGTCACGGACAATGATCAGGAAATCAGATGAGCTTTTGGGATTGGACAGGCCCCTCCCTTCTCCAAAGCACCACCTCTCGTGATCTGCCTGGAGACTGGGAAATTGCAGGGGATCTCAGGGTGGGCATGGCCCATGGTGCAGTTTGGGCTCCCTGGTGGCAGATGCCAAATGCCTTCCTGCAGAGGCTGGGCAGAAGCTGCAGCCAGGCCAGGATGGGAAACAGCCCTGCAGGGCGTCAAAGCAGCAGCAGCAGCAGCGGGGCAGCGAGGCTGCCATGGATCCCTTCCTGCTGTGCCGGGCACGGCGTGTCCAGATGTGCAGCCAAAGCCCCCAGCTGCTGAGTCCCAGGGGAAGCATGAGGGAAATACACTCACCACGGCACCCCTCCAGATCACTCAGCATCTTGTTCAGAAATTTGGCTGCCTCCAGTGGCTTGCTTCCTCCTGTGTCTTGGTTCTTCCATCTAGGAGGACCTTAATGGAAAGTGATTCAATTTCTCCTTCAGGCCTGAGTGGCAGTGAGGGCACCTGGGTGACTGGTGCCCTCCAAGGCACTCCCTCAGCTCTGCCTCCCACTCAGGAGCACAGGTGGTTTCTCAGTGAGCTTTGCTTGGGTGGTATGTGCAAAGTGGTGAAGTATTGGTGGATCAGGCTCTGATGTTGTACAGTTCAAGAAGCTGATGACATAGAGAGCCTTGCAAAGTCTTTCAACTGGAGAAATGATTTTTGTTTCTCTCTATTGCTGATTGAGGACTCTTTTGAGGGTTTGATGCATCCTTTCTATGACGGATTGTCCTGTGGGGTTTGCAGGTATACCTGTCTTATGTTCTATTCCCCACTCAGTGAAGAACTCTTTCAACTTGCGAGAGGTATAGGCAGGTCCATTGTCTGTTTTGATCTCCTTTGGTACTCCCAGGGTAGCAAAGGCCAGGAAAAAATGTTTTATGGTGTGCTGCGCAGTTTTTCCTGGTTGTGTTGATCCAAGTACTGCTCCTGAAAATGTATCGACCGATACATGCAAGTATTTTGACTTTCCAAAAGGTGCAAAGTGGGTTACATCTGTCTGCCACAGCTGTTTAAACCTCGGGGATTGACTCCCGTCTCCATAGATGGTATCTGGTAGTTTTGACGGTTTGGGCATGTGGCAACAATAGCTTCTGCTTGATCTTTTGAATGCTTGAACATTCTGATAAGGGCAGGCACATTTTGATGAAAAAATGAGTGTGACAACTTTGCCTGGGCAAAGATGTTAGGGACATTAGCAGTCTCTATTGCCATGGCTAAGGTGTCTGCTTTCCTGTTCCCTTCTGGAATGAAACCTGGGAGGTCAGTGTGTGACCTCACGTGCATTATATGGTAAGGTTGTTTTCTGTGGGAAATGAAGCGTGTTAATGTAGAAATCAATTGGTATAACTTTGGATTGGAAACCTCTTTGAGAAGAGCATGTTCTGCTCTCATAGATATGCCAGCAACATAAGCTGAGTTTTATGTGACCAGATTAAAAGGTTCATTTTTGAATTTCTCAAAGGCTCTGACAACAGCTGCTAATTCTGCAATCTGTGGAGATCGCTCCACTATTTCTATGTCAGATTCCCAGTTTTGGGTCTTAGGGTCTTTCCCGGTCCTTACCGACTTGTGGGACGACCCTGAGCCATCTGTAAATGCTGCAAGGTAGGGCTGGAGAGGAATGGGGGGGGATTTGGGTGTTCTGCAGGAAGCACTGCCAATTGGAGGTATCTCTCCTGAGAATTCACCTTAACTGGCTTGGTGAGCCACAGGTTTCCTCCAGCTAAAGTCCACTTTCTTCCAGAGAGGATCATATTCAAGAAAGAGTCCAACCTGTAAGCTTTACACACTGCTCATGTTTATAGTTTCATATTTATCAAGGAAATGCTTTCTTCTTTTAGGCTCAGATTTTAAAAGCTCTTTTAGCATCTAAATCCCTCTTCTAGACCTTCATCTGAGACCTACTTGCTATCACTTAGATCTGAAATCCCAGCCATGACCTTAAGTTATAATCCCTAATGCAGGAAACAAGAGTTTGCATTTAGTCAAGAAAGTGTTTAAGTACCTGCAAGTGATTAAATGTTGTCCTAAATTGGAGTGTGTAATTATAATCACCTATTCCTGATTTCATATTCCAGACTCATATTCCTGCAATCTGTATGACTTAAACATGAACTTCTTCTGAGAGCACAGGTTCCTGTGCCAGGGTTTGAACTGCCCCTGTCATGTCACTGGGTTCCTAAACCAGCCTAGTTGACCAAATAGTTCATAGTTCTTTTCTTCAGGTGCCCATCCTGATCTTCCTACTCTGATGAGTGTGCCAGGTTTGTGTCTGGACTATCTTTCAGCTTTTACTTTTTAATCCCTGTCAAGTTAGTGAGTCAGCTCAACTTTAAAGGTACATTTCAATAAATTCCTTCCTGAAAAGCTTGAGTTCAATTCATTTCAGTGCAAAAGACATCACAAGAAATTGTATACTTACTATTGGTGTTGTATCAAGAGTGTGTAGTTGCCAGTGCCTGATGACAGGAGAGTTTAGGAAGTCAGGCAAGTCCCATTTTTATGCAGTGCCCAGGGATTTATTCTCACAGGACAAATCATTGGTCACTATTCCCTAAACTCCCTTTCCCCCCCCCTCTAAGTTCTGCTGCAGCACAAGGTGACATCTTCCATGTTCTAATGGAATCCTATGATTTTAAAGTGTTGTTTCTAAAAATACCACACATTAAAATATTACTACAGTACAAATGTCACATCTACTGCTTCTTTCACCCATTGAGCCATTTGCCCTGTCAGAAAAGGAAACTGGATTGGTTTGACGTGAATTGTTCTTGCCAAATATGAGTTAGCTTTGTTTTCTATACTAGATTGGAGGTGGCTTAGAAATCGATTACTTAATAAAGTGTCCATATTCTTTTTCTCTGTAAGAGCATTGGAGGTGTCTTGGTGGGAAAAGACAGCTTTTGCTAAGGAAGGCAGGAGCCTTCCATGAAATGGACAATGTCAACCCCCTCCCTTCAAATTGCTATAATTTTGAAATTAAAAAGTTCTCAGTTAAAGATATGGGAATAGGAATAACAGTTCTTTACTAGGAAAACTGAAAATACAAATGCAACAGTACAAATGAAAAAAACCCAAAACCCACAGCCAGAGTCAGAGCAGGACCTGACACCCTGTGGGTCAGTGTAGCAGGCCCAGGGGCTGCAAGGCCTCCTTGGCGGTCAGACGCCTGAGCCTAGGAAATGCCAGGTCAGCATGACTGGACCCTAGCAGCCCCTCTCTTCCGCCTTTCCGACCCTGCTTATCTCTCTGTAAGCCCATAGGTCACTTTCCCCTGACCCTTTCTCTTGGACAGTTTTCAAAACCCCTGTAGGGTATAAAAACCCCTGATTCTGCCTGGTTCGGCACAAGAGCTGTCACTGGGAACCTTCGTGGTACACCTGCATAAAGAATCCTGTGGAACCCCACACGGCCTTCTCCTCTCTCTCCCTGCGTCTGCTGCTGCAGCACCTAGCAAGCCACGAGCTGAAATCACTGAGCTGATAATCATCAAGAGCTGAAAATCACTATAGCTTGCCTAGGCTGCTTGAGCCTCCACTGAGTTATCCTGGCTCCGGCACCCTGCTGGGCATCAGCCTGGTGGGAAACTGCTGTGATAAACTGGCACCCAAACTGAATGCTGGACCTGGCATTTCAGAGGAGCAGCATTTCTTCTTGAAATTGTCACTGCCTTTGCTCACCAGACGTCCTGGAAGAAGAAGCCCTCCGTTTTAGCAGGACTCTTCTGAAAGGCTGTCAGTCGACCCTCAAACCGCTGACATCTGGGCACAAAAAGTGCTCGAGGAGACTGATTCAGCAGACTACCTGCTGGCAGACCTTTGACCCACATCTGGCTGAAGAAGTGTACGTTTTAAAACAGCCTTTCTTGCACGCAAAAAACTTTTCCCTTGGGTCCTTTTTTTTTTTTTTTTTCTTCTCTTTTTTTCTGCTGTCAGGGAACGGGAACATGGGATCGAAGCTCAGTATGTTAAAACAATCCCAGAATGAGAGAGATTTATATTTACTAATCCTAGAAATCCTATCTTCTAACAACTTTTCTTTTTCTAAAGGTAACCTTTCAAAAACTAACCTGAAAAAATTTATAAAATGGATTCTTTCCCACTTTCCGGATACTAACACATACACTACCACTTTAGACTCCTATTGGGATAGAATTGGGACCACGATATATAAGTTTCACACTAACCAAGATTTTTCTGTAACTCAGTTTATCCCTATATTTCACATTATAACCAAAGCCATAGAAAAAACTAACAAAAAACCTGTAACTATAGTGCAAACCTTTTATGAACAAAGTGCTAACTTATCTGTTTCACCAGAACCCTTTCCTTCAAATGCTAATCGCGCTGATAACATTCCTTCACCCTCCACTCTTCCCCTGGTTCCTAGTGTCCTGCCGTCCCCCCTCCCCTTGTGCCGCCTCCCCCACCCCTGCCGTGCCCGAGGCTCCTGCCTGTGTCCCCCCCTCCCCCTTGGACGTGAATTCCACTGTGCAGCCCGCGGCATCCTGCGAGCGACCTTGCTCTGCGTTATCTCCAAGTGCAACTGCGCCTGTTTCCGTTTTGGCTCAGAGAATTACTGCCTTTCCAGTAGATTATAAAAAGGAAAAAAGGGGCGGTGCTACTACTAGAAAGACATGGGAACCTATTACAAATAAAGAACTTGTACAAAAGAACATGGTAGAAGTTCACATATTTTTAGAAATTCCCTAGAATCTACGTTCTCAGCACATGTTCTGGTACCCCGCGATATTAAAAATATTGCCCAGTGCCTCCTTTCTCCTGCCGAGTACATGCTTTGGGAAAGGCATTGGAAAAAGCAATTAAAAACATTATCAGATAACTATGCTGCTGATGCTGATAAGTCAAACCTTACACTCGAACAGCTGGCTGGTGAAGGGGATTTGCAGAAACCCTCTCACCAAGCTGATACCTTACCTAAGACAACACTACAAGACATGGTTATTGCAGCAGAAACCTCCTTACTTCTTACCCCTGATGACTCTATTTCTACCCAACACTTTTCTAGTATTAAACAAGGAATAGATGAAAGCTTTATCAAATTTGTAGATAGAATTAAGGATGCTCTGGAAAAACAGATAGAGAGCACAGAGGCAAGGAAAGAACTGTTGTGTAAGCTTGCCATGAGTAATTCAAAAGAAAAATGTAAAGCAATTCTGAGAGTCTTACCCTTAGACACAGAACCTACCATAGAGCAAATGCTGGAAAGCTGCACACGCCACCTGTCCACTGAAGACACAGTGGCCCAAGCAGTTACTAAGGGTGTTGCAGAAGGAGTTTCTGGTGCATATGCAGCAATAGCTTCTAAAGACCAGGTCCGCTGCTACCACTGCAGAGACTTTGGACATTTTATAAAGGACTGTCCAGAGAGGTCACCTACCAGGTACCCTCGCAATTTCTACCAAAGGTCCCAGAATCAGCAGTACTATCAGCCGCGTCCGGGAAACTTCCAGTGGAGCGTGGTGGGGCCCCAGGCAAGGACACCAAATCAAAGGCCATCCACAGCCAGTCACGCACCATCCCAGGAGATTCCAGACCACATGAGGAGGACCCAACACACAGAGCAATACCGAGGGGAACCCGCCAGCTACTGGTAACTGCTATGTCCATTGACTTTAAAAATGACAAGGTTTATCGTGTTCCCACAGGCAAACGTGGGCCAAAAGGTGGTCCTTCTAACATCCTAATTATAGGTGATACTCTCTCTAGCCCAAAGGAAGTATTTGTTGTTCCAGAAGTACAAACAGTGTACTCGGGACAAGAAATCTCTGTCCAGGTGTACTGCACAGACTTACCATTTTTTCTTCCAAAGGGTACTCCGTTTGCACAAGCCTTTATACTCCCTAAGAATCACAGGGAACAGCTTCCTCTCAACCCCACAGCAATGTGGACACAAGCTGTGGGACCGAGTAAGCCTGTCATCGAGTGCAGTATTACCTGCAGAGGAGAGAAGTTCCACCTATCAGGGATGCTGGACACCGGTGCAGACGTGACCATCATCGCTCGCTCAGAATGGCCAGCACACTGGGAACTACAACCTGTGGCAGGCATGATTACAGGGATCGGTGGAGCTACAGTTTCCATGCGGAGCAAGAACTACATCCTTGTCGAAGGGCCTGAAGGCAAGTTGGCAACCATCCGCCCATTCGTGGTAAGGGACCCCCTCACCTTGTACGGACGGGACATTTTATGTCAGTGGGGTGCTTCCCTATGTATATTCCCAGTCCGGATTTCTAACTGGGGCCACTGAGGAGCGCGCACTGCCAGACACTCCTCGTCTCACCTGGAAATGCCATAACCCGATCTGGATCGAGCAGTGGCCCCTCTCTAAAGTCAAACTGCGTGCACTGCATGCCCTTGTGGATGAACAGCTCGCCAAAGGCCACATCGTAGAGACCACCAGCCCTTGGAATTCTCCAGTCTTCGTACTACAAAAGCCTGGAATGGACAGGTGGAGGCTCCTCCACAATCTTTGCAAAATCAACGAGGTCATCGAGGACATGGGTCACCTCCAGCCTGGCCTGCCCTCACCATTGATGCTGCCTAGAGACTGGACACTTGCTATCATTGATATTAAAGACTGTTTCTTCAGCATCCCGCTGCATCCCCAGGACGCCCCACGGTTTGCCTTCTCCGTCCCCTCTCTTAACAGAGAGGCTCCACTCAAAAGATATCATTGGCTTTTTCTTCCTATAGGTCTCAAGTGCAGTCCCACTCTATGCCAGTGGTATGTTGCTCACATCCTGTCGCCTGTTCGGAACCTATTCCCAGATGCAATCATCCATCACTATATGGACGATATCCTGGTCTGTGCACCAGAAAAAACGTACTTGGACAAAGCAGTTAAAAGGACTATTGAAACCATAGAAAAGGCAGGATTCGAGATCCATGAGGACAAAATACAGTACACCAATCCATGGACTTACCTTGGACTCCAGATCCGGGAAAGGACCATCGTACCCCAGCAGCTCGCCATCCGAGACAACCCAAAAACTCTGAGAGACTTACACAGTCTTTGCGGATCCATCAGCTGGGTATGTCCACTGCTAGGAATTACAACAGAGGACCTCGCTCCACTGTTCAACCTTCTTTGGGGCAAGGAGGATCTGGACTCTCCATGCACTCTAACACCAGAGGCCCGAGATGCCATCACCAAGGTCCAAGAAGCCCTGTCTTCACGCAAAGCCCATCGCTTTGAGCCCAGCCTGCCTTTCCAGTTCGTCATTCTGGGAAAAGCACCTTGGTTCTATGGACTGATCTTCCAATGGGACACTCAATTTCGAGACCCTTTACTAATACTGGAATGGATCTTTACAAATAACCAACCCACAAAGACAATTACCACCTTCCAAGAAATTATGGCACATTTAATAAAAAAGGCTAGAACTCGCCTCCACTCCCTTGCAGGGTGTGAGTTCACATGCATATATTTGCCAGTGACCACTGGGGACGTGGAACATTTGCTCCAGACCAATGAAAATCTCCAGTATGCCTTAGACAGCTATACAGGCCAAATTTCCGTACGTATCCCAAAACATCAGCTTTTTAATTGTGATGTAACCTTTCATCTGACCCCAAAATTAATCCAAAGTAGAACACCTCTCAAAGCTCTAACCATCTTTACAGATGGCTCAGGGTCATCCCACAAGTCAGTAATGACATGGAAAGACCCTAAGACCCAAAACTGGGAATCTGACACGGAAATAGTGGAGCGCTCTCCACAGATTGCAGAATTAGCAGCTGTTATCAGAGCCTTTGAGAAATTCAAAAATGAACCTTTTAATCTGGTCACATAAGATTCAGCTTATGTTGCTGGCATAGCTATGAGAGCAGAACATGCTCTTCTCAAAGAGGTTTCCAATCCAAAGTTATACCAATTGATTTCTACATTAAAACGCTTAATTTCCCACAGAAAACATCCTTACCATATAATGCACATGAGGTCACACACTGACCTCCCAGGTTTCATTACAGAAGGGAACAGGAAAGCAGACACCTTAGCCATGGCAATAGAGACTGCTAATGTCCCTAACATCTGTGCCCAGGCAAAGTTGTCACATGCGTTTTTTCATCAAAATGTGCCTGCCCTTATCAGAATGTTCAAGCATTCAAAAGATCAAGCAGAAGCTATTGTTGCCACATGCCCGAACTGTCAAAACTACCAGATACCATCTATGGGGACGGGAGTTTAAACAGGTTTAAACAGCTGCCAGCTGTGGCAGACAGATGTAACCCACTTTGCACCTTTTGGAAAGTCAAAATACTTGCATGTATCGGTCGATACATTTTCAGGAGCAGTACTTGGATCAACACAACCAGGAAAAACTGCGCAGCACACCATAAAACATTTTTTCCTGGCCTTTGCTACCCTGGGAGTACCAAAGGAGATCAAAACAGACAATGGACCTGCCTATACCTCTCACAAGTTGAAAGAGTTCTTCAGTGACTGGGGAATAGAACATAAGACAGGTATACCTGCAAACCCCACAGGACAATCCATCCTAGAAAGGACGCATCAAACCCTCAAAAGAGTCCTCAATCAGCAATAGAGAGAAACAAAAATCATTTCTCCAGTTGAAAGACTTTGCAAGGCTCTCTATGTCATCAGCTTCTTGAACTGTACAACATCAGAGCCTGATCCACCAATACTTCACCACTTTGCACATACCACCCCAGCAAAGCTCACTGAGAAACCACCTGTGCTCCTGAGTGGGAGGCAGAGCTGAGGGAGTGCCTTGGAGGGCACCAGTCACCCAGGTGCCCTCACTGCCACTCAGGCCTGAAGGAGAAATTGAATCACTTTCCATTAAGGTCCCCCTAGATGGAAGAACCAAGACACAGGAGACAGCAAGTCTCTGGAGGCAGCCAAATCTCTGCACAAGATGCTGAGTGATCTGGAGAGGTGCCATGGTGAGTGCATTTCCCTCATGCTGCCCCTGGGACTCAGCAGCTGGGGGCTCTGGCTGCACATCTGGACACGCCGTGCGCGGCACAGCGGGAAGGGATCCATGACAGCCTCGCTGCCCCGCTGCTGCTGTTGCTGCTTTGACGCCCTGCAGGGCTGTTTCCCAGCCTGGCCTGGCTGCAGCTTCTGCCCAGCCTCTGCAGGAAGGCATTTGGCATCTCCTGCCAGGGAGCCCAAACTGCACCATGGGCCATGTCCACCCTGAGTTACCCTGCAATTTCCCAGTCTCCAGGCAGATCACAAGAGGTGGTGGTTTGGAGAAGGGAGGGGCCTGTCCAATCCCAAAAGCTCATCTGATTTCCTCATCCTTGTCCATGACTTTCACCAGTGTTAGCTTCTGAAGACGACACCTCCCCATGGAGAACTGTCCCATCTGATCCATCTGTCCCTTTTCTTTCTTCAGCGATGACCCAAAACTTGGCACAGAAGGTGGCTGTTCCAGGATGAAGCAGCGGCTAAGTGGCAGCCTCTTCTGCAGGAGAACAGGCAGTTCCAGGCACTGGCACAGCAGGTGATTGCTCCAGTGTCTCCTGAGAGGGCCTGAGCCTGTCCCCTGGGGCTGGGGGAGCTGTCACGGGGCAGGGAGGGCCAGGGGTGGCAGTGGCTGCTCAGGGATGGCTTTGGCCCCTGTCCCTGGCAGCAGCCACTGCCCAAGCAGCTGCACTGCCCCTGGGCTCTCCTCCCAGCCTGCTGGGCTTTGTTGGCTGGCACAGCCTGTGCCAAGGGCCGGCAAGGTGCCTGCAGGCCCCAGCTCTGAGGGAAACAGAGAACGTCTTGCCCGTATCCACCGTGCTGCCAGCTCAGCAGTGCAGCACAGCACGGGCTCACGCTCCCCATCGCTCCCACAGATGCAGCCGGCACCACAACACGTGTTCCCAATGCCCAGAAGGGCCTCGGAAGGTGTTGCTATTTTTGGAGCCCTCTGTTTGCATGTGATAAGGGCAAGTTTGGCTATCTGTTTCTGCCAGGAAATTATTTGAAGAGCTCATCCGAGCCTTGACTCAGAGCTTCTCCATTGCAGTTCATGTTGTAATAAATAGGTGTGATTCCTGCTGATAAAATTGTAAAGTAATCAATATTGATATAATAATTAATATTTGAAAACAGTAGAACAGTTAGAAGGTGTAATGCCAAGGAAGAAAGGGAGAGGAGGGGCTCCCCCCGTTCTCCTGCAGATGTTCAGAACAGGAAGAAGAAAGAGATAAGTATTACTGAATTTAGTTGGAAGAGAGGAAAGTTTGGTTGGACATCCAGGAAAATGTTAATTATAGGAGATTTATTGCTTTGATGCTAGAACATAGTATTGGCTTGTATGATATTAGCTTTGACTTACATTATACCAGCTTGTTGCGCATGTGTAATCCAAAAGGTGAATCAAAGGACATCGAGGAAGAGGAGAGGCCTTCATCAGAGATGACCCCAAAGAACAGTGCAACCACCTAAAAAACGGTGGAGCATGCGTGGTAAAAGTGATAATGAAGGTGGAGATACAAGTGTGACAAATTGAAAATGGGAGGAGATGGTGATGATGTACAGTGTAAAAAGGAGAATTTTAGGCTTGGCAATTTGTATGTGAGGGGACAGGGGTCAAGCCCGGCCCTCCGTACCCCTCGTGTACCCCGCACGATTATTTTTCCTTATGTGCTATTATAAGAACCAAATTATCCCTTATCATAACCAAATTATATTGTCAATATTTTGAGTGGATTCAATTTCATATACTTTTCAGCTACTTCATTAAAATTGCTGCAACATTTAATTTGCTTGGTTTTCTTTCATGATACAGTAATTGGAGAAATATAACAAAATTTTTGACTGTAATTCAGTCCTAGCAGTCAGTTTTATACCCCTCCCCTTATTTTCTATTGCTATAGCATATTTTATTACCAATGGGTTGCTCCTTTCCCCCCTGTGATGTTGGTTTTGCCCCACTTGTCCATCTCTCCAAAGACCTGCCCTTTTTTTCACTCCTCCCATTGCATGTCAGTCCCTCTCCAAGCCTGCCCCTTGCTCTAGAAACTTCCCTATCAATTTTGTATCCTTCGGAATCCCATTGGTTTGTTTAAGTTCTTCCCCTCCCCTGTAATCCCCAATTGGTTTAAACCTTGTATTCCCCGCCTGGTGTTCCACCCTCAGTTTCTCCCAATTGGCTAAAGATTGTATCCTGCCCTGGGACCCTGCATTGTTTGTAAGTTGGTGTATGCCTTTAATGCAGTGTTGGTCTGGCCCTGGTCGTCTGTAGAGTAATCACCTTAGGAAAACATAGAGCAGACCTCACCCTGTTCCTTGTCCCTACCCTCAGGGCAGTCCTACCCCCAAGGCAGTCCACCTGTGCTGTAGAGCAGCTGTGCCCTGCAGCCACAGCCCAGATTCGACAGTTTTCTGGGGGCAGCCCAGTGCCACTGTGGGTGTGGGCAGCTAGTGGGGCTGAAGAAATGGGGCAGCACAGCACTTCCCAAATCAGCTCTTCTGTTGCAGTAGAGAGATGCAGCTGTGACCAGATTGTCCTGGTGGTAGCACCAGCAAAGCCCACCCGGCAGCAGCACTGCCTGAGCTCCATGTCCAGGAGCAGCCGTGGATGCCCACGGTGTGGGCAGGCAGGAGCCAGGCAGGGGCTGCTGTGCCCAGCGACGGGGCCCCGAGGGGATGGGGGAGTCCATGCTGAGCGTCCCTGGGCTGAGGGCACATTTCCTTCTGTGGGATCATCTGGGCCTGGACCTGAAGAGGCACAAAGGGATATTTTGGGGTGCCTGATGAGGGTTCCAGGAGTCCCGGATGTTTTAAATGAATTAGCTTTTTTTGATTAATACGGAGAATTTATTCCATAATTAAAATTAATTCGTAGAAAATCTAGAAGCAAATATCAGATTGGCCCTGAAGCAGGCTGACAGCGTCAGGTGAGACAGGTGGGGCATTTCTCTCCCCTGTGCATCACGAAGGGACAGCTCTCTCAAAGTCTTTTTTGTCCATTTCCAAGCTTCAAGCGGTGTGGAGGGCAGGAGTTTTTCTGCTTTCTTATGGTTGTTTCTATCCTTTTTGCATATTCATGTATTTTTTCCTTTCTTGCTGCAGCTCTTGCTGAGAGTTTCCCCAAAACTGGTAAAAAATTCACTTTGTTAGAGGAAAATCTCCTGCAATATGCATTCTAGGAGGCACACATTTATCTTATAGATGATGCAAATCGAATGCACATTGCTGAGGTTTGGTCAGAGAAATAATCTTCTGGAATCAGCATTTCTGGGGACGAATATTCAGGCTAGGATTTTGGTGCATGTTGATTGCCCTGAACCCTCCTTTGTTATGCTAGGATTTTCATTAGGCGAGATTACTGTAGTCTCAGCATGAATTTGTGCATACAGTCTATCAGAATCCCTCCCTTTCTCTATTAATTTATTAAATTTGTACTTTTAGGATACACTTTGACAAAGCTTACTTATTTTCTAATTTTATGTTTAGTATTTATAAAACTTGACAACTACACTTTCATACTACTAGTCAGGGTATAAAATTAACAGCTCTTCTCATAAGGTAGATTATTCTAAATCTTTAATTTCTTTTCTTTGGATTGTCAATTATATTTTTTTATATCAATGCATGTGCTTATTGTAATTTAGATATATTTTGACTCCATAGTCGTTTAAGGCTGGTAATATTTGTAAAATAAGTTTTTCATGTTTTCTTATGTTGCCTGCTAAAATGTGTCTTTATAACTGTCTCATGTTCTTGTTTTCTAATTCTTGAGCAATTTGCTTTATTCTACTCTCAGGATTTATTTCTTCTCTATCTCTTGCAGAGCAAAAAGTTTTAATATATTGCTTACAAATTTTGCCATTTTATTCTTTTTGCTGTATTTCACATTTTCTTTATTGCAGTCTTTTACTACTCATAGTGCACCTTCTGAATTTGTTAAAATTATAGCGTACTACACTAACTTGGTAGTGTGCATATGGCTCATTCTTTTTGGGCTTGGATAACTAATACAGTGACAACAATCCTCTGCAGTTTTAACACTCTAGCTCTCTCAAAGCCCCTTTGGGTTGCAGCCAAAGGGCCAAGATGTGTATCTTCTTGGTAGCAGAGGTTACACCTTGGGATCTAGTCACTGACGTCATTCGTCTCATTCTCAGTATTTACTTCATAAGATTTATAAGAGCCTTTTAAATTGTTTTTCAGGATTTAGGATAGCACCTGCTTATTTCTAATTGTTATAGTTTTGTTTCTTTGACATTTTAGCTCTAAAGTTGTAATTAGTCTGTACACTTCTCTTTCTTTCAGCTATACTTGGCTTTTTTCCTTTATTTTAATTTGATCCTTATTAAATATCTAACGGCTTTTGTTATATCCTATCTGATTTAATGTTACTTTTAGTGTTTCTTGGAACTTAAATCTGGTTTGTATCTTATATACTTAATTTTTTTCCGATTTTTCACGAATCATATTATTGTTCTAATATATTCTTTACAGTGTTTCATTAGCTTTTACTTCTATTTCTTTTGTCTGTTATAACAAAAGCACAAAAATATTTTATTTTTTGAAATAAATTTGCATATCACACCTTAAATATTCAGTTCACTTAAAAGAACCTCATGAATAATACAGTTTAAAATAAAATATTTTACTTCTCCTAACAATGGGTTTTACAGCTTACAAGCTTAGGTATTAACATGCATCAGTCTATTTTACTTCAAGAAGTAGTGGTGACTTTTTAGTGAGGTTTGGCTGGTGTTTCTGTTGGTGGATTTACAGGTCTTCTGTCCTGCCTTTCTTTGCAGCTGAACCTGCTGGTGAAGGTGGTGCAGCTTCCCAAGCCACGTCCAGGACTGAGGCTCTGGGAGATGCTGAGGGTAGGTCAAGGCCTTTCCCCTGGGAGAGCTGCCAGCTCAGAGCCCAAAGCTGGGCCAGGGGGGCAGCGCTGCAGGTGCCAGCACAGAACCAGGCACGTGTGTGCCCTCGCCCTGCGCGATCCCCTCACCGCTCCTGCGGCTCAGAGGTGCCCGTGCAGATCAGCAGAGATGGCAGAAGCTTCTGTGGCTGTTGAGTTACAGGTGTGTCTGCAGGGAGGACTTCTCCAGCTCCTTTGCTGATTCCTACACAGAAGCCTGCCTCCCATGGCAGGGGTGAGTAGTGTGTCCCTGCTGACCCCACAGGCTGAGCCTTGCTTTTGTAGGTTCCATTCCTGGGAAATGGAATTCTGTTGCTCTAAGGTCCTCCGAGGGGGAAGGACCAAGCTACAGGACACCAGAAACCCCATGATGCATCCGAAAACATGAGGCAAATGCTGAAGGAAATGCAGCAGGCAGGAGAAGGTGGGTGCATTTCCCTCGTGCTTCCCCTGGGTCTCAGCATCTGGGGGCTTTGGCTGCGCATCTGGACACGCCGTGCCTGGCACAGTGGGAAGGGATCCATGGCAGCCTCGCTGCCCTGCTGCTGCTTTGACGTCTTGCAGGGCTGTTTCCCAGCCTGGCCTGGCTGCAGCTTCTGCCCAGCCTCTGCAAGAAGGCATTTGGCATCAGCTGACAGGCCGCCTAATTGCACCACAGGCCTGAGATCCCCTGAAATTTTCCAGTCGCCGGGTAGAACAGAAACGGCACCAGTTTGGAGAAGGGAGGGCCCTGGCCTTCCCAAAATGTTTATAGGGATTTCCTGATTCTTAGCCATGTCTTTGACAATCATTCCCTCCTGAAGGCGCCACCACCCCAGTGGGGAACAGCCCCACCTGATCCAGCTGTCCCTCTTCCTTTCTCCAGAAGTGGATGCAGAGGCTGGGCATAAGGCGGCATTTCCCAGAGGAAGCAGTGATTCCATGCCAGCCTCTGCTGCAGGAAGAGAGGCGATGCCAGGCACAGGCACAGGAGGTAATTGCTGTGCCTCTGGGCCTGAGCCCTGCTGAGGCTTGAGCTGCCCTCTCTGCTGTTTGGCAGTGCGGGCACAGCCTGGACTAGAGCGGCACAGCCCAGGGGAATTATCCCAAGCAGGCTCAGGGCACTCAGGTACTGAGCAGTCCTGCTGGGGTCCCTCCGTGGGAGACATGTCCTGAAACCTGGCAGCGACTGCACGGGGTGCCCATGGTGGGGAAAGGACAGAGGGAGAGAGCAAGGCTCCAGTGTGTCCTGAGAGGGCCTGGCTGTTTGCCCTTGGGATCTGGGAGCTGTCCCAGCAGAAGGAGGGCAGGAGGGACAGAGGGAGGGATGGATACCTGTGTCACTGCCTGCTGCAGTTTTCGCTGGGGTTTTAGAGAGGATTTCCTCTGTGTCTGAGGGAGAGAACCCGGAGGCCCTGCGCTGCTCCAGACACCCCTCCCAGGGATGTTGCTGAGGGCAGGGAAAGAGTGTGGAGAGTGACCAGGAGCCAGCCCAGAGCTCCCCAGGCCCCTGGGCAGCTTTGGCCATGTCTATTCACATCTGGCTCCCATGGCCTTACCTGACTCCCTGGCAGTGCCCAGTTCCCTGTGGCAGAAAGAGATCCCAGCACACACTGGAAAATGTTCTCATCTGTGCTGCATTGTAGATGAGGGTGCTGGGAAGGCTTCTCCATCAGCTTGGATGAATAAAGTTTTGAAGCCCTTGGAGCCTCCTGCAGGTATGTTCTCAGTGTGCCACCAAGGAAGAATTGTAGACAAGCGGGCAGGCACCAGGTGACAGAAGCTTCTGTGGCTGTTGTGTTACAGATGTGTCTACAGGGAAGACTTCTCCAGCTTCTCCAGCTGCTACCTTGGATGCTGCACTCAAGCCCAGCACCCATCTCAGGGGTGAGTAGTGTGTCCCTGCTGACCCCACAGGCTGAACCCTGCCTTTCTGGGATCCATTCCTGGGAAATGGAAATATTTTTCTCTAAGGTACTCCAACAGGGAAAATCCAAGATACAACAGATAAGATATCCCTGGAACCATCCAAACAGATGAGGCAAGAGCTGAAGGAACCCCTGCAGACAAGAGAAGGTGGGTGCATTTCCCTCATGCTTCCCCTGGGACTCAGCAGCCGGGGGCTTTGGCTGCACATCTGGACACGTCGTGCCCGGCACAGCGGGAAGGGATCCATGGCAGCCTCGCTGCCCCGCTGCTGCTTTCACGCCCTGCAGGGCTGTTTGCCAGCCTGGCCTGGTTGCAGCTTCTGCCCTGCCTCAGTAGTAAGTTATTTGGCATCAGCTGACAGGCAGCCCACACTGTAACAGACCCTGAGATCCCCCACTATATCCATCCCTGCAGATTAGGAAAAGGGTGGTTGTTTGGAGGTGGAAGTGCTCTCATCATGCCACTGTAACCTGGCCATTTTCCTGCTCCATAAATTTCACAAATATTACCTCTGATGCCACCGCCCAAGTGGGAAACAGCTCCATCTGATGCAGCTGTCTCCCTTCCTTTGTCAAGAGATGGACATAGTGCTTCAGTGGAAGGTGGCATTTCTTGAAGGAAGCACTCCATCTTCGGTGCGAGCCCCTGCTGCAGGAAGGAAGGCAAAGCCAGACACGGGCACAGGCACAGCAGGTAATTGCTGTGCCGGGCTCAGCCCTGGCCGGGGCTGTGTGGCAGCAGCTCTTCCCCCAGGGCCTGCCCTTGCCCAGCCTGGCAGCAGCCAAAGCTGGAGGTTGCAAGCCTCGGCTTCCAGGCCTCTGGAGCTGGTTCAGAGCCCCGGGGAAACGGGACTGGTGCAGCAACGTCCCTGTCGCTGCAGCTGCTGCGGAGCTGGCCCTGAGTGCCCAGAGGCCCAAGGCACAGGAGCAGCCCTGCGTGGCAGCCCTGCCGCCAGCCCAGGGCCAGAGCCAGCCCTGGCACACAATGGAAACAGTTCTCATCTTGGTTTGCTTCCAGACTGGGATGCTGGGAAGGATTCTCCATTAGCCTGGCGCTCTGAAGTTGTGATGCCCTCTGAGCATTCTGCAGGTATGTTCTCACTGTCCCACCAAGGCGTAATGTTTGACTGACTGGTAAGAACCAGGTGACAGAAGCTTCTGTGGCTGTTGTGTTACAGGCGTGTCTGCAGGGACGACCTCACCAACTCCTACCTTGGATGCTGCACAAAAGGCCAGCTCCCATGGCAGGGGTGAGTAGTGTGTCCCTGCTGACCCCTCAGGCTGAGCCCTGCTTTTGTGGGGTCCATTGCTGGGAAATGGAACTACTTTGTCTTAAGGTCCTCTGACAGGACAGACCAAGACATGGCAGGCAGGAAATTCCAGGACCCATTAGAAATCATGTGGCAAATGCTGAAGGAACGTCTGCAGAGAAGACAAGGTGGGTGCATTTCCCTCATACTGCCCCTGGGACTCAGCAGCCGGGGGCTTTGGCTGCACATCTGGACACGTCGTGCCCGGCACAGCAGGAAGGGATCCATGGCAGCCTTGCTGCCCCGCTGCTGCTTTCACGCCCTGCAGGGCTGTTTCCCAGCCTGGCCTGGCTGCAGCTTCTGCCCAGCCTCTGCAGGAAGGCATTTGGCATCAGCTGGCAGACAGCCCCAAATGCACCACAGGCCATGCCCACCCTCAGATGCCCTGCAATTTCCTGGTGTCCAGGCAGATCAGATGTTGGGGCTGTTTGGGGAAGGAAGCAGCCTTGCGTTGTCCCAAAATACTGGGTGTTTTCTGATCCTTATGCATTCCTTTCACAAGTGATGCCTCCTGAAATTGTCCCCTTCCCCATTCCCAGTCAGGAATGTTTTCATCTGATCCAGCTGTCTCTTTTCCATTCTCCAGAAATGAACAGAGAGCCTGTGCAGAAGGAAGCATTTCCTGGAGGAAGCAGTGGTTCCATGCCAGCCTCTGCTGCAGGAATGGAGGCCACGCCAGGCACAGGCACAGGAGGTAATTGCTGTGCCTCTGGGCCTGAGCCCTGCTGAGGCTTGAGCTGCCCTCTCTGCTGCTTGGCAGTGCGGGCACAGCCTGGACTAGAGCGGCACAGCCCAGGGGAATTATCCCGAGCAGGCTCAGGGCACTCGGGTCCTGAGCAGTCCTGCTGGGGTCCCTCCATGGGAGACATGTCCTGAAACCTGGCAGTGACTGCACGGGGTGCCCACGGTGGGGAAAGGACAGAGGGGAAGAGCAAGGCTCCAGTGTGTCCTGAGAGGGACTGGCTGTTTGCCCTTGGGATCTGGGGGGTTTCCCCACAGAAGGAGGGCAGGAGGGACAGAGGGAGGGCAGGATGGATAGCTGTGGCACTGCCTGCTGCAGTTTTCCCCCATGCTTTAGGGAGGATTTCTTCTGTGTGTGAGGGGGAGAGTTCCAGGTCCCTGCACTGCTGCAGCCACCCCTCCCAGGGATGTTGCTGAGGGCAGGGAAAGAGTGTGGAGAGTGACCAGGAGCCAGCCCAGAGCTCCCCAGGCCCCTGGGCAGCTTTGGCCATGTCTATTCACATCTGGCTCCCATGGCCTTACCTGACTCCCTGGCAGTGCCCAGTTCCCTGTGGCAGAAAGAGATCCCAGCACACACTGGAAAATGTTCTCATCTGTGCTGCATTGTAGATGAGGGTGCTGGGAAGGCTTCTCCATCAGCTTGGATGAATAAAGTTTTGAAGCCCTTGGAGCCTCCTGCAGGTATGTTCTCAGTGTGCCACCAAGGAAGAATTGTAGACAAGCGGGCAGGCACCAGGTGACAGAAGCTTCTGTGGCTGTTGTGTTACAGATGTGTCTACAGGGAAGACTTCTCCAGCTTCTCCAGCTGCTACCTTGGATGCTGCACTCAAGCCCAGCACCCATCTCAGGGGTGAGTAGTGTGTCCCTGCTGACCCCACAGGCTGAACCCTGCCTTTCTGGGATCCATTCCTGGGAAATGGAAATATTTTTCTCTAAGGTACTCCAACAGGGAAAATCCAAGATACAACAGATAAGATATCCCTGGAACCATCCAAACAGATGAGGCAAGAGCTGAAGGAACCCCTGCAGACAAGAGAAGGTGGGTGCATTTCCCTCATGCTTCCCCTGGGACTCAGCAGCCGGGGGCTTTGGCTGCACATCTGGACACGCCGTGCCTGGCACAGTGGGAAGGGATCCATGGCAGCCTCGCTGCCCCGCTGCTGCTTTCACGCCCTGCAGGGCTGTTTGCCAGCCTGGCCTGGTTGCAGCTTCTGCCCTGCCTCAGTAGTAAGTTATTTGGCATCAGCTGACAGGCAGCCCACACTGTAACAGACCCTGAGATCCCCCACTATATCCATCCCTGCAGATTAGGAAAAGGGTGGTTGTTTGGAGGTGGAAGTGCTCTCATCATGCCACTGTAACCTGGCCATTTTCCTGCTCCATAAATTTCACAAATATTACCTCTGATGCCACCGCCCAAGTGGGAAACAGCTCCATCTGATGCAGCTGTCTCCCTTCCTTTGTCAAGAGATGGACATAGTGCTTCAGTGGAAGGTGGTATTTCTTGAAGGAAGCACTCCATCTTCGGTGCGAGCCCCTGCTGCAGGAAGGAAGGCAAAGCCAGACACGGGCACAGGCACAGCAGGTAATTGCTGTGCCGGGCTCAGCCCTGGCCGGGGCTGTGTGGCAGCAGCTCTTCCCCCAGGGCCTGCCCTTGCCCAGCCTGGCAGCAGCCAAAGCTGGAGGTGCCTCGGCTTCCAGGCCTCTGGAGCTGGTTCAGAGCCCCGGGGAAACGGGACTGGTGCAGCAACGTCCCTGTCGCTGCAGCTGCTGCGGAGCTGGCCCTGAGTGCCCAGAGGCCCAAGGCACAGGAGCAGCCCTGCGCGGCAGCCCTGCCGCCAGCCCAGGGCCAGAGCCAGCCCTGGCACACAATGGAAACAGTTCTCATCTTGGTTTGCTTCCAGACTGGGATGCTGGGTAGGATTCTCCATTAGCCTGGCGCTCTGAAGTTGTGAAGCCCTCTGAGCATTCTGCAGGTATGTTCTCACTGTCCCACCAAGGCGTAATGTTTGACTGACTGGTAAGAACCAGGTGACAGAAGCTTCTGTGGCTGTTGTGTTCCAGGCGTGTCTGCAGGGACGACCTCACCAACTCCTACCTTGGATGCTGCACAAAAGGCCAGCTCCCATGGCAGGGGTGAGTAGTGTGTCCCTGCTGACCCCTCAGGCTGAGCCCTGCTTTTGTGGGGTCCATTGCTGGGAAATGGAACTACTTTCTCTTAAGGTCCTCTGACAGGAGAGACCAAAGACATGGCAGGCAGGAAATTCCAGGACCCATTAGAAGTCATGTGGCAAATGCTGAAGGAACGTCTGCAGAGAAGACAAGGTGGGTGCATTTCCCTCATGCTTCCCCTGGGACTCAGCAGCCGGGGGCTTTGGCTGCACATCTGGATACGCCGTGCCCGGCACAGCAGGAAGGGATCCATGGCAGCCTCGCTGCCCCGCTGCTGCTTTCACGCCCTGCAGGGCTGTTTCCCAGCCTGGCCTGGCTGCAGCTTCTGCCCAGCCTCTGCAGGAAGGCATTTGGCATCAGCTGGCAGGCAGCCCCAATTGCACCTCCTGACAGACAGTCCATGCCCACCCTCAGATGCCCTGCAATTTCCTGGTGTCCAGGCAGATCAGATGTTGGGGCTGTTTGGGGAAGGAAGCAGCCTTGCGTTGTCCCAAAATCCTGGGTGTTTTCTGATCCTTATCCATTCCTTTCACAAGTGATGCCTCACCTTCCCCATTCCCAGTCAGGAATGTTTTCATCTGATCCAGCTGTCTCTTTTTCATTCTCCAGAAATGAAAGGAGAGTTTGTGCAGATGGAAGCACTCCCCAGAGGAAGCAGTGGTTCCATGCCAGCCTCTGCTGCAGGAAGGGAGGCCATGCCAGGCACAGGCACAGGAGGTAATTGCTGTGCCTCTGGGCCTGAGCCCTGCTGAGGCTTGAGCTGCCCTCTCTGCTGCTTGGCAGTGCGGGCACAGCCTGGATTGGACCGGCACAGCCCAGGGGAATTATCCCGAGCAGGCTCAGGGCACTCGGGTCCTGAGCAGTCCTGCTGGGGTCCCTCCATGGGAGACATGTCCTGAAACCTGGCAGTGACTGCATGGGGTGCCCATGGTGGGGAAAGGACAGAGGGGGAGAGCAATGCTGCAGTGTGTCCTGAGAGGGCCTGGCTGTTTGCTCTTGGGATCTTGGAGCTGTCTCAGCAGAAGGAGGGCAGGAGGGAGTGTAGGAGGGAGGGATGGATAGCTGTGGCACTGCCTGCTGCAGTTTTCCCCAGGGCTTTAGGGAGGATTTTCTGTGAGTTTGAGGGAGAGAACCCTGGGGCCCTGGGCTACTCCAGCCACCCCTCCCAGGGATGTTGCTGAGGGCATGGAAAGAGTGTGGAGAGTGATCAGGAGCCAGCCCAGAGCTCCCCAGGCCCCTGGGCAGCTTTGGCCATGTCCATTCCATCTGGCTCCCATAGCCTTACCCGACCCCCTTGCAGTGCCCTTTTCCCTGTAGCATTAGTGGTTCCCAGCATGCCACAGATATGGTTCTGATCTCTGCTCCCTTTTAGACTGGAGTCGTGACATGGGTTTTCAGGAAGTCCTGATGAAGGATGGTTTGAAGTTCCTGGAGGATGCTGGAGGCAAGTTTTCATTCTGCCTTTCCTGAGTGAATAATCAGGATCAATGCAACAAAAGCTCATTTATAAACCATTTCCCTTAACATTATGTAAGGGCTGAAGTATTCTGAGAATCTTTCCCTGCTCCCTTCTGGATCCCTGAGGGATCCCACAGGATCGCTGTCAGTGGGAGGAAGGAGCATTGATCTTTCAGTCCTCCTCCCGTGTACTGTGCCAGTGTGTCCTTCCGTGTGCTCTGTGCAGTCAAAGAGAAGAGCAGAGAGGGAAGGGGCCGGGCCCAGGGCTGTGCCCCGGGGCTGAGCCTTGTGGGCAGCCTGAGGATCTCCTGCAGTGCCACAGGAGCTCTTCTGTCCTGCCTTTCTTTGCAGCTGAACCTGCCGGTGAAGATCCCACATCCAGGACTGAGGCTCTGGGAGATGCTGAGGGTAGGTCAAGGCCTTTCCCCTGGGAGAGCTGCCAGCTCAGAGCCCAAAGCTGGGCCAGGGGGGCAGCGCTGCAGGTGCCAGCACAGAACCATGCACGTGTGTGCCCGCGCCCTGCACGATCCCCTCACCGCTGCTGCGGCTCAGTGGTGCCCGTGCAGATCAGCAGAGATGGCAGAAGCTTCTGTGGCTGTTGAGTTACAGGTGTGTCTGCAGGGAGGAGATTCATACGTACGTTGGTGGTTATTGCCAACAAGACCAGTCTGCATGGCAGGGGTGAGTAGTGTGTCCCTGCTGACCCCACAAGTTGAGCACTGCTTTTGTGGGATCCATTCCTGGGAAATGGAAATATTTTTCTCTAAGTTCCTCCGAAGAGGAAGATGCAAGACACAACAGAGAAGATATCCCTGGAACCATCCAAACAGATGAGGCAAGTGCTGAAGAAAATGCTGCAGGGAGGACAAGGTGGGTGCATTTCTCTCATGCTTCCCCTGGGACTCAGCAGCCGGGGGCTTTGGCAGCACATCTGAACGCATGGTTCCCGGCACAGCAGGATGGGATCCATGGCTCATTCCCAATGAGGAATGTTTCCATCTGATCCAGCTGTCCCTTTTCCTTCTCCAGAAATGAAAGGAGAGCCTGTGCAGATGGAACCATTTCCCGGAGGAAGTGGTTCCGTGCCAGCATCTGTTGAAGGAAGGGAGGCCATGCCAGGCACAGGCACAGGAGGTAATTGATGTGCCTCTGGGCCTGAGCCCTGCTGAGGCTTGAGCTGCCCTCTCTGCTGCTTGGCAGTGCGGGCACAGCCTGGACTAGAGCGGCACAGCCCAGGGGAATTATCCCGAGCAGGCTCAGGGCACTCGGGTCCTGAGCAGTCCTGCTGGGGTCCCTCCATGGGAGACATGTCCTGAAACCTGGCAGTGACTGCACGGGGTGCCCACGGTGGGGAAAGGACAGAGGGGGAGAGCAAGGCTCCAGTGTGTCCTGAGAGGGCCTGGCTGTTTGCCCTTGGGATCTGGGGGGTTTCCCCACAGAAGGAGGGCAGGAGGGACAGAAGGAGGTAGGGAGGCATAACTGTGTCACTGCCTGCTGCAGTTTTCGCCGGGGTTTTAGAGAGGATTTCCTCTGTGTCTGAGGGAGAGAACCCCGGGGCCCGGGGCTACTCCAGTCACCCCTCCCAGGGGTGTTGCTGAGGGCAGGGAAAGAGTGTGGAGAGTGATCAGGAGTCAGCCCAGAGCTCCCCAGGCCCCTGTGCAGTTTTGGCCATGTCCATTCCCATCTGGGTCCCATAGCCTTACACGACCCCCTTGCAGTGCCCTTTTCCCTGTAGTATTAGGGGTTCCCAGCATGCCACAGATATGGTTCTGATCTCTGCTCCCTTTTAGACTGGAGTCGTGACATGGGTTTTCAGGAAGTCCTGATGAAGGATGGTTTGAAGTTCCTGGAGGATGCTGGAGGCAAGTTTTCATTCTGCCCTTCCTGAGTGAATAATCAGGATCAATGCAACAAAAGCTCATTTATAAACCATTTCCCTTAACATTATGTAAAGGCTGAAGGATTCTGAGAATCTTTCCCTTCTCCCTTCTGGATCCCTGAGGGATCCCTCAGGATCGCTGTCAGTGGGACGAAGGAGCATTGATCTTTCAGTCCTCCTCCCGTGTGCTGTGCCAGTGTGTCCTTCCGTGTGCTCTGTGCAGTCAAAGAGAAGAGCAGAGAGGGAAGGGGCCGGGCCCAGGGCTGTGCCCCGGGGCTGAGCCTTGTGGGCAGCCTGAGGATCTCCTGCAGTGCCACAGGAGCTCTTCTGTCCTGCCTTTCTTTGCAGCTGAACCTGCCGGTGAAGGCCCCACATCCAGGACTGAGGCTCTGGGAGATGCTGAGGGTAGGTCAAGGCCTTTCCCCTGGGAGAGCTGCCAGCTCAGAGCCCAAAGCTGGGCCAGGGAGGCAGCGCTGCAGGTGCCAGCACAGAACCATGCACGTGTGTGCCCGCGCCCTGCACGATCCCCTCACCGCTCCTGCGGCTCAGTGGTGCCCGTGCAGATCAGCAGAGATGGCAGAAGCTTCTGTGGCTGTTGAGTTACAGGTGTGTCTGCAGGGAGGACTTCTCCAGCTCCAGGGCTGGATGCTTGGCCCCAACCCAGCTCCCATGGCAGGGGTGAGTAGTGGGTCCCTGCTGACCCCACTGGCTGAGCCCTGCTTTTGCGGGACCCATTCCTGGGAAATGGAACTACTTTCTCTTAAGGTCCTCCAAAAGGGAAGACCCAAGATACTGCAGCCAAAATGTCTCATGAGGCAGATGAATTCCTGAGAGAAACACAGAAGGAAGCACCCGGAGGACAAGGTGGGTGCATTTCTCTCATGCTTCCCCTGGGACTCAGCAGCTGGGGCCTTTGGCTGCACATCTGGACACGCCGTGCCCGGCACAGCGGGAAGGGATCCATGGCAGCCTCGCTGCCCCGCTGCTGCTTTCACGCCCTGCAGGGCTGTTTCCCATTCTGGCCTGGCTGCAATTCCTCCCCAGCCTCTGCAGGATGGAATTTGGCATTAGATGATAGGGTGCCCCAACTGTACTGTGGGCCTGAGATCCCCTGCCATTTCCCAGTCTCTGAGAAGATCAGGCGGTGTAGCTGTTTGCTCATGGGAGTGCACTGGCCTAGCCCAAATTACCTGGGCTTTTTCCTGATCTTTATCTGTGACTTTGACAAGCATTTCCTGATGAAGATGCCACTTCCCCAGTGGGGAATGTTTCCATTTGATCCAGTTGTCCCTTTTTTCCTTTTTCAAGTGATGGACCAAAAGACTCTGCAGGAGGAGGAACACTCAGGGAGAAGCAGTGGCTCACTGGCAGCGCTAGCTGCAGGAAGGAAGGCGATGCCAGACATGGGCACAGGCACAGCAGGTAATTGCTGTGCCAGGCTCAGCCCTGGCCGGGGCTGTGTGGCAGCAGCTCTTCCCCCAGGGCCTGCCCTTGCCCGGCCCGGCAGCAGCCAAAGCTGGAGGCGCCTCGGCTTCCAGGCCTCTGGAGCTGGTTCAGAGCTCCAGGGAAACGGGACTGGTGCAGCAACGTCCCTGGCGCTGCAGCTGCTGCGGAGCTGGCCCTGAGTGCCCAGAGGCCCAAGGCACAGGAGCAGCCCCGAGCGGGAGCCCTGCCGCCAGCCCGGGGCCAGAGCCAGCCCTGGCTCCTGACTGGGCAGGGGCTGCGCTGGGTCCTGACAGGGCCTGAGCCTGTCCCCTGGGGCTGGGGGAGCTGTCACGGGGCAGGGAGGGCCAGGGGTGGCAGTGGCTGCTCAGGGATGGCTTTGGCCCGTGTCCCTGGCAGCAGCCACTGCCCAAGCAGCTGCACTGCCCCCGGGCTCTCCTCCCGGCCTGCTGGGCTTTGTTGGCTGGCACAGCCTGTGCCAAGGGCCGGCAAGGTGCCTGCAGGCCCCAGCTCTGGGGGAAACAGAGAACGTCCTGCCCGTATCCACCGTGCTGCCAGCTCAGCAGTGCAGCACAGCACGGGCTCACGCTTCCCATTGCTCCCACAGATGCAGCTGGCACCACAAGACCTGTTCCCAATGCCCAGGATGGCCTCGGAAGTGGTTTCTGTCAGGGAACAGGCTGCTGGCTAGGGTTTCTGGCAGGCGTGCTTTATTTGGAGCTTGTCTTCATATTGTGCTGCATTGGAATCTGGTATTCTTGGAACAGAAAACAGTGAGTGTTTTGTGCTCTCCCCCTCCAACAGCTTCTTTTGAAAGTCTAACGTGGACAGGGAACATTCCCATTGAGGCTGCAGTGGAGTTGTGGCCAGTCCATGATAGTCCAAATAACTCTGCTGAGGGTTCTGCTGCTGCCCAGTGCTTCCATTGGCCTCTCAATTGCTGGGCCTTGTCCTGGGGGCCCCGCTGGGGCTGCAGCCAGAGCTGGCTCCCACTGAGGCTGCCTGGCCAAGAGCAGCCCCAGGGGCACGGGGCAGAGGCAGAGGGAGGTGGGGAGGAGAAAGAGCAGGGCCGAGATTGCCCTTGAAAGGCAGAGGCGCTCTGGGGCCTGCTCCTGGCCAGGGACCCTGCCCAGAGCCGTGCCCTGCTGGCTGGGGCCTTGAGGGGCAGCTGTCCAGCTGGGCCCAGCTGTGCCAGCAGCTCCAGCCATGCTGGGGAGCCTTGCCAGCTCTGGGCCGTGCTGTGCACGAGGGTCCCTGTGTGCCACTGGCAGCTGGGGCCTCAGCCACCACCTCTATTCACAGGTGCTCGCGTGTATCTTCAGAAGACAAACCTAAAAACAGAGGCAATGACAACCTGGCAGTTTATCCCAGCTCTTCCCTTCTGCCCCTATCTGCCCTGCCGTGGCTGCATCCCCGCCATGCGGCCATCCCAAAACCCACCCCTCCTCAACGAGACCCTCTGCCCCTGAGCCCCCTGGTCCTGTTCCCCGGCCAGGACTGAAGGTGGGCAGCCCTTGCCTGGCAGGGCAGGGCTTGTCCCACATTTTATGTTTAAATAAAGAATTAGAGTTTTCACAGCTATGTCCGGTTGGTAGCACCAACAAAGCCCACCCGGCACCAGCACTGACTGAGCTCCATGCCCAGGAGCAGCCGTGGATGGCCACGGTGTGGGCAGGCAGGAGCCAGGCAGGGGCTGCTGTGCCCAGCGGCGGGGCCCCGAGGGGATGGGGGAGCCCATGCTGAGCGTCCCTGGGCTGAGGGCACATTTCCTTCTGTGGCATCATCTGGGCCTGGACCTGAAGAGGCTCAAAGGGATATTTTGGTGTCCCTGCTGAGGGGTGCAGGGATCCCTCATGAGGCACAAAGGAGTATTGATGGCCTCTCCTAAGGTGTGCAGGGATCCCTCATGCGTTGGGCAGCAGGGTTAAATTTGAGAGGGTTTTTACTCTTCTCAGCACAGCACAGGGACACTTGGCCGAGGTTTTGCCAAGCTGGGAGAAAGCCTCTTGCAAAGGCTTGGGCCCAGCCTGTGGGCACAGCGGGCGGGCGCAGCCCATCCCCTGGGCCAGTCCGGGCTGCTCAGGCCGGGCCGGGCCGGGCCAGGCTCGGGCCCCGGCAGGGAAGGGCCGCGGCCCTGGGCTCTGCTGAGGCTGCTGAGCTCCGGCCTGCCCTGTGCTGCAGCCCAACACATTGACAGCCATGGCCGTGCCCTGGGCCACCGCAGGCACCCGGGGCTACAGCTGAGGCCGCGCCTTCTGCCACTGAAGGGAGGCTGGCTGTGTTCCCTCGCAGGGCACAGCTTATCTCCCAGCACCTTTGGGAACCTGCCTGCCGGGGAAGTGCTGAGGGGCAGAGAGTTCCAACCCTTCTCACTGGGAAGTGTGTCTGGTGGTGTGGGGATTTTAAAATTTTTTTCCCTCTGAATTTGTGTCCTACCAGAGGGTTAAGTTTGCTTGCTCTCAGTAGGGTGCTTTTCTTCTTGGCAGTCAGTGGGGCTTCAATGCAGCCAGGGTTGAAGGAGGATCTCTGGCCACTTGGGCTGTGGTTGTGGGACACCTTGGCTTCATCCTTCCTTTGGCTGTGATTTGCACTGGTGCTTGTGCAGGCATTTTATGGCAAGTGGCTTCAGTTTGTTCCTCTTGGTACCAAAAACCGAGAATAAACCTCTTTAACACCACTGTAGTATTAAGAGGCAGGCCTTACTTTCTTGACTTGCTGGATGCACAGGCCAATGGCATCACAGGGCCTTCTTGGTGGGGTCTTCAGATACCCTGGTGGTCACTGAAGAAGGAAGCTGAATTTTCTGGGAAAAAGACAGTTTCCCATGTGTGGAAAAGAATAACCTCTCACTTCCCCATCCTTTTCTATACAAAGTTATACAGGCAAGTGCATTCATATATCTCTATTTTCCTTGTCAATCTATCTATCTATCTATCTATCTATCTATCTATCTATCTATCTATCTATCATCTATCATATTAATCTATTGTGGTGTTGCATTTCATTCAAATGGTATGCTCTATCTTGAAAATGTACCCCTCAAAAATGTATGATTTATTCCAACCTGTGTTCCTCCCCTGAAGTCCCATGAATCTGCAATCCCATTGGCCCAAATCTTATTTCGTGCCCACTTTGAATTTCCCTCTTAAGCTGTGCGAGGAAGACCTGATTCTCTCATGGCCCATCTCTCCCCTAGGCTTGCCCTCTCTCCCCCTCCCTTTCCCTTTCCCCCTTCTCCCTCTGAAACCATGTTACACCCGGGGCTGGGGCCCCCAATAAACCCTCATCTAATCAGCACCCTCAGAAGCCGTGTGGAGTCTCCTTGCGTGCCTGCTGCTGCCAGCGAACTCACAGCCCAGGGGGCCCTCCGGGGACTCCCCGGGGAACCCCCCCCCCCCCCCCCCAAACAAACTGCTACAATCTATGAAATGTTTCTGTGATTTCCTTCTTGCTAGACATATGCAGGCTTGTTTAGATTGACTGTGAACCAAAATCCTGCAAAGCTGGAAAATGACTGGTGGCCATCACTCTGATTTCCTTAAAAGCCATTTTTCATTCTAATTTTTTCATCTATGGTGGCTGGTAAATACCTTTCTTCCTTAAGCTATGTGCTGGCAATACTGGAGGTAGAAAATAACATAATGCTGCATAGTTTAGATACTTGATAGTTTCCTTGTGAAATTTTATGGCAGTATCTCCTGCCCCAAAACTAAAGCAGCAGGTCAGCTACTGAGCACAACTTACTGCATAGCTGCAGCTCATGTTTCTACAGTGGAAGTGGCTTTTTGTTTTTCTGCATGGGTATGAAACACTACCAATTGAAAGGCCGTTTACAGAGCAAAGAGCCTTGTTAACTGTTGCCTGGACTTTGGGAAGGTGGTAGCTGTTAGATCAATACCCAGTAAACTGCCGAAATTAATTTTTGTGACTACTCTCTTGTGATTTTGGCCTGGCTTCTTTAGGAGGTTCAATTTTCATTAGAAATGGCACAGTGGAGCCAGTGCTGCCTCAGGACAGGTGGAGCTGGGACAAATGGCTCATTGATTTTGATCTCAACAAAAAGCCACCTGAGCTCCTCATGACAGCAACCCCACGGACTGGAAATGGATCCATTAAAACTAACTCATCACAGAGCTTTTAACTCGAAGCTCTGACACATGGAGCTTGCTCAGTTCTGCCATGGAGGAAGGGAGTTTGAAGACAAAGAGGTTTAGCAAGGAGATCCATGTACAACAAAAGTGCTTCTATTTTAGCAAATGAAGTATCTTAGATGTGAAACTTCATCCGTACTCCAGTCTTATCCTTCCATTTACCCAAATTCTCTGTCTTAAATCCTTTGTCAGTAGGAAAATATGACAGGGAAGTGTAGATCCTCCTTTCCTTCTTGAGCTGGGCAGCTTGTAACCTTGTCTTCTCCGACAAACAGGAGCAGACAAATGGGAATTTTGTCATGAAACCATACTTGGGAAAGTTTGCCCTGTGTTTGTTTTTGTCCCAAAGTAACTGAGATTCATCGGAGTATTTACAAGCCCTAAAGGATGGATTTATTTTGCTTGCTAGAATTTTGATTTTTTTAGACCTTTTCTGCTGCAGAAGAGCCTGGCACTTGCAGAACTCTTACCCCATGCACTTCTCCAGTGCTTCTTGCAGAGAATCATGCATGGAGAATGAAACTCTCACAGTTGACTTCTGCCTCCTTTCCTGCCACTGTTTTGTTCTTTTCCCATTTATAAGAACACAGGTGAACTAGAAATGTTGTGGTCAGGTGTGCTCTGTGGCTGCTCTGTGCTCAGAGGAGCTCTCCTGGATGTACAGCTTAGCATCTCCCTCTTTAAAGGGCTGCCCGGCTTCCTCCTGTCCCATCTCGTGGGTCCATCTTTTCATTCCCTTTTAATTTAAAATACTTCCACAATTTAATATCAAATGCTAGGTAAAAAAATCCAGTGGCACTCCCAGATAGAAAAAAATATGTTGTGTGTAACCCAGAGGAGGAATTCTGCTGGCAAAGTGATGGCTTTCCACTGAAGTGGATCAAACAGGTGCTCAGTTGGATGCTGGTGCTGAAGTACTTTTCTTGTGGCTTGAGTGTCTCATGGCAACAGCCTGAGATTTTAATAGCAGAAAGAAGGGATTTCCTGCTAATTTTCCTCTGAGAACTGTCACCTGTACAATCTTTTCCAGCCTCATGTAGTCTGACCTGTAACTGCTCCAAAGCCTGGTTAATTTTTTTAATGCTTTTGAAATTTTTGGTCCCATTTGCAGAGAACAGGAGGGTGCTGGCTATTTTTTTTCAGGTGCAGTGTATTTTTACTGGGGGCGGGACTGGCTTTAGTTTTACCTTCCCAGCATCAGCTGCACTGATGCTGGGAAGTTACTCTCTCTTATTCCAGTTACTCTCCAGGCTGGTACGTGCAACCCCAGTGGCAGCAGTGGTAGATTGAACTGTGCCTGGGCTGGGTTGGGAGGGGAATAATCCTACTGCATCCATGATTTTCCCTCCTGGGCACCTGCAGCAGGCAGAGCTGTGCCCTCCCACTGAGGCTGCCTCAGCCAGGAATGCTTGCAAAATCCCCGTGCTCCTTTGGTATCTCCAGACCAGGGGACATGGTGACGCTGGGTGTTGCCATGGGACAGGTGAGTCCTTGAAGGCACACACTTGTCCCACTGAGCTTGGGGCCCCTATTTGGAGATCAGCTGCAGACGACTGGAAAAAAGAATGTGGCATCTCCCAGTTCAAACAAACAAACCAGAAAACTTTATTTTGAGGGATGAGGGGGCCAAACAACAGGGGTGGGTGCTCGTCTGGTCCTGCCCTGGTTTTCAGGCCGACTGTAGGGCTTTTTATCTCGCAGCTGCCGCCGCAAGACGTGCCTCACACGAATTGGCCCGGATTGGGAGCGGGGCAAGATCCAGGGGGGTATGTATGGGGCTGTTTGTTTCCTGGATGACTGAGATTGCTGGGACAGCCTCAATGCCACCTGGCTGGTGGTACCAGCACTCTGGGCTGGACCATCCTCCAACCTGCGGCGCTTTGCCAGTGGGCTCTTGGGTGCCTGAGGATCCGTGTCTCCCCGTGGGTGGCCTCGCTTCAGGCCCTGCTTTCGGCAGGGCAAGCTGCTGCTGGTGACCAGCCCCACGGCCTGGGACTGCCCTGACACCGCCTGAGGGGCGGTGCTGGGGCTGCTGGTCTCAGCACGCAGCAGTGGCACGCGGTTGAGCCGGATGCGTTTTCCTTTCTGGCTGCCCGAGTCTTTTGCTTGCTGTCTCCATGAACGGCGACGAGCCTGGTCCGGCCTGGCATGTCCGGAGAGGCAGCTGCCGCTCTCTGCGTCTGCCTCTGCCCGGTGACACGGTGTGCATTGGGGAGAGAGAGAGAGGGCAGGGGGAGTGAGCACCTTGTAGAGCTCAGGAAATGTCCCTGCAGCATTGTCCCCAAGGCCCTGCTGGCTGGCTAAAGGGCAGGGGAAGTGCCGGTGCCCACAGCCCAGCCTGGCTCTTCTGGCCCATGAGAGGAGGGCCTCTACTCTGGGGTGATTCTGTGGATCTCCTGTTTCCCCTTTCTGCTGCTCTTGGCCGCTCCCCCTCTGCCATCTGTGGGGAGGGAGACTTGGCTCTCACCTCGCTCCTTGCCAGGGGGACGCTTCTTAGCAGCGTTCTGCTGCACCATTGTGGGTACGGAGGAATGCCTGGACGGTCTGTGCCACAGCACTGCCGGCCTTTCTCCTCCTGACAAAGCCTTCCAATCCTTCCTTGAGTGAAGAGAGATGCCTCAGAGACACCAAAACTCGCTCAGCAGCCTTGGGCAAGCTCCCTCTCGGGATCCTGTCCTCAGCTCTGAGTGCAATGTTGATGTACAGCAACGGTTATACCTCAGGCCTCCCTGGAGATGTGCCCGTGACCTCACAATCGGTGAGTTCTGCGTGCCCCACTCCCCTCACTTGGGGACGGTGTCCTTGTGGGTGCAGGCTGGGACTTTGTCCATGTCAGGCATGGCTGTGGTGGGAAGAGGAGAAATGGGAACAGGTCCATCAACAGGTTTATGGGCTTGAGTAGGCTCAGGTCTTACTACAGGTCATCAGTGATGATTGTTCCCCCCACCACAGCACCCAGGGGACCTTGTAAAATCTGAAGACTTTGCTTATTTTTAGGCCTCTCATGTTAAAAGAATTCCATGCTGGGCCTGTGTTACATAATTTTCTCAAAAAAATTGTCCAGTTAGACCAAGCTGAAAAGTAGTTCTTTTACTGTGGTAGGTTTAGGAAGGAACACAGATGTCGACTAAAAATCAGTCATTCCTAAGAAAGCGTAACTGTCATTATCAAAGAATTGTGGATGTTGAATAGCTTAAATGTACAAAATAACATGAAACTAAAGTTGAAGCAGGTTATTACTTACAGTCTAATTCAGAGCCCCTTGAAGTATGTCAAAAAGAAGCTTTGACTTCAGTGCTCTTTGCATCTGACTTAATTCCACAAATTGGAAACAATGTTTTGGTCAAGCTTTTTTTAATTTTTTTTAACAATTTAATATGTGTCAAAAACTCCTAAGGTTCACTACATTTGCCTATGGAGTATTTTTGATTTCCAGTGTTTTCTTATTCCCATGTTGGGTTGTTGTTGCTGGGTTTTTTGCCTTTTTTTAAATTTTATTTTCCAGTCTAAAATAAAAATCTGCTGTATTTAAGTTTTTGATCCTGTATGATAATGAAGACTAAACTATCCCATTTCAGTTACTTTTCAAAATAAATATGTGGATGAAAGTAGGTAAAATCTACTTAACAATATAATTATATTCACATGAGGGTCTGAAAAAAATAAGTACTTTTTTCTTATCTGTTAGCTCACATAATTAGTTGTTAGAGCACTCTTGGAAAAAGAGCTATGGGAGTAAAAGCAGTGGAGCTAAAAAAGTGCAGCTAATGTAAGGCAATGGTTGTAGTGCAAAGATGCCAGAGAATATAATAAAAAATATCTGTTGTGATCTAAATTTAGCATTATTAGAGTCTGGGGAAAACTATGGCTGAGAAGTCATTAGGGCAAGAACAAAGGTTAGTGCTGCAGAGAAGAGAGCTGATGCCAAGCTGAAGACACTGTTATTTACAGATGATTCAGATCTGCCTATCAGTTCAGAAAATTGCCCTCTAAAAATGGAAACCATCATCATATTAAACTTCACATGGAAACAAGAACCACAGCATGTGGACTGGCCTTTCTCCTCGTGTTGTCTATGTATAAATATCTATTTAGCAGTGGGCAACTGGGCTGCCTCTGTGTGGTGGGGATGATGGGGTAGTAGTTTGTGGAAGGTAGCTGGGACAAACTTTAGGAGAGGTAAAGGACAAGTACCCACAGCCAAAGAATATGGTCAATGAAACACTTGTGGTTTTGTCATGAAGAGTAAATTTTAAGGAATTAAACACTTGTGGTTTTACCATGAAGAGTAAATTTTCTTAGTGTAAAGTCATCTTTTTATCATAGACTGTTGAATTTTAACAGTGTATGTGGCTGTAATGCAGCTCTCAACGTCAAAATTTTGGAAAATTTCAGAGTATGGTATGTCTTTAGGTCCATGGTTTTCATGTGCCTTCACTTGCTATGAGGGGTTTATCCAAACCCCAGGTTCAGATAGTATCCAGCTTGTTCCAGATGTCCTGCACTTTTGTTTCATGGGCACATAGATAATAAAAAAGTTATCAGTTTCTTTATGCCTTTTAACTGTTGTTGTTAGCCAAGGACATGGTGTACATTTTTGTGAAAGCATTTTAAAATCAGATGAAATTGTTTTTAATTCAGAGGTTTTTCAGAAATATTTTCAATGATACACATTATAGCATACAATCAGTGCACTGGAATTTGGATTAACTTAAATAAGATCAAGTGAATATATCAGCAATCTTCCACAAAATAATTAAGAAGTAACTGTGTACTGCATATGACTTTTAAATATCTTTAAATATCTGATGACTATTGCAATTGTGTTGTGGTGCAGGGTTCATTTGGTTTCTTCCGTTTCCCCCTAAAGTTATAACGGTTCGGTCCTAGGGTTCCCCCCCCCACCCCCCCTGGCAACCCCTCCTTTTGAGAGTGTCAGTTTTTTGTCTCCACCCCTGTTCCCCTGGTTACCCTCTGTCAATCCCTCCCTGAGTTCCTGTCCATCAGCCACTGTCCCCTTCCCTATTTCCAGAAAGTTCTCCCCTCCTCGGTGGGTGACTGGATCGGGAACAAGGGTCCCTCCCTGTCGCATTCCCTATTGGCGAGCCGGCATATTTGTCACGAGTTTGTTCCCTCCCAAGTTCTCTCTCATTGGTTGAAATGTTCTATGTTCCGTCCCTTTCTAATCGGCTGTACCCCTGCCTCGTGGTCCCGACTCGGCTGGCGTTCCCTGGAGACATTAAAGCACTCTGGACTTTGCCCTGATTCGGGTCCCTCTTTTCTACTTCGCCTTCTTGCTGATCACTGCTGCCTCCTGCTGAGGCGCTGCCCGGACGCCCCCGGCGCATCTGGGCAGTGCCCCCCCGGCTGTCAGTTGCTGTGCCACAGCTCGGCCGGTGCAGCCTCCTCCCCCGCCCGGGGGAGTAGAGAAAAAACCTCGGACAGCAACTTGGCACAATTGTACTTCAACTGGGATGAAACTTTGACAGATTTCAGTGCATGTTTTGCTTTTTTTTTTGATCTGGGCCAGAACTGTAGAGAAATGGAAGTCTGACCATGTGTGCACTTTGTGTGGAATGTATTGAGTGGTTGCAAACTTGTTTGAAGTCGTTGTTTTGGGGAACTAAATATATTTTTTTCCGTGTGTGTGAAAGTTACAGAAGAGTTACTGTCTAACACATAAAAATTCAAAGCTAGCCCTATAAATGGGTAAGAAATCACATGTCTCTCACAGCTTTCAAGAAGTGAACCTTTCTTTGGAAAAAGAGAACCAACAATAAGCTGTGCTTTTTATTAAAATTTCTTTTTATTTAATATCTCTCTCCATGTTTGTATACAATGTGTATAATTTAGTGGATTTTGTAGTCAAAACAATTGATATTGCCCCTATTTTCCTGCAGGTTTCTCTAAATATATATCCTCTTCAATGATTTTTTTCCCTTTTAATAATCTTTATTTATGGTTCACATGAAAAACCAGCCACTGGGGAGTTGGGAACATGGTTTTTATTGTCTGGATGTTGTCAGTGATGGTGCACGGAAGCATAAAGGATCTTGAATTTTGTAAACCAAGGTAATTGTGCAGGAATCTTGATAACAAATTCTTGTTTTGACTAGTAAAGGATAGGTTATTAAATTCATAGTTGTAGTATCTAAAGCTTGCTCCAAAATGGGGTAATTTTTCATCTAAGGACCACTTTGAACTACACTCTGCATGTTTTTTTTGAAGCATCCCTTAACAACAGAAAGTTACAGCTGGGATGATGTTTCACTGCTTTTTAAATAGATCCTCTATGCAAAACCTGAGGGCTGTAGTTGAGCTGAGCCCTGTTTTGCTTGGAACTTTTTTGCCCCCACAATTTCCCACAAAGTGAAGGTGGAGAAATTACTAACTTTTACTAAGAAAGATAATAGGTCTAATGGGCTCTTGTATATTATGGATTGATCAGTATACTCAAGCTGTAAAATTTTTGTATGAAAAATTAACAAGCACAGAACCTGTAGTCTGGACTCTGGAGGATACCGAACGGTTCCAAGACTTAAAGGCTCGATTGACGAAAACCCCAGTTTTGAGTCTGCCTAATTGAAGAAAACCATTTGATCTGTTTGTTAATGTTAATGAATGGATAGCATATGGAGTGATAACCCAAGGCTGGGGGGGAAGCAGGAAGCTGGTGGCTTATCTGTCAAAATTATTGGATGTGGTTGCAAGAGGGTGGCCAGCCTCTATTCAAGCTGTGGCAGCCACAGCTACCTTATTAGAAGACACTCCAAATCCTACATTAAATGGAAGGATTTCAGTACACACATCCCATTATTTGAGGACAGTGTTAAGCCAAAAACTCCTCAGTGGCTAACACATAGCTGAATCCTGAGGTATGAAATAACCCTGATGAATGTCAAGAATCTAGAGACTGTCACCTCAAAAGGTTGAAACCCTGCTCAATTCTTAACCGGGGAACCAAAAATGGAAAATTTAGATCATAATTGTATAGAGCTAATTGAGATGCAAACAAATGTAAGAGAAGAGCTAGAAGAAGACCCCTTACCATATGGAAGGATCCAGTATATAGATGGATCCTCCCAAACAGTAATGGGAAAATGGGCATCAGGATACGCCATTATTGAAGCAGAGGAAAACAAAGAAAAAGGGAAATTACCCTCAAATTGCTCTGCACAAACTGCGAGGTATATGCCCTAAAGAGAGGTTTTGATTTATTAGATGATATAGGGACAATCTCCATGGATTCTCAATATGCCTTTGGGATAGCTCATACCTTTGGAAAAATCTGGCCAGAGAGGGCATACCTTAACTCAAAGGGGAAAAATCTGGCACATGAAAGTCTGATAGGGAAGCACTTGAATCCCTCAGAGGACCAAAAGAAATTGCCACAGTCCATATTAAAGGCTACTAAAAAGGGGATACCCCTGAAATCCAAGGAAACAAATTAGCAGACCGGGCAGCCAAAAAAGCAGCCTTTGAAATGCTGGACTCAGTCATAGTCCTAAGGGTAAAAAAAGACCAGGGGAAAATAAAGGAAGAGGGGGTTCCAGTTTTCAAGGACAAGGAGCTAAAAGAAATAGAGCAAATGGGAGCAGTAAAAACAGGGGATGGAAAGTGCTGGACCCCAGATGGATGATAAATATTCAACTGAATAATAACCAGGAAAGTGATGGAAGAGATATACCAATTAACTCACTGGGGAACACAATGAATATATGATCATTTCCTGAAATATTGCATGGGGACAGGAATATATGAAATGGCCAGATCCATCACAGGAGAATGTCTAACCTGCCAAAAAGTCAACAAAAAGGTAATGTGAAAAACAACTCCAGGAGGGAGGAAATTAGCCATAAGACCTTTCCAGAATATTCAGGTTGATTTTACTGAATTAACTCCAGCCCGAGGGTATAAACACCTATTGGTCATACTTAACCACCTAACCCACTGGGTTGAAGTGTTCCCCACAAGAAACTCAAACTGTGACAAAAGTTCTCTTGGAAGAAATTCTTCTGAGATATGGGCTAGTAAATCTTATTGATTTGGACTGTGGCCCCCACTTTACATCCAGTGTTCTGCAACAAGTCATCAGGGCCCTGGGAATAAAGTGGGAGTTACACACCCCTTGGCACTCTCAGAGTTCTGGGATGGGCGAGAGGGTGAATCAAACCTTAAAGCATATCTTAACAAAATTGGTCTTAGAAACCCAATAGAACTGGGTCAAATGTTTACATCTAGCCCTATTACAAATAAGAACAAGAGCCAGAACAGATCTAGGGGTCTCTCCTTATGAAATGCTGCTTGGGCTGCCTTTCTTGCTTACCCTGTACAGTACCAGGGAACATCTAGAAGGGGGCATGACAATGCAAAAATACTTAGAAACAGTAACAGCAACCCTGGAAGAACTAAGGGAAAAGGGACACCTTCCCCAAACTTCCCCACTGAACTGTAAAATACGTAGTATTAACCCAGGAGACCGGGTATTGATTAAATCATGGAAAACCTCTCCACTCACTGCTCGCTTTGAGGGCCCCTTCCAGGTGCTGCTTACAACAAACACCGCAGGAAGAGCAAAGGAGCGGGGGTGGACACATGCAAGTCCAGTGAAGGGTCCAGTACAACCCCCAAATGAGGCAAGCAAATGGACTATAGGCAGCAGAGACAATAAAGACTTGAAATTGGTCCTGAGGAAAACAGCAAAAGAAGCGCAACCCTGAACACAACCCCCCACGGGAAGCATCTACATTGTTATCCTTAAATCCTTAAAGCTTGTTAATGTTTGTTATAGTACAAGGTCAAGTTTTGTTCAGCTAAGAATGACAATCAAAACAAGATCTCAGTTTCTGGTACTGTTCCATAGAGCACTCTCCTTGCAACCCTAATTGGGACCAAATTGAAGAAAGGGAGTCGGTACAATAAAGGTCATGGCAGAATGTCTCCAGAAGAAGGGAAAACCAGAAGTGGGAGGCAAGACTGGATTGGGAATTACCTCCAGGAAATACTCTCTGGCACCGAGAAAACCCCTGTGGTTCGAGAGGTGAGGAGGCCAGCCCGTACCAGACTCCCACTCGTAGCAATGCTACTACTCACCCACTTTGGAGGAAGTGGAGGAAACACTTGTGAGAAGTGTTACTGTCCCTTGTATAGAGGAGATACAGTACGTGTACTCATCAGAGTACACACAGACATGAATCCCAAATGCATCGATCACTCCCAGTTAACAACCTGTAAAGAAGAAAATAAATTATATGGGCTGGCTAAAAATATTGCAAACCCAAGCCAGAGGATGTCAGGAGAGTGCCCTGTGAAAGAAAGATGGGTATGCTTTGAACAAGGAAGTGAAACCAACTCAGAGGATACATTCAAAGAGAAAGAAGTGCAATTGAAAAGACAAAGGGATAGAGAGGGACAAATATACAGAAAGAATCTTTTTTATCAATATGGTATAAAAGAATTTAATTTGATTCATTGTTGAGTGTGCAGGGGGACACACTTAAGTGAAATTTGGCCATGGGACAGTATCAGTTTAGGTCCCCTAGACATTTTTAAATGGATTACATCAAGAAAAAGCACAGTGGTACCCAAAAGAAGGTAAGGTGAGTGGAAGCTTAAATCAACAACAACAGGGGAAGAGTTCAATAACATTAAAAAGTGTGTGCTGGATTGGCACGGCTAACAAATCAGCCATGGCATTGCCTTCTGCTAAAAAATCTGGAAGAGAAGAATGTAAGTGAATGTGCATTACAAAGTAAAGTTCTTGTTGAATGGAAAGAAGTAGGATTAACTTTTTAAGCAAACCGTATAACTGATCATCAGAAACTTCTTTCAGCAGAGATCCTTCTGCTCTTTCCACCACACCTGCAACGTAAATTGAATCCGTTACTAAATTAAAAGGAAATGTGAATTTTGAAAAGACCCGTACAACTGCTGCTAACTCTGTAATCTGTGCAGAACCATCTACTTCCTCAATATTTGATTCCCATTTTTTTGTCTCTGAATTTTGCCAAGCAATCACAGACCTTTTAGACTTCCCAGAACCGTCTATAAAAAACGTGATTGCCTCGAGGGGTGCATTACTTCTTAAAGGCTTATGAATTAATTTTAAAGATGAACTTAATAGCTCATGTTTGGGACAATTGACTGAAATTTTTCCTGCAAAATTTTCCAAAGCAAATTGCATGACTTCTGAATTTTGAATTAACCATTCTAAATAGATGGATGTGACAGGCAGGAAGATTTCTGCAAAATCTTTTCCTGCAAGGGAAAGCATTCAAGATCTAGCCTTGATAATCAATTGTGAAATAATTTCAGGGAAAGTTGTTATAGTTTTACCCAATTGACGCGATAGGAAAACCCACTCTAAGATTATCAGATGGTCCTTCTTCTCTAGATCCCACTGGAATATTAAACCATGAAGCTGTGGACTCTCTCCTAAAACTGGAAACAAAAAAGACAGGTTAGGATTATACCGATGAGCCTGACGTGACTGGATGGCTCTCATCACTTTGTCCAAAGCATTTTGAGCTTCTTTGTTGAATTCTCACGGTGAGTTTAAGGCTGTGTCTCCTCTCAACAAATCTGCCAGAGGAGCCAAGTCCTGATTTGAAAGGCCTAGTAGTGGACGAAGCCAGTTCAGAGTCCCCACGAGCTGCTGCACTTCATTCCATGTCTTTGGATTTGTCCTTAGCTGGAGTGGCTGCGGGGTTACCGTTTGTTCTGTCATCCTGTATCCTAAATATTTCCAGGGAGGAAGTGTCTGTATTTTTTCCTTTGCTACAGCGAGTCCTGCTTTCTCCTCTGCTGAGATGACCTGATCTGTTGTCTCCTGCATTGATGCTTGGTCCTTGGCTGCTACTAAAATATCTTCCATGTAATGTAATATGAGAAAATTTGGATATTGTGCACGAACTGAGGAAAGTATTTTTGCAACATACCACTGGCATATACTCGGGGAATTTCTCATTCCTTCTGGTAGAGAAAGCCAATGATATCTTTTCAAGGGTGCTTGCTGATTTATGGATGGGATGGAAAATGCAAATCTTGGTGCATCATCTGGATGCAAGGGAATATTGAAAAAACAGTCTTTTAAATCAATAACACTTAACTTCCAATCTTTTGGAATCATAACAGGAGAGGGTAAACCTGGTTGTAAAGAACCCATTTCTTGAATCACTTCATTAACTTTTCTGAGATCCTGCAACAACCTCCACTTCCCACTGTTTGGCTTTTTGATTACAAAACCTGGGGTGTTCCAGGGACTAGTAGTTGGAGTTAAGTGACCTTTGTTTAACTGTTCCTGTACCAACTGCTCTAAAGCAGCAAGTTTCTCTTTGGGTAAGGGCCACTGGCTGACCCAAATGGGTGTATTAGATGTCCATGTCAGTTTTAAAGTGTTATGTCCATCAACAGCTTTTGTTAAAATCCAGTTTCTAACCTCACACCCCATTGCGACAAAATGTCCCGGCCCCAAAGAACAATATCAGCTCCTACAATGAATGGTCTTGTGGTGGCAACACGACCTGCAGGCCCCTCAAATGTGCCTGAGTGGGAGCTTCGAGAGCTCTCACAGTGACCACCAATAGCTGCCAGCTGATCCAGCGCAGGCACCGTGGCCCAGTCCTGTGGCCATTCCGGTGTCAGATGCCGTCTGCTCCGGGATCTGTCAGGCCACTGAGGGTGATGGCTGCCCGAGGGGCTGCAGCACACAGGTGAGCTGAGGCCGCCCGCGGCTGATGTGCCTGGTCCAGGCCATGGCAGCTGTGCTGTTCTGGGACTCTGGTAGGAGGAAAGCTTGTGCTGTGGTCAGTCCTTTGGGTAAAAAGCATGGAGGGTCTGGACACAAAGCTAACACTGTAATTTCCTGTGAACAGGTGACAGAGAGCACAGCTGGAATGACATAAAAACCTTCTGCATGGGATCTGCTCACTCCCACGATCAGGAACTGACGTGGTTGTGGTTCAGGCCCCAGCTGTCCTGTGGGCACTGTGTGAGCAATGGCATTGGTCAGCACCACTGGCTGGGCTGGGGACAGCTCCAGTCTGGCACCTGGGGACATTGTGGTCGGCAGTCCTGCACAGACGTGCTGCAGCTCTGACCGTGGTGGCCTGTGGCGCTCTCTGCCCCTGGTGCAGGGTTCCTGTGTCATGGCAGCCACTGCCCCGTGCCGGGCTGCACGTTTCCCGGCAGATGGCACGGACAGCCCTGTGCTGGGTGACAGCTGTTAGCACTGGGACAGAAACCTCTGCATCCACTGTTTCTGGGCAGTGGCCTTCTGCGGGCCCCAGGACATCCCCTTTGAAATGACCTCTCTGGCCACACGAATGGCACGTGTCCCTTGGAGTCTGCTGGTTTTCAATTGCACCTCTGAATGCTCTTAGAGCCTCTGCTAGGGCTTGTGTTTGCATTTCTGCTGCTTTTTCCTGCTGCTTTGGGGTGTTTTCCTGAGCTGCTGTGATGGCACTGGCCAGCACCTCTGCCTGCATGGCTGCTGCAGGCTCAGGGGTGCCCAGGCGGTTCAAGCATCCATGAGCTGGGTCAGGCTGGGCTCAGGACCCTGTGGCAATGCACCTAACACTTTTTTGCAGCTCGGGTTTGCATTAGAAATTGCGAGCCATTTTAATAACTCTTGTCTGGCTCCGTCTATTGGAATCTGCTTTTCCAATGCTATTTTCAAACGGTCCAAAAACTTAATATAAGGCTCATCTATTCTGTGTTTTATTGCTGTGAAATCTAGTTCTGGTTTGTTGCCATCACGAACCTGTAACAAAGCTGTTTTTGCTGCTTCTTTGATATCCTGTAATACTTGTTTATTGAGAGTTCGGGCTTGTGTTTGAGGATCTGTATGAGCTCCTCCACCTGAGCTGATCTATAGTCAAATTTGCAGTAGCTGTAGTTCCTGCATAACCTCCTAAAAGGTCATTTAACAAACGTTTCCATGCCAGTTCCCACTGAGAAAATTCTCTTGGGGACAGCAGGGATGTGCAAAGCTGCTTTAAATTGTGTGGAGTAAATACATTTGCTGTAAAGGTGGCTTGTAAAAGACTTCTGAAATATGCAGAATCGCTACCATACAAACGAGAGGCTTTGCAAATCTCTTTTAACTCAGCAAAACTGATCTGCTGCCAGGTCCCTCTCGGTGCAGGACCTGCTGTGCACCTCACAGGAAAAACTTTTAACTTCGATGCAATTTCCCACTCTCCTTCCTGAACTGCATCCTTTCTTATCCTCTGCCAGGTATCTGTGACTCCTCGTGTGTTAAACTCTTCCTTAGATTATTTGGAATTACAATTTGGAGCATAAGAATAATTTATTTTTTGTTCCGGCAAGGTGTCTGACATGGGCGCCGCCATCTTGGACAGGGTGACTTCCGGGCATCACATCCGGTTCCCACGCTCCGCGGGGAGGGGGCGTGCCCTCCCGGGCTGTGGGCGGGGAGCAGGGGCGGGTACACTGCCCAGGCTCCGCCCACAAAAGGGGCGTGTCCCTGCTCTGATGGGCAGGAGCTCAGGGAGGAGCCACCCAGGGACTGCTGGGAGCCCGGGGAGGAGGGCGAGCCACGCCCACGAAGGGCGGAGCTGGGCCGGGGCCATCATGGCGTCTGCCATGAGCTCCTCTGTTCTCAGAGTGGGCACAATCGGCTCGGTTTTTTTCCATTGTACTGCCAAAATTCACCGATTTTGAGCACCAAAGGGAGCTTTTCAGAGGGAATACAGAGGACTTAGGTATGGCAGGGATTGTGAAAGATGTGGTTTGCAGAGGAGCCTGGCCAGGGCTGGTCTGCTCCCCTCTCTCCCAGGACGGGGGTGGGGAAGGGGGAGGGCGGCTGGCCTGGCCACCTCCCGGCCGCTCCTCCGGGGTTTCTGGTTCTCGACTGGGATAAGGGAAGGCTTCTGGGTCCCCTCAGAACTCCTCTTTCTCCTCTCCTCCCGGTCCTGCTGTTGCTGCCTGCATTCTGCCCTGTCCCTGATCTTTGCTTGCTTGTGTGCATTCTTTGCTTGCTTTGCACTTTCCATTGTTACAAATTTTAACACCGTCCTGAATATTGGATGCAGCTTTAAGTTGGACTTCTTATTCTTTTCCATGTTATATAATTTCAGTCCAACCGAATCCCGGAATTCTGGATCAAGTTTCTGAGATATGTCTGAGTTTGGGAACTCTGTTAAGACCCATTTTACAAGCTTTTTAAGCTGTTTGTTGTCAAACTGAATATCTTGAATTTCTAACTTATAAATGAAATATGAAAAAAAAATCCTGCTCAGCTAAAGACAACCGATTTCCCATGGTGGCACTCACCAAAGTTTTCCAGTTGTGCTTCTTGGTATGAAATTCTTCCCCGGTCCTGGGTCACAACAGTGACAAATCAGCTGAGCTGATCGGCAGAGTCCTCTGAGGCTGCGGTGCTGCTCCAGTCCCGTCTCTGATTACAGCCTCCTCTTCACCAGTATGAGGCTTTGATTTGAGATTCCCTCTCAATCTCAAATGCCTTCTTCTGGGTTTTCTATTTTAAAGGGACAAAAAACTCAGGTGCAGGCCTGCTCCCCCAAAACACGCAAATATCAAGTAAAAATGTCCTATTTTGATGGAGGTAATCAAAAAATCCCTAGACCATCTTCCTCAATATGAGAAATACTGTCCGGGCGCCACGTGCTGGGTTCTTTTTTCTCGGGCCGGGTGTTATAAACCTTCAAAAGGGAATCCAGCACACCCAAGGATAGCTCAGCTATTACCTTTGGCAAATAATGAGCAGGATGGCTTCTGCTGCAGTGTTAGAAACAAAAAGGTTTAATAAAAGGCAAAATGACAAACAGAAAATCCGATCCAGGTACAGCAGTCTGCCACTGGTATAAACACCTTCACAAAAGCCTCGTGGTCCTTTTGTCCTCCTCTTTTCTACTTGATGGGCCAGGCAGGACCTTTTCGCTTCTATCCAATTAGGTGACCCCAAGGTTTTAGTGAAGCCTCTGGGGTCTTATGAGGTGGCTTTTCACCTGATAGTTGGGAGAAACTTCTGGGCTTTTTTCCTTTTTTGGGGGACAAAGGCTAGCTTTGCCACTCTGTCATTAGGGGGGCACTCTCCTACACCTCCCCACTGGGGAACAGCTCCATCTGATCCAGCTGTCCCTCTTCCTTTCTCCAGAAATGAAAGGAGAGCCTGTGCAGAAGGAAGCATTTCCCAGAGGAAGCAGTGCTTCCATGCCAGCCTCTGCTGCAGGAAGGGAGGCCATGCCACGCACAGGCACAGGATGTAATTGCTGTGCCTCTGGGCCTGGGCCCTGCTGAGGCTTGAGCTGCCCTCTCTGCTGCTTGGCAGTGCAGGCACACAGCATTACCTGACCCCCTTGCAGTGCTCGGTTCCCTATACAAGGGGATCCCAGCACACCATGGAACGCTTCCCATCTGTGCTCCTTTCTAGATTGGGATCGTGACTTGCATCATTTGGAAATGCTGGTAAACCATGGTTTAAGGATCTTGGAGCTTGGTGAAGGTAGGTTGTCAGCAACCCTTTCCTAACATAGTAATCACTGTCCAAGTGTAATCGTTGTGCAGAGGAATATTCCTCTGTCATTTCCCTTAAGATCCTCTGAAGTTTGATGGATTCTGCAAATCCTGGCCTCAAAGTTTCTACTATTGTGCCCAACAGTGATCACGCAGGATCGCTGTCAGTGAGAGAAGGGAGCATTTAGCTTTCAGCCTTCCTCCTGTGTGCAATGCCAGTGTGTCCTTCCATGTGCTCTGTGCAGCCAGGGAGAAGGGCAGAGAGGGAAGGGGCCGGGCCCAGGGCTGTGCCCCGTGGCTGAGCCTTTGGCAGCTCCTTTGCCAGCCCCAGGGAGCCTGAGCTGCTCCCGCTGCCACTGCCAAGCCCTGGCCCTGCCCGGGGCTGGCTTTAGAGCTGCTGGCAGCTCCAGGGAGTCCTTTCTGCCTTGACTGCCCTGCAAGGGGCTCCTTCCATCCCAGTGTGGGGCCACTGCAGGCACGTGGTCCCCCTGCCCCTGCTCCTGAGTGGGAGGCAGAGCTGAGGGAGTGCCTTGGAGGGCACCAATCACCCAGGTGCCCTCACTGCCACTCGGGCCTGAAGGAGAATCTTCAGCAGGGTCACAGGAGCTGTTGTGTCCTGGCTTTCTTTGCAGCTGAAGTTGATGAAGATGATGCTGTTGATGAAGATGATCGGGATTCCCAGCCCATACCCATTACTGAGCATCTGGGAGATGCTGAGGGTAGGTAAAGACTTTCCTCCCTGGGAGAGCTGCCAGCTCAGAGCCCAAAGCTGGGCCAGGGGGGCATCGCTGCAGGTGCCAGCACAGAACCATGCACCTGCATCGCTGCAGGTGCCAGCACAGAACCATGCACGTGTGTGCCCTCGCCCTGCATGATCCCCTCACCGCTCCTGCGTCTCAGGGGTGCCCGTGCAGATCAGCAGAGATGGCAGAAGCTTCTGTGGCTGTTGAGTTACAGGTGTGTCTGCAGGGAGGACTTCTCCTGCTCCTTTGCTGATCCCTACACAGAAGCCTGGCTCCCATGGCAGGGGTGAGTAGCGTGTCCCTGCTGACCCCACAGGCTGAGCACTGGTTTTGTGGGATCCATTCCTGGGAAATGGAACTATTTCACTTCAGGTCCCCTGAGAATGGAGAACAAACTTAGAGGAGACACTAAGTCCTGGAGGCATCCAAACTCATGGAGGAGATGCCGAGTGATCTGGAGAGACGCCGTGGTGGGTGCATTTCCCTCATGCTTCCCCTGGGACTCAGCAGCCGGGGCCTTTGGCTGCACATCTGGACACGTCGTGCCCGGCACAGCGGGAAGGGATCCATGGCAGCCTCGCTGCCCCGCTGCTGCTGCTGCTGCTGCTTTGACACCCTGCAGGGCTGTTTCCCAACCTGGCCTGGCTGTAGCTTTTTCCCAGCCCCTGCAGGAAGGCATTGCGCATTAGCTGACAGGCAGCCCAAACTGCACCATGTGCCTGAGATCCTCTGAAATTTCATAGTCTCCAGGATGATCACTAAGGGTGGGTATTATGATGAAGATGGGCCCTGGTCTACCCAGAAAATTGTATGGATTCCTGATACTTAACCATAACTTTCACAAGTACTGGCTGCTGAAGATGCCACCTCCCCAGTGGGGAACACCCCCACCTGATCCAGCCGTCCCTCGTCCTTTCTCCAGGAGTGGATGGAGAGGCAGGGCAGAAGGAAGAATTTCCCAGGAGAAGCAGAGGCTCCATGCTAGCCTCTGCTGCAGGAAGGGAGGCCATGCCAGGCACAGGCACGGGAGGTAATTGCTGTGCCTCTGGGCCTGAGCCCTGCTGAGGCTTGAGCTGCTCTCTCTGCTGCTTGGCAGTGCAGGCACAGCCTGGACTAGAGCAGCACAGCCCAGGGGAATTATCCCGAGCAGGCTCAGGGCACTCGGGTACTGAGCAGTCCTGCTGGGGTCCCTCTGTGGGAGACATGTCCTGAAACCTGGCAGCGACTGCACGGGGTGCCCACGGTGGGGAAAGGACAGAGGAGGAGAGCAAGGCTCCAGTGTGTCCTGAGAGGGCCTGGCTGTTTGCCCTTGGGATCTGGGGGGTGTCCCAGCAGAAGGAGGGCAGGAGGGACAGCGGGAGGGCAGGATGGATAGCTGTGGCACTGCCTGCTGCAGTTTGCCCCCGTGCTTTAGGGAGGATTTCTTCTGTGTGTGAGGGAGAGAGCCACAGGGCCCTACACTACTCAAGCCACCCCAACAAGGAATGTTGCTGAGGGCAGGGAAAGAGTGTGGAGAGTGATCAGGAGCCAGCCCAGAGCTCCCCAGGCCCCTGGGCAGCTTTGGCCATGTCCATTCACATCTGGCTCCCACGGCCTTACCCAACCCCCTTGCAGTGCCCAGTTCCCTGTGGCAGAAGGGGATCCCAGCACACCATGGAAAATGTTCTCATCTGTGCTGCATTCTAGATGAGGTGTCTGGGAAGGCTTCTCCATCAGCTTGGATGAATAAAGTTTTGAAGCCCTTGGAGCCTCCTGCAGGTATGTTCTCAGTGTGCCACCAAGGAAGAATTGTAGACAAGCGGGCAGGCACCAGGTGACAGAAGCTTCTGTGGCTTTTGTGTTACAGATGTGTCTACAGGGAGGACTTCTCCAGCTCCTACCTTGGATGCTGCACTCAAGCCCAGCTCCCGTCACAGGGGTGAGTAGTGTGTCCCTGCTGACCCCACAGGCTGAGGCTTGCTTTTGTCGGATCCATTCCTGGGAAATGGAAATATTTTTCTCTAAGGTGCTCCAACAGGGAAAATCCAAGATACAACAGATAAGATATCCCTGGAACCATCCAAACAGATGAGGCAAGAGCTGAAGGAACTCCTGCAGACAAGACAAGGTGGGTGCATTTCCCTCATGCTTCCCCTGGGACTCAGCAGCCGGGAGCTTTGGCTGCACATCTGGATACGCCGTGCCCGGCACAGCAGGAAGGGATCCCTGGCAGCCTCGCTGCCCCGCTGCTGCTTTCACGCCCTGCAGGGCTGTTTCCCAGTCTGGCCTGGCTGCAGCTTCTGCCCAGCCTCTGCCGGAAGTTATTTGGCATCAGCTGACAGGCAGCCCAAACTGTAACACACCCTGAGATCCCCCACAATATCCAGCCCTGCAGATTAGGAATAGGGTGTCTGTTTGGAGGTAGAAGTGCTCTCATCATGCCACTGTAACCTGGCCATTTTCCTGCTCCATAAATTTCACAAATATTACCACTGATGCCACCACCCAATTGGGAACAGCTCCATCTGATGCAGCTGTCTCCCTTCTTTTGTCAAGAGATGGACATATTGCTTCAGTGGAAGTTGGCATTTCCTGAAGGAAGCACTCCATCTTCGGTGCCAGCCCCTGCTGCAGGGAGGAAGGCAATGCCAGACACGGGCACAGGCACAGCAGGTAATTGCTGTGCCGGGCTCAGCCCTGGCCGGGGCTGTGTGGCAGCAGCTCTTCCCCCAGGGCCTGCCCTTGCCCTGCCCGGCAGCAGCCAAAGCTGGAGGCGCCTGGGCTTCCAGGCCTCTGGAGCTGGTTCAGAGTCCCGGGGAAACGGGACTGGTGCAGCAATGTCCCTGGCGCTGCAGCTGCTGCAGAGCTGGCCCTGAGTGCCCAGAGGCCCAAGGCACAGGAGCAGCCCCGAGCGGGAGCCCTGACGCCAGCCCAGGACCAGAGCCAGCCCTGGCTCCCGACTGGGCAGGGGCTGCGCTGGGTCCTGACAGGGCCTGAGCCTGTCCCCTGGGGCTGGGGGAGCTGTCACGGGGCAGGGAGGGCCAGGGCTGGCAGTGGCTGCTCAGGGATGGCTTTGGCCCGTGTCCCTGGCAGCAGCCACTGCCCAAGCAGCTGCGCTGCCCCCGGGCTCTCCTCCCGGCCTGCTGGGCTTTGTTGGCTGGCACAGCCTGTGCCAAGGGCCGGCAAGGTGCCTGCAGGCCCCAGCTCTGGGGGAAACAGAGAACGTCCTGCCCGTATCCAACGTGCTGCCAGCTCAGCAGTGCAGCTCATCACGGGCTCACGCTCCCCATTGCTCCCACAGATGCAGCCGGCACCACAAGACCTGTTCCCAATGCCCAGGGTGGCCTCGGAAGGGGCTTCTGTCAGGGAGCAAGCTGCTGGCCAAGGTTAATGGCAGGCCTGCTTCTTTCGGAGATTATCATTATTTTATGCTGGGTCCGAATTTGGAGTTACTGGATGAGAAAATGGTGTTTTCGACACCTTTCCCAGGAATAAGTTCTTATGAAAACCTAATGCAGAGAGGAAGCATTCCCAGAGAGCCTGGGGTCGAGTTGTTGCCAGTCCATGATTGTCCAAATAACTCTGCTAAGGGTTCTGCTGCTGCCGATTTCATTCGTTGGCCTCTCAGTTGCTGGGCTGGCTCCCACTGAGGCTGCCTGGCCAAGAGCAGCCCCAGGGGCACATGGCAGAGGCAGAGGGAGGTGGGGAGGAGAAAGAGAAGGGCCGAGGTTGCCCTTGAAAGGCAGAGGCGCTCTGGGGCCCGCTCCTGGCCAGGCACCCTGCCCAGAGCCGTGCCCTGCTGGCCGGGGCCTTGAGGGGCAGCTGTCCAGCTGGGCCCAGCTGTGCCAGCAGCTCCAGCCGTGCTGGGGAGCCTTGCCAGCTCTGGGCCCTGCTGTGCACGAGGGTCCCTGTGTGCCACTGGCAGCTGGGGCCTCAGCCACCTCCTCTCTTCACAGGAGCACCTCTGGACAGGAGTTGAAAGACGGTGGCTGCACCTCACACCCAGACAGCGTGAGCTGCTTCTCCCACAGTAATAACGGCCTGGACAGCCCTCTCAAATGTTCTGTGAAGGGAACCCAAGAACAGCCATCTACAAGGAAACCTCCTACTACCCTGTAGATCCCACTGCCGCCTGCTCTCTCTATAGGTCTCCCCAAGATGCCTTCATCCCTTTTTTGATCTCCCTGCATCCCATCCCAGCCAATTCTCAAGGTCTTCTGGAGACCCCAGGCCCAGCCGAGCACCCTCCAGCCCATCCTGAGACCAACACATCCCTTCCTCTGCCCCTGAGCTCCCTGGCCTTGCCCTCTAAACAACACTGGAGTTAAGCCCTGCTGCCCCACCAGGGTAGGCGATGGCCCCTTCTTCTGTTGCACTACAGAGATGTAGCTGCCACCCCAGTGTCTGGGAGGTAGCAGCAGCAAAGCCCACCTGGCACCAGCACTGGCTGAGCTCCGTGCCCAGGGGCAGCTGGGGATGGCCACGGTGTGGGCAGGCAGGAGCCAGGCAGGGGCTGCTGTGACCAGCGGCAGTGTCTCGATGGGCTGGGGGAGCCCAGGGGGCAGGCAGCAGTGTGGGGCTCCTGAGAACAAGCGACCCTATTTTGTCTTTGTTTTTCATTTTTAGAAATTTGTCTTTAAAAAAATATTTTAAATATTTTTTTTACTGTAGAGAGACATCCCTAAATATTTATTCCCTTGTAGTGCAGTAGTTAAGGACTTTACAAAGTAGTTTTAGAATCCCGAAAAGGCAACCCTATTTTTTCTGGACTTCTAATTTTTAGAAATATTTATAAATATTTCTTGCTGAGACAATTCAGCACATAGTTCATCCCTTTTTCTAGAATACATTTCTATGTTTGAAAGTAGTTTTGCAGAAAATAATTTACCAATATACAATAAAATATAAAGTGGCATTTCAGTGGTACTCTTTACTCTGTGAAGAACTAAGACACGCTAAGACAGCCAGCCTGCTGCAGAGGCAAAGATCTTTTCTCACGGGAACTTTATATCTAGTCACAACCAAGTCACATAAAACCTTTTCCCAGATATTTCCTGGGATTCTTGACCAGCTCACCTCTTAGTTTTCAGAGGCAAACTTTGAGCACAGTGGGAATCTCTTCAAGTCACCATCTTTGCTTCTGCAAGAACTGCCTAAGTTCGAGAGCAGGGGCTTCTCTCAGCTTCCTGCTGCCCCCGGGCTCTCCTCCCGGCCTGCTGGGCTTTGTTGGCTGGCACAGACTGTGCCAAGGGCCGGCAAGGTGCCTGCAGGCCCCAGCTCTGGGGGAAACAGAGAACGTCCTGCCCGTATCCACCATGCTGCCAGCTCAGCAGTGCAGCACAGCACGGGCTCACGCTCCCCATTGCTCCCACAGATGCAGGTGGCAAAACAACACGTCTTCCCGATTCCCAGAAGGGAATTGGTTTCTGCCAGGGAACACACTGCTGGCTGGAGTTAATGCCAAGCCTGGCTTTTCTATGGCATGCCGGGCATTGGGGGACCCCTGTAAGGATGGCACTTGGCCGGGGTCCCTCATGAGGCACATGAGCTGGAGGGGGTGTTTTGTAGGTGCTGGGTTTTGCAGGAAGGCATGCAGGGCTTTGCGTCCTTTGTAAGTGGTGCATGGGGCTGGGGTTCCTCGTGAGGTTCTCAGGGGATTTGAGATCTCTTCTGTGGCGTACAGGGGACTGGAGACATCTGTAAGGCTGGCAGGGGCTTGAGTTCCTCGTGATTAACGTGGCGGTTTAGTGCTTGCCGTCAAGGCCTGGAGAGGAACTGAGTCCTTCCTAAGGTGGGCAGGAGGCTGGGCTCTTTTGTGAGGCACACAAGGCTGCCCTGGGGTCTCTGCATTGGTGTGCATGGATTCTCTGTGAGGCACACAGGGATATTTTGGGGTCTCTGCTGAGGGGTGCAGGGATCCCTCAGGAGGCAGAAAGGAGTATTGATGGTCTCTACTAAGGTGTGCAGGGATCCCTCATGAGATATGCAGCGGGGTTTGTCAGTCTCCTCAGCGCAGCAAAGGGCCACTCTGGGTGGAGGCTGTGCAAAGTGGGCAGAAAGCTTCCTGCCAAGCCTTGCGGCCGGCGGGCGGGAGGAGCCCATCCTTGGGGGTCGGGCGGGGCCTCTGGAGCCGCCGCGCCCTTGTCGGGCAGGTCCCGGCCCCGGCGGGGAAGGGCCGCGGCCCCGGGCTCCGGCGGCGCTGCCGAGCAGCGGCGGAGGCACAACAAGGGCCCCGCTCCGGCCTGGCCCTGTGCTGCAGCCCAGCACAGGGACAGCCACGGCCGCTCCCTGCGCCACAGGCGGCACCGGGGCTGCAGCTGAGGCCGTGCCTGCTGCCACTGAGGAAGGAGCTCCCTGCAATGCCGAGTTCCTAAAGCATGTGGGCAATCCAGCACGGCATGGAAACGCTTCTGAACTGTGTTCCCATGGACACTGGGATCGAGAGATGGATTGACTGGAAGTCCTTGCCAGTCACAGTGTGAAGATCATGCTGCATGCTGGAGGCAGCTTCTCCATGTCCCTTTCCTGAGAGAACAATCACGCATTAGCAATTGTGGCCAAGAGCAGCCCCAAGGGCACAGGGCAGAGGCAGAGGGAGGTGGGGAGGAGAAAGAGCAGGGCCGAGGTTGCCCTTGAAAGGCAGAGGCGCTGTGGGGCCCGCTCCTGGCCAGGGACCCTGCCCAGAGCCGTGCCCTGCTGGCCGGGGCCTTGAGGGGCATCTGTCCAGCTGGGCCCAGCTGTGCCAGCAGCTCCAGCCGTGCTGGGGAGCCTTGCCAGCTCTGGGCCCTGCTGTGCACGAGGGTCCCTGTGTGCCACTGGCAGCTGGGGCCTCAGCCACCTCCTCTCTCCACAGGAGCGTCTCTGCAGCTTCACAAGACCGGCCAAAGAGTTCCATCAGGGAGACATGTACCTGCACCTGCGCCTCTCATCAGCCATCCCTAAGCCATGTCCAACATCCCTGCCACAGCTGCATTATCAGCTTGTTGCTAGGGACATAGTGCCACCACCCTGAACAGGAGCCTCTGTCCCCAAAGTGCTGGCCCTGGTGTCTTTTGCAGTGAGCAAGGGAGTGAGGGAAGCCATGACAAACATTAGCAATGTCCGTTGCTTTTACTGTGGCCAACTTGGACATTTCCAGAAAGACTGTCCTCACCTTCCTGTTGGGCAATTTATTAACTGTGTTCCACCTCCTAGGCCTCCTCCTTTCCAACAGCCCTATCGGCCCACATACAACTTTCAGCAGCAATATTATCAGCCGACCCAGGGAAATGCTTAGCAGAGCATGGGGCCACGCCGCGCGACAACAGCAAATTACCGGCCTTGCCTGCAAAGCCCACCTCAGCTGCCAGCCATCCAGGAGTCCCCCGCCCCAACAGGCTCCTCGCAGAGGACCGCAGTCATGAGGACGGACTCCAGTTGTTCCGCAGAACCGGAACTTTCCCCAAAGCCTCCGACCAATGTTAGTAAGTTCTGTCCATCTGCTTTTCCCCGACGAAGATCTAGTTTGAGTTCCAGCTGGGTACCTTGAGCCCCCTTTCCACCCTCAACCAACTACAGTCCTGCTGTTTGGGGACAGTGAACACACTCCAGATCAGGTAAGTATATTACCAGAAGTTGTGACTGTAAATCCAGGCAATGAAATTACTGTGTCAGTTGTTTGTTACAATCCACCATTTACATTGTTGAAATTTGCACCTTTTGCACAAATGTTAATTTTAACCGGCCAGGATTCAGAGGTTGAACCTGATTCAAATTTTGATGCGTTTGCATGTCACTAGATTTGTAAAGACAAACCCCTGATTGATTCTTGTATTTCCAAAAATGGGAAATCCATTGAACTTCATCTCATGGCTGACACAGGAGTGGACGTTACTATCCTCCCCGGGCAAAGTGGCCCCGCGACTGGGCGCTGGTGTCCCCTTGTGGCACAATCTCCGGTGTTGGTGGAGCTGTCAATCCCATGCAAAGTCCTCATCTTGTAAGCGTAGAGGGGCCTGAGGGGCAAGTCTCCACCATCTGACCATTTGTCGTGTCATCCAATATCTCTCTATTAGGCAGGGATGTTTTATCCTAGTGGGGTGCCCACCTTGATATCCCTGACCCCAAGTGGGATTTTTAGCATGGGCCACTGCAGAGCAAACTTCCCCACCATTGAATTGGAAAACCAATGTTCCAGTGTGGGTGGATCAGTGGCCCAGCCCATCAGACAAATTAAATGTGCTCATCGAATCAGTCAAGGAGCAAGAAAAACTCGGGCAATTAGTTACATCAACTAGCCCGTGGAATACCTCAGATTTTGTCATCCGAAAGCTTGGCAAAAGCAGTTGGCATCTGCTCCAAGACCTTCAAAAAATTAATGAGGTTATTGAAGATATGGCCCCCTTCAGCCTGGCCTCCCCTCCCCTTCTATGCTTCCCCAAGATTGGCAGCTTGCTGTCCTTGCTATCAAGGACTGCTTCTTTAACATCCCACTTTACCCAGGAGATGCCCTCAGATTTGCATTTTCAGTACCATCTCTGAACAGAAGTGAGACTTTTAAAAGGTATCAATGGGTATCAATCCTCAATTTTTCAAGGATTGAAAAACTGCCCCGTGTTATGCCAAATGTAGGTTGCTCAGGTTTTATCACCTGTCAGGAAGCAGTTTCCTGAAGCAATTATACTCCATTGATGACATACTTATTTGTGCTGCCACCAGAAGTTACCTTAGTGCCGCTCTCGAAAAGACTGTTTCTACTATTGAGAAAGCAGGTTTTGTAATTGCTCAGGACAAAATACAAATGTCAGCACTGTGGAGATACCTTGGGTATCTCATCACTGGGAGAACTGTAACACCACAGATTTTTTCTATTAATGAACAGCCACAGACCCTAGAGGACATTCAACGCATTTGTGGGATCATCACTTGGGTCCGGCCTTTGCTCGGCTTGACAAGGCAAGAGCTGGCTCCACTGTTCTCCTTGCTGAAGAAAGACACCGACCCCACAGCCCCACGGACCCTGACACCAGAGGCAGAGGAAACATTGCAGAAAGTAGCAGAGGCAATGAGGACACGACAGGCTCAACATGTCAGAAAAAACCTTCCGATTGAATTTGTCATCCTGGGTAAGTGCCCACACTTTCATGGGCTCCTATTTCAGTGGGACACGACACAGAAAGACTCACTCATCATACTCGAGTGGTTGTTTCTCCCACATCAGCCTGCGAAAACAGTGTATACACCATCAGAGTTGCTAGCAAAATTAATTGCCAAAAGTCACCATCGCCTCTGAAGCCCCGCAGGCTGTGATCCCTCATGCATTTACCTGCCTTTGAAGTTAGATCAATTGGACGCCTTATTAAAAACAAATGAAAACATCCAAATTGCTTTAGATAGCTATCTCGGGAAAGTCTCAATTCACTACCCAAAGCACAAATTATTCAAAGATTCATTCCATTTAGTTCCAAAAACTTTCCAAAGTCATCTTCCTATTAAAGGCGCTGTCACAGTGTTCACTGATGGGTCTGGCAGGTCCCACAGATTGGTATTTACCTGGAAAGACCTGAACACTCAAAAGTGGGAAGCTGATGTTCAGACCATGGAAGGTTCCCCCCAGATTGCGGAGCTTTTTGCAGTTGTGAGGGCCTTCAGGATATTCCAGCAACCATTTAACTTAGTGACTGATTCATCTTATGTTGCTGGGATAGCTGATGGAGCAGAGCATGCTCTGCTCAAAGACGTGCAAAACAAACAGCTGTTTTCCTTGCTTTCAGAATTCATCTGGCTCATCTCTCATGGAGAGCAACCCTATCATATTCTACATGTAAGATCCCACACCGACATGCCTGGCTTCCTTACTGAGGGGAACCAGAGGGCAGATGCATTGGCAATGACAGTCACCACCACAATTACTTCACCAACTTTACCTGACATTTTTAAACAAGCACAATTGAGCCTCATGTTTTACCACCAAAACGCGCCAGCCCTGGCACGTCAGTTGAAATTGTCACAAGAACAAGCCTGTGCCATTGTAGCCACATGTCCAAATTGCCAATCCCGTGCCCTTCCAACAGTATTAACAGGTATCAATCCTAGGGGACTGAATGCATTTGACCTGTGGCAGTCAGACATTACTCATTACCCACTTTTTGGGAAATTAAAATATATTCACGTATGTATACATACATTTTCTGGTGCAATCTTTGCATCTCTGCATGTAGGAGAGAAAGCCAAAGATGTCACCAAGCACTTTAACATGGCCTTTGCTACCCTAGGAGTTCCAAAAAAGATTAAGACAGATAATGAACCAAGTTACACCTCCAAAGCATTTCAAAATTTTCTCTCAGCTTGGGGAAATCACCATCACACCGGCATTCCTCACAACTCTCAGGGACAATCAATAATAGAACGCACACGCAAAGAAATTAGCAACCTGTTAGGTTTACAAAAAGATTCTGCCCTTTTAATGACACCTCAAGAAAGACTCTGCAAAGCACTATATGTGCTCACTTTTCTTAACTGCCATTCAAAAGAGCCAAATCCTCCAATCCTTTGGCATTTGCATAACAACATATTTGCCCATCTCAAAGAACACCCACCTGTGCTCATCAGAGACCCTGAGTCCCACCAAATTAAAGGTCCTTTTCCACTAATAACCTGGGGCCAAGGGTACGTGTGTGTTTCAACAGAAACAGGGCCGAACTGGATTCCAGGCCACTTTGTCAAACCCTACCTGAATGCAAATCAGCCTGCTGACCCACCCAGGAAAAGCCAAGATGCATCTGATCAGCCAGACACCGCAGCAGATGCAGTCACTTGGAAGCGTCGGAACAAGAAGACCAGAATTCCCAACATTGTAGCACGAACTCTCATCACAAAAAAATATTTTCCACTGTCATACCTTGCTGCAGAACCCCTCCTTTCCTCCCCAACTATCCCTATCCCTTTTCCCACATACCTTGCCCCCAACCCATCCCACAAGTCCCCACGCCTCTCTTTCCTGCTTGTGTCCTACGATTATTAGAAAAGGGGGAGGGTGAGGAGAGTGACTGAAAGAGTGTACAGAAATTTAATGTCATATGTTTCTCTTGCTATTTGCTACAGCAAAATCACCCTGGAAGGCCACCCTGGAAAGAATGAAATTCAAACAAGTGCTTTTCACTGCAATCACCATTCTGCTCCATCCGTGAATAGCAGAAGGGTGGATGGTGCAACAACTGACAGAAAATGTATGGCAGAATCTGGCGAAAACTCTGAAACAAGATAAGATCTGCTTGCCAATGGGCAGCGTGGACAATCCTCTATCTACGTGCCTGGTGGGAATGCCTCTGTTGCAAAAAGATTATCCATATGCGGGGAAGAAACCAAATCCGGTTGACACCTGGGACACCTGGACAAAGATTTTACCACATGCCACACAAGAGCCCCAGGAGTTAGATCTCTTGGGCTCTGCTCCAGCTACATACTGTGTTAGGTTTTTCTATCTACAAAACACACCCATTTGGCATGACTCTGCAGTCTCAGGCACAGTAACTCAGAAAGATGTAACACCTAATAGCAGAAAGTATAATTCAGCCACATGGTGCAACTATACCTCTAGCACACCACCTGAGTCCAGTGATGTTCCCAGAGTGTCACCGAGAGGCGTGTTTCTTATCTGCGGCGACAGAGTGTGGGCAGGGATCCCATCAAAGATCAAAGGAGGTCCCTGCAGCCTCGAACAGCTGACTGTCCTCACCCCAAACACATCACAAATTATAAATTGGCAGAATCAAGAAGGATTGGCATCAAAAAGAGATCTTACAGTCAATTCGACCCAAATTGCGATGACAAAATTTACGATTGGAGCGAATCCAAAAGAGTCTCTGCATCCATTTTTCTACCTTGGTACGCAGCTGCAAAGGCTCTCGGTGAAATTTCCCACCTGGGGTGTTGGCTCAGCCGTCAGGCCAAAGCTGCCTCCGCAGCCCTGTCAGATCTGCTCACGGAAGAAGAAACCACCAGGCACGCCACCCTACAAAATACAGCTGACATTGATTTTCTCCTTCTTGCGCACGGTCACAGCTGTCAGGACTTTGCTGGTCTGTGCTGTTTTAATTTAACATCTAAAAGCACCTCCATACATGCCAGCATTCAGCAAATTCGAAACCAAGTGCAAGACCTCATGACGGAGACCAGAGACATCAATGTAGTAGGTAAAGCACTCACACAGTGGGGAATCCCCGGGTGGCTTGTATCAATTCTCAAAAATTTGGTGTGGATTTAAGTTGTCATTTTCATGATAATGGTTGCCCTGAGTTGTTTGAAAAGAGTAATAGAAAAGTCACTTGGAAAAATTTATTTAATAAAGAAAGAAGGGGGAGATGTGGGGGTCATGGGTGAGAAAGCTATCTCAGGAATGCCCTGGGAAAGCACCATTGTCTAAGTCAGGGAAAATTCATTCCTTTCCCATGGTTCGAATGCTGTACTCCCTTTCCCATCCCACTCATCCTGTACCCTTTGTATCTTTCATTAGTTACTCCTGTGAAAACTTTTCCCCTCCCATCCCCCTCCATGTAGCTGTGCACAAAATCTGTAACTTTCCCCAGAGATCTCGCACTCGCCCTGGTATCCCTCTGCTGGTGTTACCATCCCTGCTGTCCCTTCGACTCACTGTGTGTCCCTCAGCCTACCCTCCATGTTTTCCTATCCTTTTTGGACCCTGCAATAAATCAGTTGAAATTATCCAGGACTCAAGCTGCCCTCCTTCTATCTAGTGAAGAGAAACATCTAGCCTGGGTCGAGCGGGTGAAAATCCTGACCCCGGCAACCTTGTTCTTATCAATTTCTATGACATCACACACACAGTCCTTAAACACACACAGCCATCACCTATATACACTAGTACCGTTTCTTGGTTGGTATCTGGGTGGATCTCAAAGTGGCAAATGCCTTGGTCATTGTCAAGGCATATGTCTTGAGCACTAATCACATTACTGTCACAGACGAATCCCTGTTGTTCTTGAGCAATGTAATGTTCCAAGTTTACGGTTTGCCATCTCCCCTGGATTTTCCAAGCCCATACCCTGTATTCTGAGGGGTATAATGCTGGCTGCTCGTGACTGAGCCCTAAGGCAGCAATGGCGTGAATAGCGTGAACTGTGCCATTACGCAGAGTGAGCACGAAGGCTGGAGCTGTATTAGTGGGGGGATTATATGTAAAATTACCATGGTCCACCAAGACTGGAAATCTTTCTCAATGTCTGTAGCACTGCCCCAGACCACCTTTAGCACTTCAGTGGGAAAGACTCCTTCACTTCCTTCTCTTATGATTAAAGGAGCTGTTGACTGTACCCATAATTGTGTTTGCATATAGCTGAGGGCTGAAGATATGTTATCCTGTGCCCCCATTAATGTGTCTGCTAGCAAGCTATGGTCTTGATCTTCAATTTCTCTCCATTTCGGCAGCACCCTCGAGACTTGCCATTGACTATTTCCCAATGCCAAAAGAGATGACTGTAAAGGCTGTTTTAATTTTATTGGATGGCTAGCTGCTACAGCTAATTTGTTCATTAATATTTCTGAGTCAATCCTATTCAAAACCCCTAGCCCAGTCCCTAACATCTTGGTTAAATCCCTTTGCATTCTGTCTCTGAAGTGCGCTTGTTTTTGTAGCCATCTTGTCCATCCCTCGAAGGATGACCTTATGAAGGGGGAACAAGGTGGCTGAACTGTCGAGATAGTAGTTTGCATTAACAGTTCGAAATGTCATAATCCTGGATTAAATAACTGTTGTTGTTGACCCGTATTCCTTATTATGTGTGGGCCAATTTCATAAACTCTAGGTTCAAGCTTAAATGGCGTATTTTGGGTTTGTGCTTGAGTGCTGGGGTGGGTTGTAACAGGCTTAGCTATAGCATTTATTTTAAATTTGAAAGACAGCCCAATAGTGTTTCAGGCCCAGAGGCAAACCATGTCGACAGTTTGTCTTAATGTGAAGTTGTGCCAACAGTCCAATTCATTTGGACGATTGCAAATCTTCCAGTGCTTATTTACACTGATTTGGGTTGCTTTACTATAGGTAGTCCCAATAATCATTCTACACCCTATCTTAATTACCTCCCCCATGGTCCCTTGAAGTGACCACAACCTCTGTTTCTGCCATTGCAGCGTTTTTTATATTTACTTTTTGCACATGACCACAGTTGTTAGGTTTAAACCTTTTAAATGGGAAGGTTTTCCCATGGATCCAGTCTATTGAGTAAGGGCTTGGGACCAAGGCCATTCAGCATTGTTCTGGCTAGGAGTACTTTCTAATTTTTGGATTACAGCAATGATTGTAAACAACACTTCAGCACAAATCCCCACCCACCATGATGCATTCATTTTGTGCGGGTAAGTTTCAGTTTCAGTTTACCATCACCCAGTGTTATTCTCCAAGGGGCTTCTGGAGCTTTCTTAACACGGCTGTGGTGGATCCAAGCACTTTGTTCCTTAGTCTTGATTGCAGTGAAGGTAGTAAGGAGCACTTGGTATGGTCCCTCCCATTGTGGTTGCAGGGCCTTCTCTGTAAGAGACTTAACATATACATAGTCTCCAGCCTGCACATCATGTACTGATGCATCGAGCCCTGTACCCCGAGTACCGGGGGTACCTCCAGGCGGTCATGCTCCACTGGCTCCCCTTGGTTTCCACTGAGGAAGGAGGCTGGATTGACAATATTAGTCACCACAATGTCCACAGCATCTTGCTCCACCATAATAGCTTGGTATCTCAGAAATCGTTGTGGGAAAAGCCAATGTCCGCCTTTCACCTCCAGCACTGCAGACACCGTGTGAGACACTGGCACAGTCATTTTGTGGCCCAGGGTGAATTGACTTACCTCTTGGATATTCAGTACAACTCCTGCAGCAGCTCTGAGGCATCCAGGCCACCCTTTAGCTGCTGCATCCAATTGCTTAGAGAAGTAAGCAACTGGTCTCCGGAATGGGCCGAGGTCCTGTGCTAATATTCCCAAGGCCATTCCTTGCTTCTCATTGGAGAACAAGAGGAAAGGCTTACTCACGTCTGGCAATCCCAGAGCTGGAGCTGACATGAGGGCTTTCTTCAGCTGGTGGAAGGCCTGCGTAGCTTCCTCTGTCCGTTGTATTTCCCTGCTTTCAGTTGCAATAAGCTCATATAAGGGCTTAACAAACAGTCCATAGTAACAGATCCGTAACCTGCACCAACTCATCATCTCCAGGACAGTTCCTAGTTCTTTTGCAGTCTGAGGTTTTGGGGTCTGGCATATTGCCTCCTTCCGGCTTTGGCCCAGGGTACATTGTCCAGTACTGACTTTGTATCCCAGATAAGTTAATTTCTGTTTTACTGCTTGAGCCTTTTTCTTTGATACCCGGTACCCTTGGAGTCCCAGAAAGTTCAAGAGGCTTACCGTCCAGGCCACGCATGCTTCACTTGTCCGTGTGGCTATGAGGATGTCATCTTCATAGCAGCTTCGCTTCCTCTGGAGGGGCTTCCCAGGCCTCTAATTCCTTTGCAAGTTGTTCTCCAAAGAAAGTGGGTGAGTTTTTAAATCCCTGTGGGGGTACTGTCCATGTAAGTTGAGTTCTTTGCCCACTTTTAGGACTTTCCCATTCAAATGCAAAAATTTTCTGGCTGGCTAGGTGGATAGGAAGGCAGAAGAAGGCATCTTTTAAACCTGAAACGGTAAACCAAGTTAGTTCAGGTGTTAAGCAATTTAATATCGTGTAGGGATTGGCCACCACACGATACAAATCCTCAGTTATCTTGTTCATGGCTTGCAGATCCTGTACTAACCTGTATGACTCATCAGGTTTGCTGGCTGGTAGGATAGGGGCATTAAAATCAGATTGACATTCTTTTAATAATCCTAGATGCAAAAACTTCTCAATTACTGGGCTAATTCCTTCCTTATCTTCCTTCCTCAGGGCATACTGTTTATCTCTGACAGGTTGCATTCCCTCTTTTAGTCTGATCTGTATAGGGGGAGCGTTTTTTGCTCTCCCTGATACATCAGAAGCCCATACCCCAGGGAACACCTGATTCATTACGTCTTCATCGATTTCAGTTTCCCTTGTGACTTGACTAGTGGTTAATATCAAACTCAATATTTCTACATACTTTTGATCATTTCCCTCCAGAGTAATTTCCCCATTTTTGAATGCAATAGTTGGCGGTTATTGTCCCAGCAAATCTCTGTCCAGAAGTTGCTCAGGGGAGTTGGGCATATATAGAAATTTGTGGATCCCCCACTGCTTTCCCAGTTTGTATTTAGTGGCCTAAAGAAAAATGCCTTTTCAGTTTGGCCAGTCGCTCCCGTAACTGTAGCATAATCATCCCCTACAGGCATCAAGGCTGTATTTAGAACTGAGTACCTTGCCCCAGGAAGGTACTCGCTTCTAAAGGTTGACTAGGAATTTCCCTTCTTTTTCCATTTCCCCCAGCTTTAGTTTGACAACCAGAGAGCCTGCTGGGGTAGTCTCCTCCAGTCCCCTTTAATCCTCTTGCACATGGGCAACCACCCCTCCTCTCCTTTGATTCCCTTGACCATTCTCTTTCTGCTCTGGACAGTCCTTCTTCCAATGGCTCTGTTTCTTACAGTTTGCACATTGATTTCTGCCGGATCGAGGAGGGCCTTGCCTGGGTGCTCCCTGCCCGCTTTCACGTCTTTCTTTCTGTTCCTCCTGCACTATTGCTATTAAGTTTTTCATCCCTTGTTTATCCCCTTCTTCTCTGTTGCTAAAGACTCTCCAAGCCTCCACCAATAAAGTGGCGAAATTCTGAATATCTTCTCCTAAGACTTTTTGGAGTTTGTGCCAAATATCCCCCTTGGACTGTCCCAAAAATAGATTAATTAGTTGTTGTATCCCTCTCGGGTTTCCTGCACTCAGGATGACCCCCCCCGAGAGTTCTTTTTTCCCAGCCCGACGGTGGAAGAAAGAGTCGCAATTCTTCAGCTCTGGTTCACAAGGTTGTTTATTGTCTCTTATCTAAACCATTCTTTTTCAGACCTGCAGAGGTCTGATCTGCAGGTCTGTCATGGGCACGCTGCCAGCCCCTGGGCTGGTGTCTACATTTTATACGAGGAATTACATGTACTTCATTGATCATTATTTTCCAATACCAATCACCTCTGATAGACTGTCTACTTCTAGTCTAAACCAATCCAAATGTGCCACCATCACCAAGAAGATGGAGGCTAGGAAGAAGAAGGAAGAAAAATAGGACAACGCCCAAATCCCTCCATCTTGCCTCCTAGACCCCCTCTAGTAAAATCCCTGAAATTCCACTTTTCACCTTAGGATTAATTCATTATCAATCTACTTAAACTTCTGTGACTTGTGATTCTTCATACAAGGTTGGTAATTTGCTCCATGGGTTAAGATTAAAATCCCAAGTGTCTCTGGCTTCCTGCTAGGGCTCCCCAGCCCTCTGCCAGGGGCACGTGTCATCCAGGGCACCCAGAGGGGTGTCCTGGGTTCCAGCATATCCCCAGATCAGATGCAGGGTCCAGTGGTGCATAGCGTCACATTGTGTTTCTCAGGTGGTCTAGGAACTCTCTGGGGGATTCTGAGGGTGCCTGTTTAATAGCATATAAAGCTGACCAATTTATAGTTTCAGGTGTTGCTCTTTCCACTCCCAATAGAAGCCAATCCTGATAATTTTTTAGCCTCTGTCTTTGTACTGGTTGGTTCAGGTTCCAGCCTGGGTCCTGAAGTGGAAAATGTTCCTTTAGGTCCACTAGTTGTTGTCTAAAGTGATCTGCTCCCTGGTTCCTGGCTGTCTTTAAAACCATCTAGCTTTCTGTTTCAGTGAATGTGTTTAATAACAATTGAATAGCACCCCAGTCTGGATTGTGCTGCTTCATAATGTTTCCTAGACATTTAGCAATGTTTATTGGGTCATGTTGGTAATTTCCTGCAACCCTTTCCCATGCTTCCAAACCAAGGGTGGAGAAGGGCACCTTAACTAATATCTTTTCTCTGCCTGGTTTTACTGTCACCTGCAAAGGGGCCTGCAGTATTTGTCCTCTGGTTCGGGATGCTATTGGGCTACCTGGAGGAGTTGGAGCTGGTGTCTTCTCCAAAGGAGGAGGAGTAGGAGTAGGAGTAGGAGTAGTAGTGGAAGAGGTCGACTTGCTGGTGTAGGTGGTGTAGATGGAGCCCCTCCCAAGTCTCTAGCCCTTCCCCCCTGCCCTCCCATGTGAAGGCTAAATAGGTCAGCTAGATCTTGTTCTTGTTCCTCTAGTGCTGTGCGATAAACTTTATCTGTCCTGCTGCATCTCTGTCTTATGCTACAGGCCGAGCAGCCCCATTTGAGTTCTCCCATTTTGCTTCTGTTTTCTCTTTCAAGAGCCAAAACGAGGGGGTCAGAGGGGGCTCTGATGCCACAGTCCCTTTGCCAATCAGGGTTATTTTGGAGGGAGAAAAGCATATCACAATAAGAAACCTCCTTCCATTTCCTTCCCTCTATGGAAACAACATTAGCTGTAACAGGGTATTCTATTCCAATGTACCTGTAGGAGGCCACCTTGCCCCATCCTCCAGGTGATATAATTGCCACCAATGGGAGCAATATATAATTAGGCTTTTTTAAAATTTTGCCTGCCCCCTTTGCCTGCTATTTCTCTCCAATGTGCTAAGACACACCCTAATGGGCTGGCTTTAGGTACTTCCTAACTCTGCCTTGTTCCCATGATGTCTTTTTAGAGCAAGCTTTAGTTTACTCATTTCCAAATGTCCAGATGTGAGTCTCAAATCAAAACTCCTTTTTTCCCCTTCTTCTGAGTTATTTTTAAAAAGTAATAATTAATCAAATAATCAATGTACAGAAATATTTATAACCAATTTAACAATCAATAATACTTCAAATAATTAAATGTTATTAACATTAAATACAAATTAATTTAATAATTAATATATAACAATCCACCATTAACTTTTACTTGTTTCTTGTTTGCTCAGTCCCACACAAAGTTACAAACTCCTAAGGGTACAATCCAAACCACTGGGGAGAAAAGAAAAGAAAAAAAATCCCTTAATCCTTCCTTTTGATACAGCTGTGCCACTCCTTTATCCTTTCCCAATCCTCTTCAAAGATGTCTTCCCATGTCTCAGGGTCTAGGTGACTTTTTCCACAGATTAAATTCACTATTTCACACCTTGCATGTACCTCTTGGTTATGGTATCTTGGCAGTTCAGGGGTACATGCACGGCATGCAGGTCTCTGTCTATATGAAACACAATACCACCTCCTCTGACACTTTCTGCACTGAAGGAGAACCCAAGCTGTGTGCCAGTCTGGCTCCCAGTGAAAAGCTGTCAGTCTGCACACAAAACAGGGAATCACCCCTTCAAGCCCCCAGGTCAAGGCGTTTCTAAGCACTCTTTCAGCTGCGGGGTGTTCCCAGTCAAAGGCTCTATAGCAACGTGTTGAACTGCGGTATATCCCTCCCAAGAACACTCTGTCTCTCCCTCCGTCCTCCCATTCTATGACTCCCCAGCCCCTGACGGATGAAGAGACTGACTGGGTTCAAGCTGAAACCACCTGTGTAGAGCATGTCTCGGAGGCCGGGCTCTCCCAGCCCAGGCTTGAAGTTAGGCAGCCACCATGGGCAAATCACCTCTCGCTTGCGTTATGAATAAATTGTTATCTATTTTTTTTCAGATTGCAGAGTTAAAACAAGTTGGACCAGTTGCTGTTAAGTTAGCTTCATTGTTAAGAGTTCTTCTTCAATTACCTCTTAATGGTTGGTGATTAACCATTGTCCCCCTGAGGCTTGCCAGGGAGGGACGCCGGGACCCTACGAGTACCAGGAGAATGGGAGTGGCATCAGAGCGAGTATGCAGATGGCAAATGCATTGCACCAAATTTTGCAGTTTTCCAGGAAAACCCCTAAAAACAATGAGCCAACATAGAACTATGGGTACGTAGGTGATGTCTAAGGATGGGAGCATAGTCCAGTGCCTGCTTGGATCCTTTTTGCTTCTCACCCTAACCGGAAAGAATGGTGACTAGAGAGAGGAACCAAGGTGATGGACCAAAAAGGTGGAATCTCCTAATCTCTCGTGAGGATGGAATCCCCAGCTCTGCCTGCAGACCAGCGGACAAAGCTGCATCACCCTCCTCCTCTGTGCCACTCCTGGGAGCAACGGCGGCGTGGGCATGATCCATCGATTGCTCTCAACCTGAGCTGATCCTTTTAAATAACGGCGTTAAAGAGGAGAAAGATCTCCTGCCCATTTATTTCAGCTTGTAGAAAAAAAAAAAACAAAAAACCAAAAAAAGCAGCAAAACCCCTAATGCAAAGGCTCTCCTAGTAACAGCTGTCAAGACTGAAGGGCAGTGTTACCACACAGCAAACACTTAACTCTTAGCCCAGGCGGGCTTGCTGGCTGCCTTCAGGTGGTTCCTGCCCCTTACCAACCAGCGGCGCTTGCTTGCAAATGCCGACTTGTACCGTGCTCCTGCTAGCTGTGCTATCAGCTAGCGGTGTTCAAAGCAACCCTACAAACCGCGGCTGATGCCCCGAGTGCCTGCCAGCCGTGCTGTTGGCCCGCTGCCCCGAGAGCAATTTGGCAAGCCCCGGCTCATGGCCCTGCACCGCGCTGGCCCCGCTCGTTGGAGCCGCCCTGCACCACGCATGTGCTGCTGGCCAGGGGCTGCCTGCGCTGGGCATGCGCTGCTTGCTCTCCCATGCGCTGCCGACTGGCCGCCGCTGCCCTGGCTTTGCGCCGCCTCTGCCCACTGCGCCGACCTGCGCCACGCTCATGGCGACCTGGCGCCCTTGAAATGTTCTTTGAAAAACTACAGTTACCAGAGAAACTAAACCAAGACCTCACTCCCCGCAGCGTGTTTCACCGTTCACTCACACACACAAGCACGCACGTCCAGACGTGATAACCATACACAATCACAGTTCAAACCAACGCTCCGCCAGCTGCTCTGTCAGCTGGGGACCCCCCGCCACCGGCCTCTCCCCGGCAGACGATTGCTTGCAAACTGCTTGTGCAAAACTGCACACAAAGGCGTCTCTTGTGCGACTTATCAGTAGCCAACCCTAAAAAAAGGAAAGGAATACATACCACTTCTGTCCATCAGCTTGGAGACAGAGGAGCTCCTTAGTCTAGGTTTCCTGAATTCCCTGGTCTTCTCCTGGTCTTATGAGTAAAAAAGTTACCTGTAGCTATGATATTTTATTAAAAATCCTTTCCTAGGATTTTTCCCCTCCTGAGGAGCTGAGGGCCCCAGGAAAGAAATGCAAACAATAACTATCTGCTGCTGTGGAATGCAACAGGTGCATCTTCCATTGGTCCATGTGGATTGTTTTCACTTGATGACCAATCACAGCCAACTGTGTTGAGCCTGTGAGCAGTCACAAGATTTTTGTTATGCATTCCATTCTGTTCTTCTTCTTTGTAGCCTTCTGGTCATTTTTTCCTCTCGGTTCTTTTAGTATAGTTTTAACGTAGTATTTTAATAGAAAATATAATAGATCAGCCTTCTGAAATGGAGTCAAGCCTCGTGTCTCCACACCTGGGGTGTTCTCCCCAACAAATTATCCTTTTTTTTTTAAGGCTGCAAAGTTAAACAGGTTGGGCCAGTTGTTGTGAGTTGAAATGTTGACTATTTGTTGTTGATAGCTTCATGTAGCAATCACCTCTTGTTAATAGTTTTTCTTCAATTACCTGTTAATGGTTAGAAATCAAGTGCAATTGTCCCCCTGCTGCTTCCCCAGAGCCTGCAGGTAGCAGGGTGGGGGTTGACATCAGAGCTAGTATGCAGATGAGAATGCATTTCACCAAAGTTTGCAATTTTCCAGGAAAAAAACTCCTAAAAACAACAAGCCAACATGGAATTATGAAACCTAAGTAATGTCTAAAGGTGAGGAACTTAATCCTTAGTATCTGCTAAAATCCTTTTCACTTTTCACCCTAACCTGAAAGGATGTCAGCAAGAAAGAGGACCTGGAATGTTAGACCAAAAAAGCAGAATTCCCACTACTCCCTCGAGGACGGAAGCCCCAGCTCTGCCTGCATACCAGCGGGCACAGCTGCATCATCCTCTTCCTCCGTGCCACTCCTGGGAGACCAAGGGGGTGCGGGTGACCTGTCGTTTCCCACAACCCGAGCTGAATTTTTTTAATAAAGGCATTAAAAAGGAGAAAGATCTCCTGCCCTGTTTATGACACTGGTATTGTCCTTCATAGCAAGAAGCTTCAGAAATTTGCATTTTCCTATGCCCTTTGTACCATGGCAGAGGTTTCTTAAGTAAAAGGTTACAATTCAACACATAATTCTACAATTTAATATTTAAATGCTTAGTCCATATATTGCTAACTTAATTGAACCCGCCCAAAAACCTCCATTTCAACAGCAGCCCCTGCCTGGCTTCTGCCTGCCCATACCGTGGGCATCCACGGCTCCTCCTGGGCATGGAGCTCAGTCAGTGCTGGGGCTGGGTGGGCTTTGCTGCTGCTGCCACCTGGACACTGGTGTGACCGCTTGTCCTAGGTTGCAGTGTAAAGATGTATTCTAATGCCATCCTCAAGAGCTGCTGAAACCAGGAGGGGCATTGTTTCTTCCTTATCTCCTGTTAATGGGCCCATCAATGTCTTGCCACATGACTCAGAGATAACTCCCTCCCAGAGCCATTTCTGTTTAGTGGCTAATCAAGGACCCACAGCATGAGGCAGAATGATATCAGCCCACTGTGAGATGCTCTGCCCATGGGGGAGGAGCTAAGCATCCCCAGCTGGATATAATCTGGGTTTTGGGACACAACAAGCAGTCTTTCCACTGGATTCCCAGAGGAACCGTGGCCCTTACCCACTGCTTTTCCAGAGGATGAGAGCTACCAGATGGTTTCTACAGGATCACCACTTCCACAAGTCCATTTCATCTGGACTGCTACCACCACCCTAACTAGCAGGGTGTCAGCAGGCTGTATTCTGACCCTGTCAGTGTTTTTTCTTTTGTATCATTGCATGTGTTTTGATTTTTTTCCCTTTTTCTAATAAATTGTATTTCTGACTTGGAGTCTCTCACTGGTTTTGCTTTCCAACCAGAACAAAGATCCTTCTCTTTATTTAAACAGAAGAATGGGCCATTGCCTACCCTGCAAGCGGGGGGGGTGGGGTGGGGTGGGGTGGGGTGGGGTGGGGTGGGGTGGGGTGGGGTGGGGTGTCACCTTCAGTGATTCCTAGAGGGCAAGGCCGGGGGGCTCAGGGGCAGAGGGAGGGATGTGTTGGTCTCAGGAAGAGCTGGAGGGTGCTGGGCTGCTCCTGGGGTCCCTAGAGGTACTCGAGTTGGCTGGGATGGGACAGACAAAGATAAAAAAAGGGATGAAGGCAGCTTGGGGAGGCCCATGGGGAGAGCAGGTGGCAGTGGGATTTACGGGGTAGAAGGAGGTTCCCTCGTAGACTGTTGTTCTGGGGTCCTCTTCACAGAAGACTTGAGAGGGCTGTCCAGGCCGTTCCTGCTGCTGGAGGAGCTGCTCACGCTGTCTGGGTGTGAGGTGCAGCCACCGTCTTCCAACTCCTGTCCCGAGGTGCTCCTGTGCAGAGAGGAGGTGGCTGAGGCCCCAGCTGCCAGTGGCACACAGGGACCCTCGTGCACAGCAGGGCCCAGAGCTGGCAAGGCTCCCCAGCACGGCTGGAGCTGCTGGCACAGCTGGGCCCAGCTGGACAGCTGCCCCTCAAGGCCCCGGCCAGCAGGGCACGGCTCTGGGCAGGCTCCCTGGCCAGGAGCGGGTCCCAGAGCGCCTCTGCCTTTCAAGGGCAACCTCGGCTCTGCTCTTTCTCCTCCCCACCTGCCTCTGCCTCTGCCCCGTGCCCCTGGGGCTGCTCTTGGCCAGGCAGCCTCAGTGGGAGCCAGCACTGGCTGCAGCCCCAGCGGGGCCCCCAGGACAAGGCCCAGCAATTGAGAGGCCAATGGAAGCACTGGGCAGCAGCAGAACCCTCAGCAGAGTTATTTGGACAATCATGGGCTGGCCACAACTCCACTGCAGCCTCAATGGGAATGTTCCCTGTCCATGCTGGACTTTGAAAAGAAGCTGTTGGAGGGGGCGGGCAATAAAACACTCACTGTTTTCTGTTCCAGGAATACCAGATTCCAAAGCAGCAGAATAGGAAGACAAGCTCCAAATAAAGCATGCCTGCCAGAAACCCTAGCCAGCAGTCGGTTCCCTGACAGAAGCCCCTTCCGAGGCCATCCTGGGCATCGGGAACAGGTCTTGTGGTGCCGGCTGCATCTGTGGGAGCGATGGGGAGCGTGAGCCCGTGCTGTGCTGCACTGCTGAGCTGGCAGCACGGTGGATACAGGCAGGACGTTCTCTGTTTCCCCCAGAGATGGGGCCTGCAGGCACCTTGCCGGCCCTTGGCGCAGGCTGTGCCAGCCAACAAAGCCCAGCAGGCCGGGAGGAGAGCCCGGGGGCTGCGCAGCTGCTTGGGCAGTGGCTGCTGCCAGGGACACGGGCCAAAGCCATGCCTGAGCAGCCACTGCCACCCCTGGCCCTCCCTGCCCCGTGACAGCTCCCCCAGCCCCAGGGGACAGGCTCAGGCCCTGTCAGGAGCCAGCGCAGCCCCTGCCCAGTCGGGAGCCAGGGCTGGCTCTGGTCCTGGGCTGGCGGCAGGGCTCCCGCTCGGGGCTGCTCCTGTGCCTTGGGCCTCTGGGCACTCAGGGCCAGCTCCGCAGCAGCTGCAGCGCCAGGGACGTTGCTGCACCCGTCCCGTTTCCCTGGGGCTCTGAACCAGCTCCAGAGGCCTGGAAGCCGAGGCGCATCCAGCTTTGGCTGCTGCCGGGCTGAGCAAGGGCAGGCCCTGGGAGAAGAGCTGCTGCCACACAGCCCCGGCCAGGGCTGAGCCCGGCACAGCAATTACCTGCTGTGCCTGTGCCCGTGTCTGGCATCGCCTTCCTTCCTGCAGCAGGGGCTGCCAGTGAGCCACTGCTTCTCCCTGAGTGTTCCTCCTCCTGAACAGCCTTTTGGTCCATCACTTGAAAAAGGAAAAAAGGGACAACTGGATCAAATGGAAATATTCCCCACTGGGGAGGTGGCACCTTCAGGAGGCAATGCTTGTCTAAGTCACAAGTAAAGATCAGGAAAAAGCCCAGGTAATTGGGGCTGGGCCAGTGCACTCCCTTGTGCAAACAGCTGCACCTCCTGATCTTCTCAGAGACTGGGAAATGGCAGGGGATCTCAGGCCCACAGTACAGTTGGGGCACCCTATCAGCTAATGCCAAATTCCATCCTGCAGAGGCTGGGGAGGAATTGCAGCCAGGCCAGGTTGGGAAACAGCCCTGCAGGGCGTGAAAGCAGCAGCGGGGCAGCAAGGCTGCCATGGATCCCTTCCTGCTGTGCCGGGCACGGCGTGTCCAGATGTGCAGCCAAAGGCACCGGCTGCTGAGTCCCAGGGGAAGCATGAGGGAAACGCACCCACCTTGTCCTCCGGGTGCTTCCTTCTGTGTTTGTCTCAGGAATTCATCTGAGTCATGAGACTTTTTGGCGGCAAAAACTTCGGTCTTTCCTTTTGGAGGACCTTAAGAGAAAGTAGTTCCATTTCCCAGGAATGGATCCCACAAAAGCAGGACTCAGCCTGTGGCAATAACCACCAATGTACGTATGAATCTCCTCCCTGTAGACACACCTGTAACTCAACAGCCACAGAAGCTTCTGCCATCTCTGCTGATCTGCACGGGCACCACTGAGCCGCAGCAGCGGTGAGGGGATCGTGCAGGGCGAGGGCACACATGTGCATGGTTCTGTGCTGGCACCTGCAGCGATGCCCCCCTGGCCCAGCTTTGGCCTCTGAGCTGGCAGCTCTCCCAGGGGAAAGGCCTTGACCTACCCTCAGCATCTCCCAGAGCCTCAGTCCTGGATGTGGGACCTTCACCGGCAGGTTCAGCTGCAAAGAAAGGCAGGACAGAAGAGCTCCTGTGGCACTGCAGGAGATCCTCAGGCTGCCCACAAGGCTCAGCCCCGGGGCACAGCCCTGGGCCCGGCCCCTTCCCTCTCTGCTCTTCTCTGTGGCTGCACAGAGCACACGGAAGGACACACTGGCACAGCACACGGGAGGAGGACTGAAAGATCAATGCTCCTTCCTCCCACTGACAGCGATCCTGTGGGAGCCCTCAGGCCTCCAGAAGGGAGCAGGGAAAGATTCTCAGAATCCTTCAGCCCTTACATAATGTTAAGGGAAATGGTTTATAAATGAGCTTTGGTTGCATTGATCCTGATTATTCACTAAGGAAAGGCCGAATGAAAACTTGCCCCCAGCATCCTCCAGGAACTTCAAACCATCCTTCATCAGGACTTCCTGAAAACCCATGTCACGATTCCAGTCTAAAAGGGAGCAGAGATCAGAACCATATCTGTGGCATGCTGGGATCCCCTAATGCTACAGGGAAAAGGGCACTGCAAGGGGGTCGGGTAAGGCTATGGGACCCAGATGGGAATGGACATGGCCAAAGGTGCACAGGGGCTTGGGGAGCTCTGAGCTGGCTCCTGATCACTCTCCACACTCTTTCCCTGCCCTCAGCAACATCCCTGGGAGGGGTGGCTGGAGTAGCCCAGGGCCCTGGGGCTCTCTCCCTCAAACTCACAGAAAATCCACACTAAATCCTTGGGGAAGACTGCAGCAGGCAGTGCCACAGCTATGCCTCCTTGCTACACTCCCTCCTGCCCTCCTTCTGCTGGGACAGCCCCCCAGATCCCAAGGGCAAACAGCCAGGCCCTCTCAGGACACACTGCAGCCTTGCTCTCCCCCTCTGTCCTTTCCCCACCGTGGGCACCCCGTGCAGTCACTCCCAGGTTTCAGGACATGTCTCCCATGGAGGGACCCCGGCAGGACTGCTCAGTGCCCTGAGCCTGCTCGGGATAATTCCCCTGGGCTGTGCCGCTCTAGTCCAGGCTGTGCCCGCACTGCCAAGCAGCAGAGAGGGCAGCTCAAGCCTCAGCAGGGCTCAGGCCCAGAGGCACAGCAATTACCTCCTGTGCCTGTGCCTGGCATGGCCTCCCTTCCTGCAGCCGAGGCTGGCACGGAACCACTGCTTCCTCCGGGAAATGCATCCTTCTGCACAGGCTCTACTTTCATTTCTGGAAAATGGAAAAGAGACAGCTGGATCAGATGGAAACATTCCTCACTGGGAATGGGGAAGGTGAGGCATCACTTGTGAAAGGAATGGATAAGGATCAGAAAACAACCAGGAGTTTGGGACAACCTAAGGCTGCTTCCTTCCTCAAACAGCCCCAACATCTGATCTGCCTGGACACCAGGAAATTGCAGGGGATCAGAGGGTGGGCATGGACTGTGGTGCAATTGGGGCAGCCTGTCAGCTGATGCCAAATGCCTTCCTGCAGAGGCTGGGCAGAAGCTGCAGCCAGGCCAGGCTGGGAAACAGCCCTGCAGGGCGTGAAAGCAGCAGCGGGGCAGCGAGGCTGCCATGGATCCCTTCCCACTGTGCCGGGCACGGCGTGTCCAGATGTGCAGCCAAAGCTCCTGGCTGCTGAGTCCCAGAGGAAGCATGAGGGAAATGCACCCACCTTGTCTTCTCTGCAGACATTCCTTCAGCATTTGCCACATGATTTCTAATGGGTCCTGGAATTTCTTGCCTGCCATGTCTTTGGTCTCTCCTGTCGTAGGACCTTAAGATAAAGTAGTTCCATTTCCCAGGAATGGATCTCCCAAAAGCACAGCTCAGCCTTTGGGGTCAGCAGGGACACACTACTCACCCCTGCCATGGGAGCTGGGCTTTTGTGCAGCATCCAAGGTAGGAGTTGGTGAGGTCGTCCCTGCAGACACGCCTGTAACACAACAGCCACAGAAGCTTCTGTCACCTGGTCCTGACCAGACAGTCAAACATTACGCCTTGGTGGGACAGTGAGAACATACCTGCAGAATGCTCAGAGGGCTTCACAACTTCAGAGCGCCAGGCTAATGGGGAATCCTTCCCAGCCTCCCAGTCTGGAAGCAAACCAAGATGAGAACTGTTTCCATTGTGTGCCAGGGCTGGCTCTGGCCCTGGGCTGGCGGCAGGGCTCCCGCTCGGGGCTGCTCCTGTGCCTTGGGCCTCTGGGCACTCAGGGCCAGCTCCGCAGCAGCTGCAGCGCCAGGGACGTTGCTGCACCAGTCCCGTTTCCCCGGGGCTCTGAACCAGCTCCAGAGGCCTGGAAGCCGAGGCGCCTCCAGCTTTGGCTGCTGCCGGGCCGGGCAAGGGCAGGCCCTGGGGGAAGAGCTGCTGCCACACAGCCCCGGCCAGGGCTGAGCCCTGCACAGCAATTACCTGCTGTGCCTGTGCCCGTGTCTGGCTTTGCCTTCTTTCCGGCAGCAGGGGCTGGCACCGAAGATGGAGTGCTTCCTTCGAGAAATGCCACCTTCCACTGAAGCACTATGTCCATCTCTTGACAAAGGAAGGGAGACAGCTGCATCAGATGGAGCTGTTCCCCACTTGGGCGGTGGCATCAGAGGTAATATTTGTGAAATTTATGGAGCAGGAAAATGGCCAGATTACAGTGGCATGATGTGAGCACTTCCACCTCCAAACAGCCACCCTTTTCCTAATCTGCAGGACTGGATATAGTGGGGGATCTCAGGGTGTGTTACAGTTTGGGCGGCCTGTCAGCTGATGCCAAATGCCTTCCTGCAGAGGCTGGGCAGAAGCTGCAGCCAGGCCAGGCTGGGAAACAGCCCTGCAGGGCGTGAAAGCAGCAGCGGGGCAGCGAGGCTGCCATGGATCCCTTCCTGCTGTGCCAGGCACGGCGTGTCCAGATGTGCAGCCAAAGCCCCCGGCTGCTGACTCCCAGGGGAAGCATGAGGGAAATGCACCCACCTTCTCTTGTCTGCAGGGGTTCCTTCAGCTCTTGCCTCATCTGTTTGGATGGTTGCAGGGACATCTTATCTGTTGTATCTTGGACTTTCCCTGTTGGAGTACCTTAGAGAAAAATATTTCCATTTCCCAGCAATGGATCCTACAAAAGCAAGGCTCAGCCTTTGAGGTCAGCAGGGACACACTACTCACCACTGTGATGGGAGCTGGGCTTGCGTATAGCATCCAAGGTAGGAGCTGGAGAAGCTGGAGAAGTCCTCCCTGTAGACACATCTGTAACACAACAGCCACAGAAGCTTCTGTCACCTGGTGCCTGCCCGCTTGTCTACAATTCTTCCTTGGTGACACACCGAGAACATACCTGCAGGAGGCTCCAAGGGCTTCAAAACTTTATTCATCCAAGCTGATGGAGAAGCCTTCCCAGCCTCATCTAGAACGGAGCACAGATGAGAACACTTTCCAGGGTGTGCTGGGATCCCCTTCTGCCACAGGGAACTGGGCACTGCCAGGGGGTCGGCTAAGGCCGTGGGAGCCAGATGTGAATAGACATGGCCAAAGGTGCACAGGGGCCTGGGGAGCTCTGGGCTGGCTCCTGGTCACTCTCCACACTCTTTCCCTGCCCTCAGCAACATCCCTGGGAGGGGTGGCTGCAGCAGCACAAGGCCCTGGGGCTCTCTCCCTCAGACACAGAGGAAATCCTCCCTAAATCCCTGAGGCAAACTGCAGCAGGCAGTGCCACAGTTATGCCTCCCTACCTCCTTCTGTCCCTCCTGCCCTCCTTCTGTGGGGAAACCCCCCAGATCCCAAGGGCAATCAGCCAGGCCCTCTCAGGACACACTGGAGCCTTCCTCTCCTCCTCTGTCCTTTCCCCACCATGGGCACCCCGTGCAGTCACTGCCAGGTTTCAGGACATGTCTCCCATGGAGGGACCCCAGCAGGACTGCTCACGACCCAAGTGCCCTGAGCCTGCTCGGGATAATTCCCCTGGGCTGTGCTGCTCTATTCCAGGCTGTGCCCGCACTGCCAAGCAGCAGAGAGGGCAGCTCAAGCCTCAGCAGGGCTCAGGCCCAGAGGCACAGCAATTACCTCCTGTGCCTGTGCCTGGCATGGCCTCCCTTCCTGTAGCAGAGGCTGGCATGGAGCCCCTGCTTCCTCCGAGAAATGCTTCTTTCTCCGCAGGCTCTCCTTTGATTTCTGGAGAATGCAAAAGAGACAGCTGGATCAGATGGAAACATTCCTGACTGGGAATGGGGAAGGTGACAATTTCAGGAGGCATCAATTGTGAAAGGAATGGATAATGATCAGAAAACACCCAGGATTTTGGGACAACCCAAGGCTGCTTCCTTCCCCAAACAGCCCCAACATCTGATCTGCCTGGACACCAGGAAATTGCAGGGGATCTGAGGGTGGGCATGGCCTGTGGTGCAACTGGGGCTGCCAGTCAGCTGATGCCAAATGCCTTCCTGCAGAGGCTGGGCAGAAGCTGCAGCCAGGCCAGGCTGGGAAACAGCCCTGCAGGGCGTGAAAGCAGCAGCGGGGCATCGAGGCTGCCATGGATCCCTTCCTGCTGTGCCGGGCACGACGTGTCCAGATGTGCAGCCAAAGCCCCTGGCTGCTGAGACCCAGGGGAAGCATGAGGGAAATGCACCTACCTTGTCTTCTCTGCAGACGTTCCTTCAGCATTTGCCACATGATTTCTAATGGGTCCTGGAATTTCTTTTCTGATATGTCTTTGATCTCTTCTGGTGGAGGACCTTAAGAGAAAGTAGTTCCATTTCCCAGGAATGGATCCCACAAAATCAGGTCTCAGCCTTTGGGTTCAGCAGGGACACACTACTCACCCCTGCCATGGGAGCTGGGCTTATGTGCAGCATCCAAGGTAGGAGTTGGTGGAGTTGTCCCTGCAGACACGGCTGTAAAACAACAGCCACAGAAGCTTCTGTCACCTGGTTCTTACCAGTCAGTCAAACATTACACCTTGGTGGGACAGTGAGAACACACCTGCAGAATGCCCAGAGGGCTTCACAACTTCAGAGCGCCAGGCTAATGGAGGAACCGTCCCAGCATCCCAGTCTGGAAGCAAACCAAGAGAAGAACTGTTTCCATTGTGTGCCAGGGCTGGCTCTGGCCCTGGGCTGGAGGCAGGGCTCCTGCTCGGGGCTGATCCTGTGCCTTGGGCCTCTGGGCACTCAGGGCCAGCTCTGCAGCAGCTGCAGCGCCAGGGACGTTGCTGCACCAGTCCCGTTTCCCCGGGGCTCTGAGCGAGCTCCAGAGGCCTGGAAGCCGAGGCGCCTCCAGCTTTGGCTGCTGCCGGGCTGGGCAAGGGCAGGCCCTGGGGGAAGAGCTGCTGCCACACAGCCCCGGCCAGGCCTGAGCCCGGCACAGCAATTACCTGCTATGCCTGTGCCCGTGTCTGGCATCGCCTTCCTTCCTGCAGCAGGGGCTGGCACCGAAGATGGAGTGCTTCCTTCAGGAATTGCCACCTTCCACTGAAGCTCTATGTCCATCTCTTGACAAAGGAAGGGAGACAGCTGCATCAGATGGAGCTGTTCCCCACTTGGGCAGTGGCATCAGAGGTAATATTTGTGAAATTTATGGAGCAGGAAAATGGCCAGGTTACAGTGGCATGATGTGAGCACTTCCACCTCCAAACAGCCACCCTTTTCCTAAGCTGCAGGGCTGGATATAGTGGGGGATCTCAGGGTGTGTTACAGTTTGGGCTGACTGTCAGCTGATGCCAAATGCCTTCGGCAGAGGCTGGGCAGAAGCTGCAGCCAGGCCAGGCTGGGAAACAGCCCTGCAGGGCGTGAAAGCAGCAGCGGGGCAGCAAGGCTGCCATGGATCCCTTCCCGCTGTGCCGGGCACGGCGTGTCCAGATGTGCAGCCAAAGACCCCGGCTGCTGACTCCCAGGGGAAGCATGAGGGAAATGCACCCACCTTCTCTTGTCTGCAGGGGTTCCTTCAGCTCTTTCCTCATCTGTTTGGATGGTTGCAGGGACATCTTATCTGTTGTATCTTGGACTTTCCCTGTTGGAGTCCCTTAGAGAAAAATATTTCCATTTCCCAGGAATGGATCCTACAAAAGCAAGGCTCAGCCTGTGGGTTCAGCAGGGACACACTACTCACCACTGTGATGGGAGCTGGGCTTGAGTGCAAAATCCAAGGTAGGAGCTGGAGAAGTCCTCCCTGTAGACACATCTGTAACACAACAGCCACAGAAGCTTCTGTCACCTGGTTCCTGCCCGCTTGTCTACAATTCTTCCTTGGTGGCACACTGAGAACATACCTGCAGGAGGCTCCAAGGGCTTCAAAACTTTATTCATCCAAGCTGATGGAGAAGCCTTCCCAGCAACCTCATCTAGAACGGAGCACAGATGAGAACACTTTCCAGGGTGTGCTGGGATCCCCTTCTGCCACAGGGAACTGGGCACTGCCAGGGGGTCGGCTAAGGCCGTGGGAGCCAGATGTGAATAGACATGGCCAAAGGTGCACAGGGGCCTGGGGAGCTCTGGGCTGGCTCCTGGTCACTTTCCACACTCTTTCCCTGCCCTCAACAACATCCCTGGGAGGGGTGGCTGGAGCAGCGCAGGGTCCCGGGGTTCTCTCCCTCAGACACAGAGGAAATCCTCTCTAAAACCCTGGCGAAAACTGCAGCAGGCAGTGACACAGTTATCCATCCCTCCCTCTGTCCCTCCTGTCCTCCTTCTGCTGGGACACCTCCCACAGCCCAAGGGCAAACAGCCAGGCCCTCTCAGGACACACTGGAGCCTTGCTCTCCCCCTCTGTCCTTTCCCCACTGTGGGCACCCCGTGCAGTCACTCCCAGGTTTCAGGACATGTCTCCCATGGAGGGACCCCAGCAGGACTGCTCAGGACCCGAGTGCCCTGAGCCTGCTCGGGATAATTCCCCTGGGCTGTGCCGCTCTAGTCCAGGCTGTGCCCGCGCTGCCAAGCAGCAGAGAGGGCAGCTCAAGCCTCAGCAGGGCTCAGGCCCAGAGGCACAGCAATTACCTCCTGTGTATGTGCCTGGCATGGCCTCCCTTCCTGCAGCAGAGGCTGGCACGGAACCACTGCTTCCTCCAGGAAATGCTTCTTTCTCCGCAGGCTCTCCTTTGATTTCTGGAGAATGCAAAAGAGACATCTGGATCAGATGGAAACATTCCTCATTGGGAATGAGCCATGGATCCCTTCCTGCTGTGCCGGGCACGGCGTGTCCAGATGTGCAGCCAAAGCCCCCGGCTGCTGAGTCCCAGGGGAAGCATGAGGCAAATGCACCCACCTTGTCCTCCCTGCAGCATTTTCTTCAGCACTTGCCTCATCTGTTTGGATGGTTCCAGGGATATCTTCTCTGTTGTGTCTTGCATCTTCCTCTTCGGAGGAACTTAGAGAAAAATATTTCCATTTCCCAGGAATGCATCCCACAAAACCAGTGCTCAACTTGTGGGGTCAGCAGGGACACACTACTCACCCCTGCCATGCAAACTGGTCTTGTTGGCAATAACCACCAATGTACGTATGAATCTCCTCCCTGTAGACACACCTGTAACTCAACAGCCACAGAAGCTTCTGCCATCTCTGCTGATCTGCACGGGCACCACTGAGCCGCAGCAGCCGTGAGGGGATCGTGCAGGGCGAGGGCACACACGTGCATGGTTCTGTGCTGGCACCTGCAGCGCTGCCTCCCTGGCCCAGTTTTGGGCTCTGAGCTGGCAGCTCTCCCAGGGGAAAGGCCTTGACCTACCCTCAGCATCTCCCAGAGCCTCAGTCCTGGATGTGGGGCCTTCACCAGCAGGTTCAGCTGCAAAGAAAGGCAGGACAGAAGAGCTCCTGTGGCACTGCAGGAGATCCTCAGGCTGCCCACAAGGCTCAGCCCCGGGGCACAGCCCTGGGCCCGGCCCGGCCCCTTCCCTCTCTGCTCTTCTCTGTGGCTGCACAGAGCACACGGAAGGACACACTGGCATTGCACACGGGAGGAAGATTGAAAGCTAAATGCTCCTTCCTCCCAATGACAGTGATCCTGTGGGAGCCCTCAGGGCTCCAGAAGGGAGCAGGGCAAGGTTTCCAGATTCTTTCAACCTTAAGATTATCTTAAGGGAAATGGTTTGTAAGTGAACTTTTGTTGCATTAATCCTGATTATTCACTCAGGAAAGACAGAATGAAAACTTGCCTCCAGCATCCTCAAAGAACTTCAAACCATCCTTCATCAGGACTTCCTGAAAACCCATGTCACTATTCCAGTCTAGAAGGGAGCAGAGATCAGAACCATTTCCATGGTGTGCTAGGATCCCCTTCTGCCACAGGGAACTGGGCAATGCAGGGGTGTTGGGTAAGGCTGTGAGAGCCAGATGTGAATGGACATGGCCAAAGCTGCACAGGGGCCTGGGGAGCTCTGGGCTGGCTCCTGGTCACTCTCCACCCTCTTTGCAGGCCCTTTGCAACATCTCTGGAGGGGTGGCTGGAGTAGCCCAGGGCCCGTGGGGTCTCTCTCCCTCCCACAGAGGAAACCCTCCCTAAAGCCCGGGGCAAAACCATCCCCAGCGCTTCCCAGGGAGCAGGGAGCGCTGTCCCGGGAAAGGGCAGCCAGGCTGCCGGCTCACCTTGTCGCCGCGCTTGCAGCGGAGCAGCCTGGGCAGCCCTGGCAGGCAGGGCCACGGCCAGGAGCAGCAGGAGTAGGAGGTGCAGAGCAAGGGCCATGGTGCCTTGTCCTCCGCCAGTCCCGCAGCTCTTGCTGCCACCGCTGTCCCGACACCGCTGTCCCAACGTCAGCACCGCTGCTGCCACCGCCGCTGCTGCCGCAACAGTTGTGCTCAGGGACTGACTGCTGGCTCCTTGTGCTGCTGTGCAACCACGGGGCTCTGGCACCTCTGGCACCTCTGTGACCTCAGGGCCTGCTGAGAGCTCAGCCTGCTGTGACCCCAGAGCCCTGCTGTGACCTCATGGCCTCAGCTGTACCCCCAGAGTGTGTGCCCGTCTGCATGAATGGACTGCCCTGATTGTAAATGTTTTGCTTCATCAAAGGGCCATTGCTCAGCAAAACCTTTCTTTTGCCTGCTGACATTGCTGGTCAGGCTGCGTCCCTCAAGATGCTCTTGATTGTTGCAGTTCAAATTTATTTTATTGATTTCATTTTAAGTGTTGTTTAAGGGCTCTGTTGTGCCCCCATTTTTTTCCTGAGTTGGTTTACCTGTGGGTTTTACCCTCCCTCCAAACTGTCCCTCGTGTCCTTCCCCACCCCTTGTTCCAGCTCTTTCCCTGCCTCTCAAGGCAACCCAGCCCCTTGGTTCCCCAACCTTTGGGCCAATCCCTGACTGCAACTCCCCTTTGGCATTCCCCTACTCCTGGGAGCCCCACTGGCCCTTGTGACCCATCCTCTCCACCCTCCTACCCCAATTGGCCCCAGACACTTATTGTAATCCCCTCACTCCTCTCCTGAGGATTCCCTATTGGTTCATTGTTTGCATCCACCCCATGACTTGTATGTGTACAAAACCCCTTGGGCAGTACAGCTAGGGGCTTCTCATCCTGTTCTCTTCACCTGGACTAAGGTATTCCTTGCAGAACCTGAAGACAGGGAGCCTCCTCCTTTCTCCTGTGCTTCGTTCCTGTCGTGGCTTGTGTCTGGCACTGGAGAGCAAGTGGCACTAAAGGCTCTGCCTCTGGTAAATCCCCATAGCGAGGCAGTTCCCGACTCCTGCCGTAGTGCCGGAGTTGTAAGAGCTAGCCCAGGTTCCAGCACTCACTTCACTAATGTACCGAATGCCCCTTCTTCAGTGCCTGCTCTGGTGCTCTGCCAGCTCACACAGCAGAGTGTGATTCACATACTGCAGCCCAGAGTTAGGTTGTTGCAACATTGAAATGGGTGTGGTTGGCAGGATGGCTGGGCATAAATCACTACAGAACTAAAGCAAATGCGTGCACCGTGCCAGGCTGGACTTGAATAGACACAGGAATTGTGGAAAGATGAGGACAAGATAGCAGAGAACAATGGAAAAGCCAGCTGAAAAGGAGGACATGCTAAAGGAGTTATTTGTGCACATTTGGGGCTATATTTTTCTTGGGTGCAAAGCAAAATGAAAAGCTCCTAAATGCCCAAAAGATGAGAACTGTGTGTGGTAAATAGGTATGATTCATGCTGACAAAATTGAAAGAGTAATCAATACTGATACAGTAATTAATATTTGGAAATAATAAAACAGTTAAAGGTGTAATGCCAAGCAAGAAAGGGAGAGGAGGGGTTATCCCTCTCCCCACCGTTCTCCTGCAGCTGTTCAGAACAGGAAGAAGCAAGAGATAACAATGACTGAATTTAGTTGGAAGAGAGGAGAATTTGGTTGGACACCAGGCAAATGTTGATTATATGAGATTCACTGCTTTAATGTTAGAACTCAATATTGGTTTATACAGTACCAGCTTGGTGCGCATGTTTAATCCAAAAGATGAACTACAGGACATGGAGGAAGAGGAGAGGCCTTCCTCAAAGAAGATCCCCAAAGAGTGGTACAACTTACTTAAAGAAGTGTGGAGCATGCGTGGTAAAGGTGATGATGAGGGCGGTGATACAAGTGTGACGAATCGAAAATGGGAGGAGATGGTAAGGACATACAGCATAAAAAGGGGAATTTTGTCTTCACAAGCTAGTCCGTGAGGTGATGGGGGTCCAAAAGCCCTGCACTCCGTACCCCATGCATACCCCGCATGGTTAGTTTTGCTTATACGCTATTATCAGGACCAAATTATTCGTAATTTAAACCAAATTATATAGTCAGTGTTTCGAGTTTATTCAATTGTATATATATTAAGTTACATAATTAAAATTGCTGTTTTATTTAATTTTGTTTGGGTTTGTTTTTTTGGTTTTTTTGATTGGAAAATTTGGCAAATATAACATGTGGAATGTCCTCCACAGCAGAGTGTCAGACCTCTGAATCTTTTTAAACAATTTTATCAAGGTGGAACTGTGGCAGCTTCAGCTGGTGCCTCTGGAGGACCTTGAACAAAGAACGCCTGAGCTTTTCTACCCTCGCAGGTGAAGTGTGATAGTCTGGGGTCTTCCTGCTGTGTCCGAGTGCCAGGCCACTGGCTGGCACCACAGGTCCCCAGACCCTCTGCTGAGGCATCCCTCTCCTACAGTCAAGTTTAGTCTGTCACATTTGGCTTTTCTCTCTGATCCACCACCAGGACCAAAGATCACACGGTCCTGAGGATGTAAAAATGCCTGTTCCTTCTGGAACATTGCTGTTGTGTGACAGCCGTGCAGGCAGAGCGGGCAGCTGTAGGGATACTGACTCGTTTCCCTGGTGCCAGCCGTGCTGCATCCATCGAGCTGCTGGGTGTTGGTGCTCGCTGGGACGCGGCCTGGCCCGGCACCACGGGAGTTAGGAAGGGTCTTGAAGGAATCCCCACGCGTTAAAGCAGACGATTTAGCCGGGGATTTTAAGTTGTTTCTCAGTTAACCTTGTAAAAGGCCAAAACAAGTCTCCTATGAATTCTGTCCCTGTCAAGTTCAGTTCTGCCCTGAAATCACCTCAGCATTCTCAGGGCAGTGGCAGGAGCCGGGTGCTGGCCCGGAGCCCCGCTGGCCGGGGAGAGCATGGCCCAGAGCGAGCCCCTGCTGCCCGGGATGGCCACAGGCCCGGGGGAGCCGGACGGGCAACGCCAGGGCCCTGTCCAGGGCTCCTGGGGCTCCTCTGGCATCTGTTCCGTCCCCTCGAGTGCTGAGCGGTGCCCGTCCTGCAGGGCTGTCTGTGCCCGGCCCCAAAAGAGGCAGGGCCGGGGCTGTGGCCCCTGGGCTGGCGGTGCCGCCTGCCCGGCGCTCAGCACTGCCCGTGCCGTGCCGATGCAGCGTGACCCGGCGGGGCAGCTCCGCCTCGGCGCCTCGCCACCGCCATCCTGGCACGGTGGCTGGCCCTGGGCCGCGGCAGCCCCGAGCCGCACGGGCCCGGGAGGGACTGCCGGAGGTCCCCGTCCCCTGCGTGCCTCAGCAGACACTCCAGCCCCACTGTGTGGCAGCAGGAGGGACACAAAGCACCTGCACGCTTACGAGAGTCCACAGCCCTTTCTACATGTGAAATGAGACCCCAGAACCCCGACATGTGCCTCAGGAGAGATCCCAGCACCCTGCACACCTTGGGGGAGATCCCAAACCCTCTACATGCCTCACACAGGATTCCAAATCCCTTGCATGACTTGAAGTGGACCCCAGTGCCCTCCATGCCTCAGAGGAAACCTAAAATATTCCTGGGTGTCTCACAAGGGACCCCACTCCCTCGTGCACCTTAGGGGGACTCCAAAAACCCCACGTGCCCTACAGGGAAGTCCAGGCCAGCTACGCCGAGTGTTTTGACCTGGAAATCAAGCCTGGTTGCACCTGGGTTGTTGTGTCTCTGGGGCTGCTCACCAGCCCTGTCTGACCCTGAGGCTACACAGCCCTTCCCTTCCCTTCCCTTCCCTTCCCTTCCCTTCCCTTCCCTTCCCTTCCCTTCCCTTCCCTTCCCTTCCCTTCCCTTCCCTTCCCTTCCCTTCCCTTCCCTTCCCTTCCCTTCCCTTCCCTTCCCTTCCTTCTGGCCCTGGCTGAGAGCAGCAGACCCTGTGCAGCACCCTGCATTGGTGATGGCCCATCAATTGGGTCCTATTCAGTGTGTGTTAATTAGGGAGGAGCTTTGTTTTGCCTGCTGACATTGCTGGTCAGGCTGTGTCCCTGGAGATACTCTTGATGGCTTCCCTCTTTTCCTGGCCATGGCACTGGAGGAGGTCTGGGCCCAGATGATCCCACGGAAGGAAATGTCCCTCAGCCCAGGGACCCTCAGCATGGGCTGCCCCATCCCCTCGGGGCCCCACCGCTGGTCACAGTGAAGCCATCTGCAGAATAAATAGACTCCACTGTCGCCCTGGTTTTTAATGTTCTGTCCTGGATTAGGGTAAATCTGGGAGAAGACCTCCAAAGGGGCCCCCCCAGAAAGCAACCCCACATGGCCCCTTCCCCCCAGCAGGTCGGGAAGGATTCCTTGGAGAGAAGTGGAAAGAACCTGTTTATTTGACAGGCAAAACACTCCCAGCACACAAAATGAACAATAGCAGATGACAATGCTTTCACCGATCTGAAAAGGATGACAAATTCAGAAAGTCTTTCCTGGCAGTGGTGGCTCTGTTGTCGCTCTCTCCGGCGCTGGGGATAGCTGCTGCAGCCACAGGATGCAAACTCTCGGTGTTTCCCAGGTCCCAGTCCGGAGCAGGTGTGAGTGGTTCGAAAAAGGGAAAGGAAAAACAGTCCAGGGAAAAATCTGGACTGCTTAGCTAAACTGACTAACAAGCAGAAGCCAAAAAGCAAAAGAAAAGCGGGAGCACAGCAGAAGCAAGAGCAAAGCAAGCAACAGAAAGCAAAGCAAAAAGCAAAAGCTGCACTATGTACTGCGCCGTCTGTCTGTCCTGCCAGCCGTGGGGGAGCAGGCTGATAACAAACCAAAACAAACCTTGCTCTGCAGCAGCAGTCGTGAAGGCACAGTACGTAATATCCAGCATTAACAGAACACACGACTGGGGATGCAAGCATCATAACCTCACCCTAGGACAAGTTCTTCTAAGCCTTCTGATGTTTACATTCTTGTAGCAAACTTTCTCACGCATTTTATGCAAATAACTTATTGTTATGCATTCTTTTCTGCAGGAGGAGAAATTTGATGGACTGTTGGTTTGCCCAGTGTCACTGGAGAGGTGGCACTTTCACCCTCCAATCCACTGTCACTTTTGGAAATCTGTAAATGTTGGAGTCAGAAATTCAACTGCCCTCTTTTTTACCTTGGAGAGATGCATGTCTGTGTTGTTTTATTTCATGTCCTATAGAGACACTCCACAACCTGATGTAGTTATGAAGTGGGTATGCGTGTCAGGGCCTGGCACAGGCGAGATGGCTCTCGTGAAAACTTGTGCCCCGAGCCCTGGTCCGAGCCACATCTTTGTTCACAAACATGTTCCATATGCAATACATTAAACAATCTCTTCATGCACATTCAAACCCTGGCCCCGCCTGTCCTCCCCTCACATGGCGATGAGATCCACGCCCTTCTGGGCACGCGTTGTTTCCTGTGGTGGTCACACTGGGGTCTTTGGTGGTCTCTGAGGCCAAAGGCTGTGGTCTTGCTCATGACTGAACTTTTGAACTTTTCTCCTTTGTGCGTGCACTGTGGTCCCCTGGTGCTTACCTGAGTATGTCTGTTGGTTGGATCAGCTTGGAGACAGAGGAGCTCCTTAGTCTAGGCTTCTGGCATTCCCTGGTCTTCTCCTGGTGTTATGAGTAAAAAAGTAATCTGTAGCTATGATATTTTATTAAAAATCCTTTCCTAGGATTTTTCCCCTCCTGAGGAGCTGAGGGCCTCAGGAAAGAAATGCAAACAATAACTATCTGCTGCAGTGGAATGCAACAGGTGCATCTTCCATTGGTCCATGTGGATTGTTTTCACTTGATGACCAATCACAGCCAACTGTGTTGAGCCTGTGAGCAGTCACAAGATTTTTGTTATGCATTCCATTCTGTTCTTCTTCTTTCTAGCCTTCTGGTCATTTTTTCCTCTCTGTTGTTTTAGTGTAGTTTTAACGTAGTATTTTAATAGAAAATATAATAGATCAGCCTTCTGAAATGGAGTCAAGCCTCGTGTCTCCACACCTGGGGTGTTCTCCCCAACAAATTATCCATTTTTTTTAAGGCTGCAAAGTTAAACAGGTTGGGCCAGTTGCTGAGAATTGAAATGTTGACTATTTGTTGTTGATAGCTTCATGTAGCAATCACCTCTTGTTAATAGTTTTTCTTCAATTACCTGTTAATGGTTAGAAATCAAGCGCAGTTGTCCCCCTGCTGCTTCCCAGGAGCCTGAAGGTAGCAGGGGGAGGTGACATCAGAGCTAGTATGCAGATGAGAATGCATTTCACCAAATTTTGCAATTTTCCAGGAAAAAAAACCTAAAAACAACAAGCCAACATGGAATTATGAAACCTAAGTAATGTCTAAAGGTGAGGAACTTAATCCAGTATCTGCTAAGATCCTTTTTACTCCTCACCCTAACCTGAAAGGATGTCAGCTAGAAAGAGGATCTGGAATGTTAGACCAAAAAAGCGGAATTCCCACTACTCCCTCGAGGACGGAAGCCCCAGCTCTGCCTGCATACCAGCGGGCACAGGTGCATCATCCTCCTCCTCTGTGCCACTCCTGGGAGCAGCGGGGGTGCGGGCGACCTGTCGTTTCCCACAACCTGAGCTGAATTTTTTTAATAAAGGCATTAAAAAGGAGAAAGCTCTCCTGCCCTGTTTATGACACTGGTATTGTCCTTCATAGCAAGAAGCTTCAGAAATTTGCATTTTCCTATGCCCTTTGTACCTTGGCAGAGGTTTCTTAAGTAAAAGGTTAAAATTCAACACATAATTCTACAATTTAAAATTTAAATGCTTAGTTCATATATTGCTAACTTAATTGAACCCCCCAAAACCTCCATTTCCACAGCGGCCCCAGCCTGGCTTCTGCCTGCCCACACCGTGGGCATCCACGGCTCCTCCTGGGCATGGAGCTCAGTCAGTGCTGGTGCTGGGTGGGCTTTGCTGCTGCTGCCACCTGGACACTGGGGTGACCGCTTGTCCTAGGTTACAGTATAAACATGTATTCTTTTCCCATCCTCAAGAGCTGCTGAAACCTGGAGGGGCATTGTTTCTTCCTTATCATCCTGTTAATCAACAAGATCACCGCTCTGTCTCCACCTACCAAGGAGAAGAAAACACAAGTTTTCCTAGGTGCCGTAGGCTTTTGGAGAATGCATATTCCCTAGGACAGGCAGATTGTGAGCCCTCTCTACCTTGTTACCCACAAGAAGAACGATTTCCACTGGTGTCCTGAACAGCAACAAGCCCTTGCCCAGATTAAGCAGGCAATCGCTCATGCGGTAGCTCTTGGCCCAGTCAGGATGGGACCAGAGGTGAAGAATGTGCTCTACTCTGCAGCTGGGAACCATGGTTTGTCCTGGAGTCTTTGGCAGAGGTGCCTGGTGAGACTCAAGGCTGACCACTAGGACTCTGGAGATGGAGCTATGAAGGCTCTGAAGCAAACTACATTCCCAGAGAGAAGGAAATCTTGGCTGCCTATGAAGGAGTTCAAGCTGCCTCAGAAGTAACTGGCACCAAAACGCAGCTGCTTCTGGCACCCCAGCTACCAGTGCTGGGCTGGATGTTTAAAGGAAATGTTCCTTCCACACATCACGCCACCGACACCACATGGAGCAAATGGATTACCCTCATCACGCAGCGCACCCAGATTGGAAATGCAAATGGCCCTGGCATTCTGGAAATTCTATCAAACCGGCCTGAAGGGGAGACTTTTGGATTGTCTTCTGAAGAAGAAGAGGAGCAAGTGGCACGTGCCAAGGAAGCCCCACCATATAGTGAGCTACCAGAGCCTGACAGACAATATGCCCTCTTCTCTAATGGTTCCTGCTGAATTATAGGCACTAACCGGAAATGGAAAGCTGCAGCGTGGAACCCCACAGGACAAGTTGCACAAGCTACTGAGGGACAAGCTGGATCGAGTCAGGTTGCAGAGCTTAAAGCTGTCCAGCTGGCTTTGGCTATTGCCAAACGAGAGAAGTGGCCGAGGCTCTATCTCTACACCGATTCATGGATGGCAGCTAATGCTCTGTGGGGATGGCTGCATTGCTGGAAAAAGGCCAACTGGCAGCGCAGAGGGAAACCCATCTGGGCCACCAAGATTTGGCAGGACATTGCCACCCGAGTAGAGAGGCTGACCGTGAGATTCGACATGTGGATGTGCATGTACCCGAGAGTCGGGCTAATGAAGAGCATCACAACAACAAACAGGTGGACCAAGCTGCCAAGGTGAAAGTATCACAGGTGGATCTAGACTGGCAGCACAAGGGAGAATCATTCCTAGCTCTCTCGTTGGGCCCACGGTGGCTCTGGTCGTCAGGGGAGAGATGCAACACAGCGATGGGCCCGTGACCGAGGGGTGGGCCTTACTATGGACAACATCTCACAGGTCATCCACAACTGCGAGAGCTGCGCTGCAATCAAACAGGCCAAGCGGGTGAAGCCTCTGTGGTACGGTGGGCGATGGTTGAAGTACAGGTATGGGGAAGCCTGGCAAACTGACCTCATCACGCTTCCCCAAACCTGCCAAGGCAAGCGCTACATGCTGACCATGGTAGAACCTACCACAGAGTGGTTGGAAACCTACCCTGTGCCTCATGCTACTGCCTGGAACACCATCTTGGGCCTAGAAAAGCAAATTCTGTGGAGACAAGGCACCCCTGAGAGAATTGAGTCGGACAATGGAATTCATTTCAAGAACAGCCTTATCAACACCTGGGCCAGAGAAGATGGCATTGAAAGGACATATCATATCCCTTATCACGCACCAGCTGCTGGGAAAGTTGAACCATGCAACGGACTACTTAAGACTATCCTGAAGGCACTTGGTGGAGTAACCTTCAGGAACTGGGAACTGAACTTAGCAAAAGCCATCTGGATGGTCAACACCTGAGGACCTATCAATCCTGGTGCTGCCCAGTCTGAACCCCTGCACACAGGGGATGGAGACAAAGTTCCTGTGATACACATGAAAGGTATTTTAGGAAAGACTGTTTGGATTAATCCCACCACAAGCAAGGGCAAACCCATCTGTGGGAATTTTTGCTCAAGGACCTGGTTGCACTGGCTGGGTAATGCAGAAGGACAAGGAAAGTCGTTGTGTACCACAAGGAAATCTAACCTAATTTTAAGCGAGAATTGTGAGTAAAGCTTCATTTTATATTATACATATATATATAGATAGATACATATATATAGTAAGAGGATATTGGTTTGGGTATAGATGGTAATAGAAGAAGGGTTAGATTATGTCCTAGGTTATAATATAAAATTATGTTCTATTCCCATCCTCAAGAGCTGCTGAAACCAGGAGGGGCATTGTTTCTTCCTTATCTCCTGTTAATGGGCCCATCAATGTCTTGCCACATGACTCAGAGATAACTCCCTCCCAGAGCCATTTCTGTTTCATGGCTAATCAAGGACCCACAGCATGAGGCAGAATGATATCAGCCCACTGTGAGATGCTCTGCCCATGGGGGAGGAGCTAAGCATCCCCAGCTGGATATAATCTGGGTTTTGGGACACAACAAGCAGTCTTTCCACTGGATTCCCAGAGGAACCACCGCCCTTACCCACTGCTTTTCCAGAGGATGAGAGCTACCAGATTGTTTCTACAGGATCACCACTTCCACAAGTCCATTTCATCTGGACTGCTTCCACCACCCTAACTAGCAGGGTGTCAGCAGGCTGTATTCTGAGCCTGTCAGTGGTTTTTCTTTTGCATTATTGCATGTATTTTGGTTTTTTTTCCCTTTTCCTAATAAATTGTATTTCTGACTTGGAGTCTCTCACTGGTTTTGCTTTGAAACCACAACACAGATCCTTCTCTTTATTTAAACAGAAGAATAGGCCATTGCCTACCCTGCAAGCGGGGGGGGTGGGGGGGGAGGGGTGGGGGGGTGTCACCTTCAGTGATTCCTAGAGGGAAAGGCTAGGGGGCTCAGGGGCAGAGGGAGGGATGTGTTGGTCTCAGGAAGGGCTGGAGGGTGCTGGGCTGGTCCTGGGGTCCCTAGAGGTACTCGAGTTGGCTGGGATGGGACAGACAAAGATAAAAAAAGGGATGAAGGCAGCTTGGGGAGGCCCATGGGGAGAGCAGGTGGCAGTGGGATCTACAGGGTAAAAGGAGGTTCCCTCATAGTTGGTTGTTCTGGGGTCCTCTTCACAGAAGACTTGAGAGGGCTGTCCGGGCCGTTCCTGCTGCTGGAGGAGCTGCTCACGCTGTCTGGCTGTGAGGTGCAGCCACCGTCTTCCAACTCCTGTCCCAAGGTGCTCCTGTGCAGAGAGGAGGTGGCTGAGGCCCCAGCTGACAGTGGCACACAGGGAGCCTCGTGCACAGCAGGGCCCAGAGCTGGCAAGGCTCCCCAGCACGGCTGGAGCTGCTGGCACAGCTGGGCCCAGCTGGACAGCTGCCCCTCAAGGCCCCGGCCAGCAGGGCACGGCTCTGGGCAGGGTCCCTGGCCAGGAGCGGGTCCCAGAGCGCCTCTGCCTTTCAAGGGCAACCTCGGCCCTGCTCTTTCTCCTCCCCACCTCCCTCTGCCTCTGCCCCGTGCCCCTGGAGCTGCTCTTGGCCAGGCAGCCTCAGTGGGAGCCAGCTCTGGCTGCAGCCCCAGCGGGGCCCCCAGAACAAGGCCCAGCAATTGAGAGGCCACTGGAAGCACTGGGCAGCAGCAGAAGCCTCACCAGAGTTCTTTGGACAATCATGGAATGGCCACAACTCCACTGCAGCCTCAATGGGAATGTTCCCTGTCCACGTTAGACTTTCAAAAGAAGCTGTTGGAGGGGGAGAGCAACAAAACACTCACTGTTTTCTGTTCCAGGAATACCCGATTCCAAAGCAGCACAACATGAAGACAAGCTCCAAATAAAGCATGCCTGCCAGACACCCTAGCCAGCAGCCGGTTCCCTGACAGAAACCCCTTCCGAGGCCATCCTGGGCATTGGGAACAGGTCTTGTGGTGCCGGCTGCATCTGTGGGAGCAATGGGGAGCTTGAGCCCCTGCTGTGCTGCACTGCTGAGCTGGCAGCACGGTGAATACGGGCAGGACGTTCTCTGTTTCCCCCAGAGCTGGGGCCTGCAGGCACCTTGCCGGCCCTTGGCACAGGCTGTGCCAGCCAACAAAGCCCAGCAGGCCGGGAGGAGAGCCCGGGGGCAGCGCAGCTGCTTGGGCAGTGGCTGCTGCCAGGGACACGGGCCAAAGCCATCCCTGAGCAGCCACTGCCAGCCCTGGCCCTCCCTGCCCCGTGACAGCTCCCCCAGCCCCAGGGGACAGGCTCAGGCCCTGTCAGGACCCAGCGCAGCCCCTGCCCAGTCGGGAGCCAGGGCTGGCTCTGGCCCTGGGCTGGCGGCAGGGCTCCCGCTCGGGGCTGCTCCTGTGCCTTGGGCCTCTGGGCACTCAGGGCCAGCTCTGCAGCACCTGCAGCGCCAGGGACGTTGCTGCACCAGTCCCGTTTCCCCGGGGCTCTGAACCAGCTCCAGAGGCCTAGAAGCCGAGGTGCTTCCAGCTTTGGCTGCTGCCGGGCCGGGCAAGGGCAGGCCCTGGGGGAAGAGCTGCTGCCACACAGCCCCGGCCAGGGCTGAGCCCGGCACAGCAATTACCTGCTGTGCCTGTGCCCGTGTCTGGCATCGCCTTCCTTCCTGCAGCTGGGGCTGCCAATGAGCCACTGCTTCTCCCTGGGTGCTCCTCCTTCTGCACAGCCTTTTGGTCCATCACTTGAACAAGGGAAAAAGGGTCAACTGGATCAAATGGAAACACTCCCCACTGGGGAGGTGGCACCTTCATGAGGCAATTCTTGTCCAAGTCACAGGTAAAGATCAGGAAAAAGCCCAGGTAATTGGGGCTGGGCCAGTGCACTCCCATGAGCAAAGAGCTGCACCTCCTGATCTTCTCAGAGACTGGGAAATGGCAGGGGATCTCAGGCCCACGGTACAGTTGGGGCACCCTATCAGCTAATGCCAAATTCCATCCTGCAGAGGCTGGGGAGGAATTGCATCAAGGCCAGGCTGGGAAACAGCCCTGCAGGGCGTGAAAGCAGCAGCGGGGCAGCGAGGCTGCCATGGATCCCTTCCTGCTGTGCCGGGCACGGCGTGTCCAGATGTGCAGCCAAAGCCCCCGGCTGCTGAGTCCCAGGGGAAGCATGAGGGAAACGCACCCACCTTGTCCTCGGGGTGCTTCCTTCTGTGTTTGTCTCAGGAATTCATCTGCCTCATGAGACGTTTTGGCTGCAGTATCTTGGGTCTTTACTTTTGGAGGACCTTAAGAGAAAGTAGTTCCATTTCCCAGGAATGGATCCCACAAAAGCGGGGCTCAGCCTGTGGGGTCAGCAGGGACACACTACTCACCCCTGCCATGGGAGCTGAGTTGGGGCCAAGCATTCAGCCCTGGAGCTTGAGAAGTCCTCCCTGCAGACACACCTGTAACTCAACAGCCACAGAAGCTTCTGCCATCTCTGCTGATCTGCACGGGCACCACTGAGACGCAGCAGCGGTGAGGGGATCGTGCAGGGCGAGGGCACACACGTGCATGGTTCTGTGCTGGCACCTGCAGCACTGCCCCCCTGGCCCAGCTTTGGGCTCTGAGCTGGCAGCTCTCCCAGGGGAAAGGCCTTGACCTACCCTCAGCATCTCCCAGAGCCTCAGTCCTGGATGTGGGGCCTTCAACGGCAGGTTCAGCTGCAAAGAAAGGCAGGACAGAAGAGCTCCTGTGGCACTGCAGGAGATCCTCAGGCTGCCCACAAGGCTCAGCCCCGGGGCACAGCCCTGGGCCCGGCCCCTTCCCTCTCTGCTCTTCTCTTTGACTGCACAGAGCACACGGAAGGACACACTGGCACAGTACACGGGAGGAGGACTGAAAGATCAATGCTCCTTCGTCCCACTGACAGCGATCCTGTGGGATCCCTCAGGGATCCAGAAGGGAGCAGGGAAAGATTCTCAGAATCCTTCAGCCCTTACATAATGTTAAGGGAAATGGTTTATAAATGAGCTTTTGTTGCATTGATCCTGATTATTCACTCAGGAAAGGCAGAATGAAAACTTGCCTCCAGCATCCTCCAGGAACTTCAAACCATCCTTCATCAGGACTTCCTGAAAACCCATGTCACGATTCCAGTCTAAAAGGGAGCAGAGATCAGAACCATATCTGTGGCATGCTGGGAACCCCTAATGCTACAGGGAAAACGGCACTGCAAGGGGGTCGGGTAAGGCTATGGGAGCCAGATGGAATGGACATGGCCAAAGCTGCCCAGGGGCCTGGGGAGCTCTGGGCTGGCTCCTGATCACTCTCCACACTCTTTCCCTGCCCTCAGCAACATCCCTGGGAGGGGTGGCTGGAGTAGCTCAGGGCCCCGGGGTTCTCTCCCTCAAACTCACAGAAAATCCACCCTAAAGCCCTGGGGAAAACTGCAGCAGGCAGTGCCACAGCTATCCATCCCTCCCTCCTACACTCCCTCCTGCCCTCCTTCTGCTGGGACAGCTCCCACATCCCAAGGGCAAACAGCCAGGCCCTCTCAGGACACACTGGAGCCTTGCTCTCCCCCTCTGTCCTTTCCCCACCATGGGCACCCCATGCAGTCACTCCCAGGTTTCAGGACATGTCTCCCATGGAGGGACCCCAGCAGGACTGCTCAGTACCCGAGTGCCCTGAGCCTGCTCGGGATAATTCCCCTGGGCTGTGCCGGTCCAATCCAGGCTGTGCCCGCACTGCCAAGCAGCAGAGAGGGCAGCTCAAGCCTCAGCAGGGCTCAGGCCCAGAGGCACAGCAATTACCTCCTGTGCCTGTGCCTGGCATGGCCTCCCTTCCTGCAGCAGAGGCTGGCATGGAACCACTGCTTCCTCTGGGGAGTGCTTCCATCTGCACAGACTCTCCTTTCATTTCTGGAGAATGAAAAAGAGACAGCTGGATCAGATGGAAACATTCCTGACTGGGAATGGGGAAGGTGAGGCATCACTTGTGAAAGGAATGGATAAGGATCAGAAAACACCCAGGATTTTGGGACAACCCAAGGCTGCTTCCTTCCCCAAACAGCCCCAACATCTGATCTGCCTGGACACCAGGAAATTGCAGGGCATCTGAGGGTGGGCATGGACTGTCAGTCAGCAGGTGCAATTGGGGCTGTCTGTCAGCTGATGCCAAATGCCTTCCTGCAGAGGCTGGGCAGAAGCTGCAGCCAGGCCAGGCTGGGAAACAGCCCTGCAGGGCGTGAAAGCAGCAGCGGGGCAGCGAGGCTGCCATGGATCCCTTCCCACTGTGCCGGGCACGGCGTGTCCAGATGTGCAGCCAAAGCCCCTGGCTGCTGAGTCCCAGGGGAAGCATGAGGGAAATGCACTCACCTTGTCTTCTCTGCAGACGTTCCTTCAGCATTTGCCACATGATTTCTAATGGGTCCTGGAATTTCCTGCCTGCCATGTCTTTGGTCTCTCCTGTCAGAGGACCTTAAGAGAAAGTAGTTCCATTTCCCAGGAATGGACCCCACAAAAGCAGGGCTCAGCCTGAGGGGTCAGCAGGGACACACTACTCACCCCTGCCATGGGAGCTGGCCTTTTGTGCAGCATCCAAGGTAGGAGTTGGTGAGGTCGTCCCTGCAGACACGCCTGTAACACAACAGCCACAGAAGCTTCTCTCACCTGGTTCTTACCAGTCAGTCACACATTACGCCTTGGTGGGACAGTGAGAACATACCTGCAGAATGCTCAGAGGGCTTCACAACTTCAGAGCGCCAGGCTAATGGAGAATCCTTCCCAGCATCCCAGTCTGGAAGCAAACCAAGATGAGAACTGTTTCCATTGTGTGCCAGGGCTGGCTCTGGCCCTGGGCTGGCGGCAGGGCTCCCGCTCGGGGCTGCTCCTGTGCCTTGGGCCTCTGGGCACTCAGGGCCAGCTCCGCAGCAGCTGCAGCGCCAGGGACGTTGCTGCACCAGTCCCGTTTCCCCGGGGCTCTGAACCAGCTCCAGAGGCCTGGAAGCCCAGGCGCCTCCAGCTTTGGCTGCTGCCGGGCCGGGCAAGGGCAGGCCCTGGGGGAAGAGCTGCTGCCACAGAGCCCCGGCCAGGCCTGAGCCCGGCACAGCAATTACCTGCTGTGCCTGTGCCCGTGTCTGCCATCGCCTTCCTTCCTGCAGCAGGGGCTCGCACCGAAGATGGAGTGCTTCCTTCAAGAAATACCACCTTCCACTGAAGCACTATGTCCATCTCTTGACAAAGGAAGGGAGACAGCTGCATCAGATGGAGCTGTTTCCCACTTGGGTGGTGGCATCAGAGGTAATATTTGTGAAATTTATGGAGCAGGAAAATGGCCAGGTTACAGTGGCATGATGAGAGCACTTCCACCTCCAAACAGCCACCCTTTTCCTAATCAGCAGGGCTGGATAGAGTGGGGGATCTCACGGTGTGTTACAGTTTGGGCATGGCCTGTCAGCTGATGCCAAATAACTTCCGTCAGAGGCTGGGCAGAAGCTGCAGCCAGGCCAGGCTGAGAAACAGCCCTGCAGGGCGTGAAAGCAGCAGCGGGGCAGCAAGGCTGCCATGGATCCCTTCCCACTGTGCCGGGCACGGCGTGTCCAGATGTGCAGCCAAAGCCCCCGGCTGCTGACTCCCAGGGGAAGCATGAGGGAAATGCACCCACCTTCTCTTGTCTGCAGGGGTTCCTTCAGCTCTTGCCTCATCTGTTTGGATGGTTCCAGGGATTTCTTATCTGTTGTATCTTGGATTTTCCCTGTTGGAGTACCTTAGAGAAAAATATTTCCATTTCCCAGGAATGGATCCCAGAAAAGCAGGGCTCAGCCTGTGGGGTCAGCAGGGACACACTACTCACCCCTGAGATGGGAGCTGGGCTTGAGTGCAGCATCCAAGGTAGCAGCTGGAGAAGCTGGAGAAGTCTTCCCTCTAGACACATCTGTAACACAACAGCCACAGAAGCTTCTGTCACCTGGTGCCTGCCCGCTTGTCTACAATTCTTCCTTGGTGGCACACTGAGAACATACCTGCAGGAGGCTCCAAGGGCTTCAAAACTTTATTCATCCAAGCTGATGGAGAAGCCTTCCCAGCACCCTCATCTACAATGCAGCACAGATGAGAACATTTTCCAGTGTGTGCTGGGATCTCTTTCTGCCACAGGGAACTGGGCACTGCCAGGGCGTCGGGTAAGGCCATGGGAGCCAGATGTGAATAGACATGGCCAAAGCTGCCCAGGGGCCTGGGGAGCTCTGGGCTGGCTCCTGGTCACTCTCCACACTCTTTCCCTGTCCTCAGCAACATCCCTGGGAGGGGTGGCTGCAGCAGTGCAGGGACCTGGGACTCTCCCCCTCACACACAGAAGAAATCCTCCCTAAAGCATGGGGGAAAACTGCAGCAGGCAGTGCCACAGCTATCCATCCTGCCCTCCCTCTGTCCCTCCTGCCCTCCTTCTGTGGGGAAACCCCCCAGATCCCAAGGGCAAACAGCCAGGCCCTCTCAGGACACACTGGAGCCTTGCTCTCCCCCTCTGTCCTTTCCCCACCGTGGGCACCCCATGCAGTCACTGCCAGGTTTCAGGACATGTCTCCCATGGAGGGACCCCAGCAGGACTGCTCAGTGCCCTGAGCCTGCTCGGGATAATTCCCCTGGGCTGTGCCGCTCTAGTCCAGGCTGTGCCCGCACTGCCAAACAGCAGAGAGGGCAGCTCAAGCCTCAGCAGGGCTCAGGCCCAGAGGCACAGCAATTACCTCCTGTGCCTGTGCCTGGCATGGCCTCCCTTCCTGGAGCTGAGGCTGGCATACAACCACTGCTTCTTCCGGGAAATGCTTCTTTCTCCGCAGGCTCTCCTTTCATTTCTGGAGAATGGAAAAGAGACAGCTGGATCAGATGAAAACATTCCTGACTGGGAATGGGGAAGGGGACAATTTCAGGAGGCATCACTTATGAAAGGAATGCATAAGGATCAGAAAACACCCAGGATTTTGGGACAACCCAAGGCTGCTTCCTTCCCCAAACAGCCCCAACATCTGATCTGCCTGGACACCCGTAAATTGCAGGGGATCTGAGGGTGGGCATGGCCTGTGGTGCATTTGGGGCTGTCTGCCAGCTGATGCCAAATGCCTTCCTGCAGAGGCTGGGCAGAAGCTGCAGCCAGGCCAGGCTGGGAAACAGCCCTGCAGGGCGTGAAAGCAGCAGCGGGGCAGCGAGGCTGCCATGGATCCCTTCCCGCTGTGCCGGGCACGGCGTGTCCAGATGTGCAGCCAAAGCCCCCGGCTGCTGAGTCCCAGGGGAAGCATGAGGGAAATGCACTCACCTTGTCTTC